>NW_016804646.1:5071198-5170329 GCF_001698545.2 Rhinopithecus bieti
AAAAAAAAAAAAAAAAAACACAGAAATGAGGCATTTATTCATATGTGAGTATCTAGCCCTAAGTCTCACCTCAGAGGAAATATTTTGAGTTAGGAGGGACCATGCTGCTACAAGTAAATACATTTTAATATTAATGGGAGGAATAGTGTGGGCATGTAATTGTATAAGAAGTGGTTTTGGAAGAAATTGGGCATTGGTGACAGAAAAGTATTTGGGAAAGATAAGACTTCTCTAAAAGGATTGCTTTGGAAATGTTAGTAGAGTTTAACTTCTTACATGTGGCTGCTGTAGAGGCTGTGGCAGGAGACCAGTTATGGGCAGAGTTCTCCAGAGGCAGAAATTGAGGCAGAAGTTGATATGAGATTAATTTATCCGTTAGAGCCAAAGCCTGCAGAGGGAAAACCGCTGGAGCCCCAGCTCGCTCAGCCTCTCGGTGCAGCTGCCAGGGACAGGTGCTAATGCTGACAACGGAGGCCATCCCTACAGGCCCCACATCTGAGCAGCAAATACTGATTTGAAACAGGATCTGAGTGGTACTTCTCTGTATCTTCTACAGCCCTTGGGCAACAGGCAGGAGAATAACCAGTGAATCCTGAGAAAAGTTGTTTAGGACGGTATTAGAAGAGAAAGTGTACAGTGTGTATTTTTTGGACAAGAAATAACATAACAATATTTAACTTATTCCAGTGACTGCTGTGTAATGCAAAGGGAATTTATACCACTTAGTGGAATAATACATGTTTTGAAAGCAAAAACAGTCAGATTCAACTATGTTATTAACTAACCATTCTCACATTCTTTTCTTTTTTCTTTCTTTTTTTTTAGACGAGTTTCACTCTTGTTGCCCAGTTCAGAGTGCAGTGGCGCGATCTCTGCTCACTGCAACCTCTGCCTCCTGGGTGCAAGCGATTCTCCTGCCTCAGCCTCCCAAGTGGCTGGGATTACAGGCATGCACCACCACGCCAGACTAATTTTGTTTTTTTTTTTAAGTAGAGACTGGGTTTCTTCATTTTGGTCAGGCTGGTCTCGAACTCCCGGTGATACACCCACCTCGGCCTCCCAAAGTGCTGGGACAACAGGCGTGAGCCACCGTGCCTTTTTTTTTTTTTTTTTTTTACAGAGTCTCACTCTGTTGCCCAGGCTGCAGTGCAATGGTGAGATCTCAGCTTACTGCAACCTCTGCCTCCGAGGTTCAAGCGATTCTCCTGCCTCAGCCTCCCAAGTAGCTGGGATTACAGATACCCACCACCACACCCAGCTAATTTTTTTGTATTTTTAGTAGAGATGGGGTTTTGCCATGTTGGCCAGGCTGGTCTCAAATTCCTGACCTCAGGTGATCCACGTGCCTTGGCCTCCCAAATTGCTGAGATTACAGGCGTGAGCCACTGCACCCGGCCCACTCTCACATTCTTACATAAAATTCAGGTATCATGTTATAATGAAAACAACTGCAAAGAAAAAAACAGAGTTTTAATTATTATTTTTGTTTACAAATATCATAATATTGACTTGATGTAGAAGTTACTATAAATTTCTCTCGTTATATCTGATATAAATTATTCCCTTAAAAATAGAAACAACATAAAACATTCAAATAGTCAAAATGTATCTTAAAGAAAACTTAGGGAATAAACTTCAAAATTTAGCTTCATACTGAAACTTCATATGGTTTCCCAGGCATAAGAAGAGAGGAACAATTTAGCATGTCTTTTAAGAAATACAATTATTGCTCTAAAAATTTAACCCCAGTACAAATAAACAATAATGTCACTGATGAATTACCCAAGTATATTAATAACAGTTTTTAAAATAAATGTGAGCGTCGTTATCTCTGTGTATTTTAAAAATTCAGGGACATGACATCCAATATTAGCATCGTAACCTTAATGCAATTCAGTAAGCTTCTGGGATGTGGAATCGCATTTTGTTGTCAACTAGACTTTCTTAACTTGGATTCTGTTTTTATGCCCATTTTTAAAGGGTATTACATTTGTTTAATGATTATTTCAAAGATTAATCTCAAATGATTTCCACAATTAGCACTCATTGACTGGGTTTTAAAGTACTCCTCTACAAGAGAGGAGCCAGTTAAATTGATCCGAGTAGTTAATAAAAGCCTTGTCCTGCACAGGAGGACTTCAGGAGACTCCTCAGGATTTTCCCCCTGAGCGCGAGCCCTCTGTCTTCTTTGCTTGTGGTCTGGAGTGGTGTCAAGCGATACTGTCAGAAACATGGCATGGTGGAACAGAAAGCCAACCAAATCAAGAGCAGATATGGGCCGGGCGCCGTGACTCACACCTGTAATCCCAGCACTTTGGGAGGCCAAGGCGGGTGAATCACAAGGTCAGGAGATTGAGACCATCTTGGCCAACACGGTGAAATCTTGTCACTGCTAAAAATACAGAAATTAGCTGGGCATGGTGGTGCACGCTTGTAATCCTAGCTACTTGGGAATCTGAGGCAGGAGGATCGCTTGAATCCAGAAGGTGGAGGTTGCAGTTAGCCAACATCGTGCCACTGCACTTCAGCCTGGCGACAGAGTGAGACTGCAGCTCAAAAAAAAAGGGGCAGACATAGATTTGCGTCTGCAGTTGATTGCTTGCCATATAAACTTGAATTAGGCATTTACCCTTACCCTCAGCTACCTATCATATGATGTTGATGGTACCTACTTAAAAGGAGTATCAAGCTTGTGGTGATAGTTCAGAAACAACACTCACGTGAAAGTGCTTAGGAAACCGTCAAATGTTATTCAGATGTTATCAATGAACAGTTTCCCCCTGGAATTGCTGCTCCCTCTCAGATCCTCTCCTACTTCTGTACTTGACACATATGACAGTAAGGAAGGTGCCTTCTTCATTCTGCATTGGACAGCTGGCTGCAGACTTGAGTGATGATGGCTGGTCTTCTAGCGGGTGTCTGAAGACTCGGAGGTTCCCATGATCACAGAGTCCAGTACACCTGCACACTTGTACAGGATGCACAGAGAAAATGACCAGGAGTGCCAGTGACAACACGGAGTTGAAATTTTCCAAGAATGTGGCCTTTCAAATCACTAATAGCTACAGTAATTATATTATACATAACTCTGTTACAGAATTTATGTAGAACAGTATCCTAGGACAATGCTAAAATGCACGAAATAAGATGATTCCATCACACGCATTGGTTTTTACATAGGTGTCACTGTTCAGCTCTAATCTGGTTTTCTGGAATTATATATATAATTGCATATATATGTATATGTTTTTGCAACTCCTAGTCCATATGGAGAGATATTTTAATTCAGGAAATTTAAAAAATCAATTTCAGGCTCTAAACATTTATTGTTGCATCCCTTACTAAATTATAGATGGCTGGAACTATCCTTTTATTTATCTTGAAAATTTGGCTTAATCGAGAGAGTTTATTTTTCCATAAATACAGTGGAATGCTTTCTTCAGAGAGCACTGTGCTCTCACTTGCTTCTTGTCCATTTGTGCTATTTTATGCCATACTTATTTTGCACTGAGACTGGCAGAAGGCACAGACTTTTCTCTCCTCCCCCAGTTTCTCACCATATCTGATTTTCTTATTTTCCAGTCTTCATTCCCATTTTTTTCTGAACATAGAATTATTTGCCCTTGAATGGCTCAGTGGTGCTCAAGGACACCAGCTGAGTTCGCCTTTGGTGAATATTTTCCATGGAACAGGCTGGAATCAAGAGCACAGGCCATGGAGAAAGAATGTTGGATTCAAAACCTGGTTCTACCTCTAGTTGCCTTGTTTCCTGGGCAAGTTCCCCAGTCTCTCTGAACTTCTTCAAAAGGTTGTGAAAATTACATGAGATAAAACTTGAACAGTGCTGATCACATATGGACAGTAAATATTAGCCAAGATTTTGGCCCTGACTTGCTAACTGAAAGGGGGATGTTGTAGGTAAGGCTTTACTTGAACCAACAGGTCTTGACTTACCTGTACTTTGTTCTCCAAACTTACACCAGTCATGGTTCTATGAAGCATAACGAAAGAATATATAATCTTTACTGTGACTGGCACACATGCTTTCAAGTCCCAGATATCATCTGTCCAAGCAAATTTTATTTATTCATTTATTATTTATTTTTTGAGACAGAGTTTAGCTCTTTTTGTCCAGGCTGGAGTGCAATAGTGTGATCTTGGCTCACTGCAACCTCCCCTCTCTGGTTCAATCGATTCTCCTGCCTCAGCCTCCCAAGTAGCTGGGATTACAGGCATGCACCACCACACCTGGCTAATTTTGTATTTTTCGTAGAGACAGGGTTTCACCATATTTGTCAGGCTGGTCTTGAACTCCTGACCTCAGGTGATCTGCCCACCTCGGTCTCCCAAAGTGCTGGGATCACAGGCGTGGGCCACCACGCCCGGCCTCCAAGAAAATTTTAATACAAACCTTTCTTTACCTAGTTGAATTGAAATATTATTTTCCTATGAAAACAATAATGCTTTTAAGGCCAATTAGATACTTTTTATGAATATAATTATGATAATGTAAAATTTATAACAATTTAGTAAATTATTTCTGTGTGAACTCTTTGGTCTTTTTTTTTGTGTCTTTTTTTTTTTTTTTTTTTTTTCTTGTTTTGACTAATAGTCGCCCTTAAATAGCTGTAAGTTAGTGGCTTTCATCCAGGGGTGGTTTTCTCCCAATGGGGACCTTTGGCAATGTCTGGAGACATTTTATGTGTCCCCAATGAAGGGTGGTGCTCCTGGCATCCAGTGTGTTGACTCCAGGGCTGTTGTTGAGCATCTTACAATGCACAAGTCAGCCCCGCAGCAAAGGGTTATCTTACCCAACTTTCAATGATGCTGAGGTTGGGAAAGCCTGCTGTAGGTGAAAGAAGAGGTGGGGCTGACCCCGGAATGATTTTGTGAGACAGGTCATCACTTCCTCTGAGACTGCTTAAACCACGTGCATTCCAAACTCTCCTGTTCCTCTCCATCATTTCATGGTCTGAAGAGAAATACATTTAGTTCCAAACTTAAGATTGTGCGCGTGAACGCCTGGCCCTTCACATTGAGCCACGGGGCTGGCTTTTTTCCCCTGGATTTTGATAAAGGAAGGAAGGAAAACTGGCTGAGCCGATACTGGAAAACATGTTTCATGGGTATCAAGCAGGCAGTGATTAGGAGGCCTGCACTGTGAAGGAGAGGCTGAGTCTGGTTGTACAGAGATAAAGCAATTCTGAAAGTCATTTTCCAGAACCAACAATCTGTAATTTAGTTCTGTATTTTAAATAAATTCCAAAAACCTTGATCAGGTTTAATAGCTGTCACCCTTTGACTGTATAAGTGTTAGCTGGTTTTTCTTGCCTTACAGTGGAAATGAATCCTTAATTTCAGGAAGAATGGAAACAAGTTTGCAGTTCCTGAATAAAACAATTACAAGAGTCATTAATTTCATTCTGAAAAATCCTCCATTGTGTGTCAGTATGATTTCAGAAATATTGCAGAATTTTTAATGCTATTTGGTAATTTTAAGCTGAGAGAATTATTTCCACAGAAAGCAAGGCGAATGGAGTGGGAAAAAGGTCAGGCAAAAGAGAACCTTATTAAAAGCATCTGGCTGTACTTCAAATTCTGTCTTGTTGTGGCGGCATTGGTGATGTGGCATGCAGAGCTGCTGTGGTATTAGAACATTCTCGGCTAAACCTTAGTCTTGCCAGGATTATAATGAGTTTCCAGTCTTTAGTGGAACTGATGAAGAAGATACTGCTCAGGGCTGCAGCACATTTACGGAAGCCATATGCCCCTAAGCGCTTCGCTTCAATGTATTACAGAAGCCACATTTCAGCTACACGGCTGAGATTCCTATCAACCAAGTCCCATCTGCTGGAAGCCTTCCCCAACTGTGAAAAATCTCTTCCTGCCCCAACTGTCACTGATAGTGCGTGCTAAGTGTGTTTACATGCAGGGCCTCCTTAAATGCTGAGAATAACACTGGGACGTAGATACTATTAGTGTCCCAGTCCTCACATAAGTCACCAAGACTTAGTGGGAAGAGGCTTGGAATATGATTCAGTGTCACATAGTCAATAAGTTACAATAGGGTCTCAAGCCCAGGTTTTGTACTGAAGTGTATATTCCTGGGTGCTCCCCATTCTGCCTCAGGACCTCTGATTACATGTAGGAAAGGGCTTATTCACGGATCTGAAATGCAGGGTGCATCGTGCTAGCTCACACCTGTCTTGTAATTCTGATACCCAGCCTTCCTGCTGATGTGTTCGGAATGTACACGTGTGTGTAGAATGCTGTAGTGATGAGACCCTGTCACGCATGCTGCCCTCTGACTTCTGTGTGTCACTTGCTTCCACCTCTCCTATCTGGGTACCTCTTTGCAACAGTACCCACAGGGCTGGCATCCAGCAGGTGTTCTGGGACGTGGCTGTGCTGCTAGTTGTTGGACCATTTGCTGGCTAGCTGCTCCCCTGACACCAAGTATGATTTCAGGTAAACCTGGCTGTTTGTATTTATCCTTTTGTGAATTACTTGTTTTGACCTGCCATCCCCCCACCCTAAATTTCTTACTGGTTATTTGTCTTAAAACATAAAGAAATAAATTTGGGCCAGGCATGGTGACTCATGCCTGTAATCCCAGCATTCTGGGAGGCCGAGACAGGTGGATCACCCCAGGTCAGGAGTTTGAAATCAGCCTGGCCATCATGGTAAAACCCCGTCTTTATAAAAATTATAAAAATTAGCTGGGCATGGTGGCACACACCTGTAGTCCTAGCTAGTTGGCAGTCTGAGGCAGGAAAATCACTTGAACCCAGGAGGCGGAGGTTTCAGTGAGCTGAGATCACACCACTGCACTGCAGCCTGGGCAACAGAGCGAGACTCCGTCTAAATAAATAATTTGGGAGATTTCTTCAAATGTCAGGAATGCTAGCACTTTTCCATATGTTTACTCTGTTTGGAGTGTCTTTCCATGCCAATTATTACATTTGTTTGTAGTCAATTATCAGTGATTTTGATTTCTCTGCTCACATGGACATGTCTTGGCCACTCCTGGGCTATTAACTTGATTGAGTCACGTTGTCATCCTACCTTTACCATTTCATTGTTTTATGCGTGTGATTCTTTGATCCTCCTGATTACTTCAATTGAGGAATGCTAAAGAGATCCAACTTTTATTATTATTTATTATGTTGATTATTCTAACACTATTTGTCAAATTATCTAATAACTCACTAATTGGAAATGTTTTATAACCTGAGAGTACACATAAATATCTGTGTCTCTCGTGGGTTCTCCTCTCCAGGCTTCTACTTCTGTTCCATTGCTCAATCTGTGCCAAGCACATAGTTTTACTACTGTAATTTTATTTTATGTTATGTGTGTATTTATTTTTTGAGATGGTGTCTCACTGTCACCCTGTCTGGAGTGCAATGATGCAATCTCAGCTCACTGCAGTCTCTGCCTCCTGGGTGCAGACGATCTTCCTGCTTCAGCCTTCCAACTGGCTGGAACCACAGGTGTGCGCCACCATCCCCAGCTAATTTTTTGTATTTTTGGTAGAGATGGGGTTTTGCCATGTTGGCTAGGCTGGTCTCCAACTCCTGAGCTCAAATGATCTGCCCGCCTTGGCCTCCCAAAGTGCAGGGATTACAGGCATGAGCCCCTGCACCTGGCCAACTACTGTAATTTTAAATAAAGTTTAAAATATGTTTGATAAAGCCTCTCTTCACTGACCATCTTTTTCATAACATTTTTTGGCTACTCTGTGATTATTCATGTTTCAGGACAAATTAATTTTGTCATGTTCTGAAAAGGACAAGCAGAACAGAGGGTGGCACCCTGAATGCCCCAGCTCCTTCCTGAGGGTTCAGGTGGGCATTGTCTTTCTGAGATTAAATTGAATGCCATTTTCAATATGGCATTAGTCATAACTTAGCACAATCAAACTTTCAACATTCTTGTCAATTGAACGATGTAGTTTTAATGTTTTTTAAAAATCCTGGAATTATGGGCTTGTGTTTGTGTTTGGAAGTCATTTGAGAGGTGCTAACATTTATATTTCTTTCTTTCTTTCTTTTCTTTCTTTTTTTTTTTTTGAGATGGAGTCTCGTTCTGTTGCCCAAGGAGTGCTGTGGCATGATCTCGGCTCACTGCAAGCTCCGCCTCCTGGGTTCTTGCCATTCTCCTGCCTCAGCCTCCCAAGTAGATGTGATGGGATTACAGGGGCCCGCCACTATGCCTTGCTAACATTTTGTATTTTTAGTAGAGGCGGGATTCTACCATGTTGGCCAGGCTGGTCTCGATCTCCTGACTTAAATGATCTGCCCGCCTCAGCCTCCCAAAATGCTGGGATTACAGGCGTGAGCCACTGTGCCCGGTCTAACATTTATATTTCTCCTTACAGATAGGAACACAACCAAACTAAACCAGAGAACCAGAGAACCAGAGAGGAATGGAGTGATCTTTCTTTTTAAGGTTTTGAGCTTATCTATTCCACATTACAAGTTTGCTGCTCAGATTTGACCTTGATTCTCCTCCAAACCAGTGACAGTGTCTACACTTTGGGACACCCTCTTGGGCAACCTGCTGGAGACTCTTCTTTCGAAGACTAATTTCCTGAATCTCTGGCTAACGAGAGAAGGTTAATAGTTTAGGGAGCTTGTTTACAGGCCATTAGAAACAATTAGCACATTGCTGAGATTAAAAGCATTTCTCCAGAATGTTGGATGGCCTAGAAAGGAAACAGGACTTTTAGAAACATCTATTTTTAGCATCTAATTAAGGCAGACTTGGAGTTCCCCATCCTGTCTTGCCATACTGTTTCATATTTTAATTATCAAGAAATCTTAAATTTCCTTCAAGCTAAATTCTGCCTACAGCAACTTAAAGTAATAGTAATGTAAAAATCCTACTCATGAATTCTTATGAACAAATATTGAAATCACCCCAGAACTTTTTTTACGCTGATTACTTAACACCCGTACCTTTCATCTTTCGCATTTGAAAACAATTATAATTTCTTGATGGTTTTCCTTTATTTCTAAAAACACGTTTTGTTCCAGGGACACGGCTCAATGGCCCTGGAACAGGGCAGCCATTCCGGTTCTTATTTCAGTATCTTCACTCTGCTGCCCTTCCTTCTCCTGAAACTCCCTCTTCTATTCCCTCATCGGAGGTTTTTAAAACTCTTGAAGATGCAGTACAATTTTCACATGTTCTGTGATGCCTTCTGAACCTTCTTTTATATTGAGACCCCATTGCATTTAGTGTAAATATTTAAATGTTTCCCTCATACCTGATAAACCAGTCTGTATGTCCCATCCATCGTTCACAGTCCCTACAATGCCATGCCCTTAGCAACTTCATAGGCCAGTAAGAATTTGCTAAATTGAATTTTATCAGTGTCCCCTACTGTATTTTGGTTTTGGAACCATTTGTTTGTTTTCTCTTTGCTGTTGCAAAGAAAGAACCACTTTTTTGAGACTGAGTCTCGCTCTGCCGCACAGGCTGGAATGCAGCGGCTCAATCTCGGCTTCACTTAAACATCTGCCTCCCAGGTTCAAGCGAGTCTCCTGCCTCAGCCTCCCAAGTAGCTGGGATACAGGTGCTTACCACCCACCACACTTGGCTAATTTGTTTATGTTTTGTAGAGACAATATTTAATCATATTGGCCAGGCTGATCTTGAACTCCTGACCTCAGGCGATCTGCCCACCTCAGCCTCCCAAAGTGCTGGGATTACAGGCATAAGCCACCACACCCGGCAAAGACAGAACCAATTTAACCTGTGGTTGGATCCATTCATATTTTCTATGTTGTATGCTGCAGTTTCACATGGATGTCCATCAGTCACCATTCCACTAATATTTTGTAAAAGCAAAAGATAGTTAGTTGCACTTCTTAAAACCTTAATCAGAGCCTGCCACTGTTGGGGTAAACATTGCATTCCGGACACTGGTCTTTCTCCAGTTCATTGAACAAAAGAGCACAGGACCTTGGCATATGCTGTTTTAGTCACCTGTAACTGTTTCCCAATCTCCCACCTTCCTTTTACTTTGTCCCATGAGGAGATGCTTTGCAAAGAGTTTAACTGTTAGGAATAGCTGGTTCCAGTATCTGTAAGCCACTGACCACCAGTTAAATTGAGCTGACCTGGACAGCCAGGGGCATGCCCTCTGTTCTCCCCAGTGCCATGTGCTGCCCTCTAAAAGCTGTGGACTCAGGAGGACAGAGGCAGCAGGCTGTCTTGTGGTATCAGCGGTAGGTTACTATGCAGAGGAGTTGGTTAGTCATCCCTGGAAGAGGAATCCCATGTGCTGAATCACAGAGAATGCTCCATCTTGGCCCATATTGGGTAGGAAGTAAGCTGTAGTTGTATCTCAGCAAAGTAAAAGTAGACAAGTAAAGAATTTGGGGGATCCACTTGCAGAGGGTCTTCTGTGTCCTCCAAGGAGTTGTAACTCTATCACTTAGTCATCAGGTAGTCATTGGACTTTTTGTTTGTTTGTTTGTTTGTTTGTTTTTAAGATGGAGTCTTGCTCTGTTGCCCAGGCTGGAGTGCAGTAGCATAATCTCAGCTCACTGCAACCTCCACCTCCTGGGTTCAAGCAATTCTCCTGCCTCAGCCTCCCGAGTAGGTGGGACTACAGGCACGCACCACCCCACTTGACTAATTTTTGTATTTTTAGTGGAGATGGGGTTTCACCATGTTGGCCAGGCTGGGCTCGAACTCCTAACCTCAGGTGATCCACCCACCTTGGCCTCTCAACGTACTGGGATTACCGGTGTGAGCCACCACTTCCGGCCTGGAGTTTTTAAGTCAGGAGAACAAAGTGACCAGTTTGTGCTTTAGGAAGATACTTCTGGTGGCTCTGGGCAGGGAACAGGACTTCATAGCGTTGAGTGGATCATGTTCCGCATGGAACTACCTGGCTGAAGTCCAGCACAGGCTGTGTTCATCCAGCAGCCTGGAGCCCACGTGTTAATTAGGCTTCCCTGCAGCCCTGCAGTCCACTCCTCACTGGTCCCCTTCCCTCCAGCCTCTCTGCCTCCCAGTAGAAATCAGAGAGCTCTGCTTTTGTGGCAATTCTGGGGCAAGTTCCCAAAAAGCTTCCTGCGACATTTTGTACTACATGAGAACGTGTATGGATAATGGCAGGCCCATTTGGTAAATGCAGACTGACTGCCAAAAGGATCGGTGTGGAAATGGCAGCTTTGTGAAAGCCTTACTCAGATGTGCCCTGACTGACACGGCTCTGTGTCTGGGTCACCTCTTGCCTTCCAAACACATGGGCCTTATTCCCGTTCCTAAGCACGCTCCAAATCTTTCTGTATCTCAAGGCCTTCACATGTCTCACGACCAGATAAACCGTCTCCATTTCTTCATGCAGCTGACTCCTCTCCAGGTCTCAGGTCTCTGTTTATCTGTCCTTTCCACAGAGAAGAGCTCCCTGTCCTGATTCTAGCAGCCGGCTACTAACTCTCACCTCCTTCTTTCCTCTTCTTTTGTGTGTCATAATGCAATGTGCTAGTCTACCTTTATTCAGGAAACTGTAGGATTAAAGTTTGTCGCCTGCCCCAGTACACTTGAACTGTGTTCACTGTATTCACATCTGTATCTCCAGCACTTAACAAAACTGAGTGGCAGGAAGTACGTATTCAGTAACCATCTGCTGAATAAATGAGAGAATGAGTCCAGCAGAAAGACCTAAAATAGTTGATGAGGGCTGTTATAGAAATTGCATCTCAACTGGGCATGGTGGCGCACGCCCATAATCCTGGCACTTTGGGAGGCTGAGGTGGGCGAATCACCTGAGGTCAGGTGTTCAAGACCAGCCTGGCCAACATGGTGAAATCCCATCTCTGCTAAAAAATACAAATATTAGCGAGGTATGATGGCATGTGTCTATAATCCCAGCTCTTCGGGTGGCTGAGGCAGGAGAAGTGCTTGAACCTGGGAGGCGGAGGTTGCAGTGAGCAGAGATCGCACCATTGCACTCCAGCCTCGGAAAGAGAGCAAGACTCTGTCTCAAAAAAAAAAAAAAAAAAAAAAAAAAAAAAAAAAAAAAAAAGAAAGAAAAGAAAAGAAAAGAAAGAAATTGCATCTCGAGATACACAATAAGAAAATGCAAAATAGATATTCTCAGCCTGAAATATGCTTTCGGAGGATGGCATAGAGAAGGCGCCTCTGTTTTGGTTTCAAACTGTAATCCATACAAAAGGTATACAAGGTGCGTATTAGGTAATGTCAAGTATGTGAGAGTAAGTCAAATATTTGTAAAAGTTTATTTTAAACGTATGAAGGCAGCTCATTTAAGAAATAATTCTGTATTAAATCATCTTTTGATGTGAAAAATACCCCTTTAAAACTGAACAATTATGCTACAACTCTGTTTCACTGAAAGGAACTCACTTTCTTGTGAATCAGCTACAGAGCTCTGTTTAACACATGAATACAAGATCTAGTTCCATGACAGGTATCGCTGTGGGTCTCGGCCAGGCAGGTGTGAAGGAGGGAGGGGGTGGTCTGCAGTCACAGGCAGATACAAGGAAGGAGGAACAATTGCTGTAAAAGATGACAGAATACAGCGTCATTGTGAACCATTTGGAATCAGTAAAGTCCCCAGATCAAGTCAGAAGAATGACCATTTTTAGGAAAAGTCTTTACGTATATTTCAAATCTGATTCATGAATCAGGACAGGCCCCCAAATAAACACCACAGTTTTGAACTTCTGCTACTTTTTTCTTTTTTTCTATTTCTAAGTGAATAAAAGTTCACTTTTCCCTCCTTTAAGCCCGTAAAAGAGATAATTATTCTAAGTTGTTCTGAATCTTTCTACATCTTTTATCTATGGCTGTAAAATATCTATAAAGGTATGTACATACATATAATATAGCTTATATATTTTACATATAACATGTATAAACATTTGTACATATATCTACACATAAACAGATGTATAAGCACTTGCAGATATCAACATATATACTCAAATTTATGCATATGTATGTCTGTCTATAAATATAAGTGCATAGACACATAGAATATTACTCATAGAAAAATGAGACCTACACAAGTGTTCAACAATTTGGATATTTCCCCATCTTTTGCAACATGCTTTTTACGTTTAATAAAACATCATGGACAGCCTTTTAACCAAGGACCCCTATGGACATACTTAATTTATCACAACGGCTGCAGAGTATACATTCCATTGTACTGTAATTTATTTAGCTTCACTCTATAGTAGATGTCGAGATCGCTTACTTTTCTTCCTTCTCCAAATGTTGGGATTAACAGCAGTGTACATAGGTCTTTACAGCCTTCCTAGTATTTCTAAAGAACAGATTTCCAGGAGTCGATTTTCCAAGCCATAAAAATAAACTGAATTCCAAGATTACTCTGAACAGAAGAGTATGTTTTTTGGTGGATCTCAGAAGGAAAGGAAGGCATTCACTGTGACGACCCCTTTCAGCATACTCAGAATAAGTCAGTATCTGAATGTTTTATCAGTGTCATCATTAATACTCCGAAATGCATGCCTTTGAGGATTCTATGGATTCAAGACAGGGTTAGTGCTGCCTCTTTTATAGTGTGTGTGTGCGTGTGTATGTGTGTGTGTGTGTGTGTGTGTATGATGTGCATGCAGTTTGGTAAAGAACCGTATTTATTTTCATCTTTATTTCTCCTTGAGATTCTAAACCAAGTTATCACTTTGCCTAAGAGCTCTTCTAGGGAAATAAATTAAAAACACATCCAGAAGCATCATAAATAAGAAACTGCATCTTTTCCATCTATTTTAGGCTTCCAAAGTATGCTATTTATTCTAAAAGACTGTCCTTTATTGAAATACTAAGCATATTCTGCTGTCTCTGAGATAGACAAAATTCCTACCTGTAGTTTTAGGAAAAAAATACAGTTTCTACTCATTTAGTTAACAAATAAAGCATTTACTAAATAAATTCTAAATACTGTAAGGGATAAGTATAATACCAAAAACTAGGTGTTTACCCTGAGGAAGTTCTCCTCACCCTAAGGCATTTATAGTAGGAATAATATATAGAAATATAAAAAATATTTCTTTGTACTTGGCAGGACAGTGGGAGATATAAAAATAGTAAGAGAAGGCTCATCCATTTTGGGAGCTTAAAATCTAGGGTGTGACAAATATTGTGAGTACAAACATATTTCTCTGCTGCTGCAAAAGAGGGAAACTGTCATGTCTAGCTTCAAGATGGATCTGGGAGCTGAACTGAATCTCGAAGTGCAGGTGGGATCTTGAAAGGCAGCGGGTAGAGAGAACATTATCAGTGGTGGTGAAGAATGAGCAAAGATCCAGAAACAGGCAACAAACCACAGTCTGGTTTAGCTGCAACTTGGTGTACCTGGGAGAGAAAGTTGAGATAAAAGGAAAGATAGGTTACTGTTAAGTCCTAGAAGACTTTGAATGCAACGTAACGAGCTTATTTGGCATACAGTGGGAATGGATGAAAGCTTGGCAGAAGGCAGAATGATAATTTTCCCAACTAGGGCTTTAGGAACATTAATCCACTTGGTGTCATTCAAAGAGACAGATCTATGGAAGGAAGAAAACCGGATAGACCACCACTGTACACATTCAAAGAAAACATTCTGATACCACATTCATTAGAATCCAGCAGCATCTTTGCTTACTAAAGCCATGTGATCTACAAGTGAGCTGGCTATATTACCTGGTTTTCATGGTAACCCAATTTTTTTTTCTCACCTTGCCAGGACAAACAAAAGATTAATGTCTGGATGCAAGCAATAGGGGGCCCATTATTTCAGATGCTTATTTTGAAAAACTTCCAATTGGTCCTCCCGTAACTGAGGGAAAATGCAAGTCATATCATTGGACTTTATCTCAAGATTTCCATTCACTTACTGAAAACTTCTTTAAAGCATAAAATAATCGTTTGTGAAAATAGCATTAAACTGTTATATTCCTTCAAAATATACTATCCACATATTACATTTCATGTCTAAAAGATACTTATTTGTGCATTTATAAAAAATGAATTAAAGTTAAAATAAATGACAAATAATGTAATTGTTCTCTTCTAACCCAGTGCTTGGCACAGAGTGTATTGATAGCATTTGACGAATGACATGAAATGGAATTTTGTGGTTAATTTTTTTTTTTTTTTTTGGTCTTATTTGACATAATTATTTTTGGCTTTGTGCCAACTTCATAAAGAAGACAAGATATTGGCAGGAGAATTGTAATATGTCTATAATAGACTGGTGGACAGTGGATTTAATGGAATATCTTCAAGTTCACTATTGAGGTTAATAAGCCTAAAATATCTTAAAACTAAATTAAGACACTTTCTGCCTTAAGAAGGCATCTTTAAAAAAGTTTGATATCATTTTAGCTGACTCTAGAAGTAAGTAGCAGTTCTTTTGCAAAAAGTGCCATTTGCAACCCAGATAAGAATAAAGATTTCTTTCTTCCCTGCATGTGTCTTTAGAAGAAAACCGTCTTCCCTAATCGTCATCTTTGCAAATGTCTATTTTAAATTTTTTTGCCTCAAAATATCTCCTGTCGGATACTCCAGCTATTTTCTCTTTTTGCCTACTCTTAAAGGGGTATGTGCTGTATTTTTTATTACAGATCTCTGATATAAAACTTTTTCTGTCAAATGTTAGATTGTAGTTCCAACCTTAACGTTTCCAAATAAATGATATGAACCATCTTCTATTTACTCTGTTGGTGTAAAGGTGCTCATATTTCTTGGTCAAATCTCTTGAGTTTTTTCATTTCAGGTAGGTATAATGAGAGCAATTTGCAATTTCAATGTCATGCACAGTATTTGAATTGAAACAAAAGGAAGTATCCAACAACAAAAGCTTGCCGAGTGGAATTATTTTATGTTATTTATTTTTTTGAGATGGAGTCTCTCTCTGTCGCCCAAGTTGGAGTAGAATGGCGCGATCTCAGCTCACTGCAACCTCTGCCTCCCAGGTTCAAGCGATTCTCCTGCCTCAGCCTCCTGAGTAGCTGGGATTACAGGCATCTACCACCATGCCCAGCTAATTTTTGTATATTTAGTTTCACCATGTTGGCCAGGCTGGCCTCAAACTCCTGACCTCAGGCGATCCACCCGCCTCGGCCTCCCAAAGTGCTGGAATTGAGAGTGAGCCACCACGCCCAGCCTGAGTGGGGTAATTTTAAATGCCTTTAGTTCCAATGAGTTGTTTTGGTGGAAGCTGTGGTAAAATGCCCAGCCTTTCCCCAGAGGCCCCTGTGGTTGTACCACTGAAGTAAAATGTTCTGCAATTGTAATGACTGCCAATGTGCTTTAGTAAAGTTGGTAGCTCAAGGGCCATATTTCAGGTTGTCTGTAATTTATAGGAATGTAAATCTTTGTTTTCTTCTCTGTTCATGCAAGAACCCGCTTATGCTTTTGGGAGATATTATTTTTATAAGCAAAAAGTTTTAACTGAAAACTTGGACCAAAATTAAAACACCCACCTCCTGCTTCATTAATAATGCATTTCTGTTTTGCCCTAAAATGGTACTCACCCTTTTTTCACATGACCTTTCCTCCACGTTCCATCTGTTTATTGTGATCTCCAGAAACATTTATAGCCACATATTGAAACAGGAAGTTTCCTTGTGCCCCTCGCAGGGCGTGTGATGGGGGCGTGGCTAACTTCTTCAGTACCCCGCTGCTCTAGGGGAGCATACAGACGGGCTGTTGGAGCCCCACAGCAGTGTCTAGTGGTGAATGTTTACAGCTCCTGACACCCCAGTGGGCATGTGTTACAGGGCGCTCTTTTAGTTTAGTCATCTGTAGGCAGCTTGTGTTAGCTCAGTTAGACCCCTGCCTTATCACAAGGACAGAGGGCTTTCTGTATCCCAGGATTCTGGCCTTTGTGTACCAGAAGAATCGGATCACAGGTGGGCTTGAAGAATGAGAATGAGGTTTTATTGAGTGGAAGTAGCTCTCAGTAGCTGGGGGAGCCAGAAGGGAGATAGTTTTCACCTAGAGTCGGGCTGCTCAGCAGCCTGGGCTCTCCTCCAACGGCCTCAGCCAGACTGCACATCGTTCTGCCTGTCGGTGGCCAATGTGCTGGTGGCTGTTGGTGTGTTCCGCTGACGTCCAGCCACCTGTGTGTTCCTCCACTGATGTGCTCATCTCAACGTCCAGCCGCCTGTGTCTGCCTGCTAGGCTCTCGGGGTTTTTATAGGCATAGGATGAGGATGTGGAAGGCCAGGGTGGTGTTGGGAAATGCAACATTGAAACAGGAAAACGAAAATGCCTGTCCACGCCTAGGTCCCTGCGCACAGACCCAAGAGTAGAGCCCTAGGCAGGGACCATGCCCTCCTCTACCCAACACTTCCCTTCCCCACCTTCCATATCGGTTAAAGCGACATGCCCTTCCCTTCCCAGCACTTCCATATCAGTATGGCCTCTTTCAATTCTGTCCTGTCAGTAATAGTATTCCGTGTCCAAAGCAGTTAGTACTGATGAATTTCATGGCATGTGCGGTGAGAACCTAATGCATTAGGAGATTACAAACACCAAGTGAGGTTTGCTATTAGTCTTGCTCTGTTGCCCAAGCTGCAGTGCAATAGCATGATCTCAGCTCACTGCAGCCTCAACTTTCCTGGCTTAAGCAATCCTCCCACCTCAGCCTCCCTAGTAGCTGGGATTGCAGGTACATACCACCACGCCTGGGTGATTTTTTGTATTTTTAGTAGAGATGGGGTTTCACCATGTTGCCCAGGCTGATCTCAAACTCCTGGGCTCAAGCAATTCACCCTTCTTGGCCACCAAAGTGTTGGGATTACAGGTGTGAGCAGCCACACCTGACCGTCTTATCCTTCTTCATGCCTCAAACTGGATCCTACTCAGACATGTTGTAACAAATTAGTATGAGTTTATTCTGGCACAAAAATTTGAATCCATGCATAAGTTTCCTCATATGGTGGGCGGAAGGGGCACGGCGCAATCTCCAGAGACTTTCCATAAAGCATACAATTTCTGAAATGTTTATAGTAATAGCATTTTGCACCCTTAACCTAGAGGAGGCTAGTGTTTCTTCAGATCTGGAAATTCTTCCTATGCAACTCTTAAAATAACACATTAGACAGACCTAATTATTTCTAGCATCTCTCTATTTATAAGTTGAAAGAACAAGCTTTGGTGATTTTCCAGGGCCGTTTGGGAGATCTCAAAGTTAGTTTTAGGTAGAAAAAAACATCCTGAAACTTCTATTTTTTAATCTAAATTTGGGGTTCAGTGTTGGGAAGGTAAAATTAACAATTGTCAGAGGAGATTGTGTTACTAGATTAGTACAGGATCATGAATAAGTGAGGGGAAAAAACCTATTTCTCAAGGTAACCACATAGATTTAAAATATAAACATAAAACTTAGAGGATAAAGACAACTGCAAAGAATCTTAGCTCTTCCTTAAGCGATGCAACATTTTTTGCCCTTAAATAATCAAGGGCATAATAAAGTCGTCTAAAATCACGGAAAACTATTCTGATGAGACACAGAATCTCGGCTCTGTAGGCAGATTAGACAGAAGGCAGAGGAATTTGCTTTCACTGGACATGTTTTCACATTGTGGGTCAAGGCCTAATCAATAAACCAATGAAGCAAACCCATTGAAGTTGAGTAATTTTTGCTAAGATTTTTATGTGTGTTTGTAGTTTCTTTTTAGACATATGTAGGCATTTGTATTAACCCATTCTCACACGGCTATGAAAATACTACCTAAGACTGGGTAATATATAAAAGAAAGAGGTTTAATTGACTCACAGTTCCACATGTCTGGGGAGGCCTCAAGAAAATGACAATCATGACGGAAGGCAAACGAGAGGCAGACATCTTCTTCACAAGGTGACAGGAGAGAGAAGTGCTGAGGGAAAGGGGAAGAGCCCCTTATAAAACTATCAGATCTCTTGAAAACTCGCTCATTATCATGAGAACTGCATGGAGGAAGCGCCCCCATGATTCAATTACCTCTTCCTGGTCTCTCTCAATACCTGGGGATTATGGGGATTACAGGGATTACAATTCAAGGTGAGATTTGGGCAGGGACACAAAGTCTAACCATATCATCATTATAAACCAACGAAGTCAAATTCACCCTCCAGGTGGTGTACTTCCTTTACATTGTAGGACAAACAGACCCTTTAGGACAAAGTATGGTCCGAAGACTTCTGGGGTTCCCTGAAATGTTTGCAGGGGAACTGTGAGGCTAAAGTTATTTTCATAACAATAATAAGCTACGGAGTTTTTCAGAGGCTATATGACCACAATAGATTAAATGGAGAAGCAGACTTGAAAACCCATCAGTTGTCTATTAAGCCAAACATTCAGGATATTTTTGTAAAAATGTTCAAGATTGTCATTTTTCTCATACAAATTTTCTTTAAGAAAATGTTATTTACATTATTATCTAATAGAGTAGTCATTGTTATTTCCCAATACATTACTAAATATATATATTTTTATTTCTCAGTTTTGTTTTTGTTTTGAAACGGAGTCTCACTCTGTCACCCAGGCTGGAGTGCAGTGGCTGATCTCGGCTCATTGCAGCCTCTGCCTCCCGGGTTCAACCAATTCTCCTACCTCAGCCTTCCAAGTAGCTGGGATTACAGACGTGCATCACCACACCTAGCTAATTTTTGTATTTCAGTAGAGACAGGCTTTCATCATGTTGGCCAGGCTGGTCGCAAACTCCTGACATCACGTGATCTGCCTGCCTCCGCCTCCCAAAGTGATGGGATTACAGGTGTGAGCCATGGCACCCGGCCGGTTTTAGTGAGTTAAAACATCAAATATTGATACTTATAACCCACATTATAAACTACAGAATAAAACATCTTTAGCTTCCTCAGTAATTTTTAAGAATCTACTGGATGGAGAGACAAAATGTTGAGAACTGCCGCTTTATTCAAAATGAGTCTTTGTTCCTGAAAAGAAAGGCACATACATGTTTTCTTTTCTCTCGCTCTTCCTGCTAATATAGTTGTAACCATCTGTATAAATATAATTTCTGTTTCAGCAAGATAGTTCACAGATAATTGAGATTGTGTGTTGTACCAAGCAAAGTCAGAGACACACAAAAGTCAGAGACACACAAAACATGATTTTTTTATAGCTATATACATCCTTTTTTTGCTTTGTAAAGTGGCAAAAATGAAAATGATCATTAACATAAGCTAAAGATATGGCTTCCCTCGAGCATTTAAAATAAAAATAAGAGAATACATAAAATTTAAAATGATGGCTTAATAATGTTCAGTATTCTTTTTATTCTTACTTTGAAATTTTTCTGAGTATCAAAAGATTTCAATTAATTTAATTATTTTCAAGGTTTAACTTGCCTAAAAGATCTTGGAAAGCATTTTTAAGGTGAATATTCTGGAAAACGGTAATTATAGTTGATACCAAAAAATATAGAATTGTTTCAAATGAAACAAATTTATATTTTTAATGATCTTAAACATTATGTGGGAGGAAGCACATTTGAACTGTTTCGGAAACAGAAACCAACATAAAACAATATGTATGTTTGCTTTTAATTAACCGTGATACATCAGAGAAAAGACAACTGTATTTTTTTCACATTGCAAAGATGAACCTTAATTATGTTAACTGAGATTTTTTAAAATATTTCTGAAATTTTTATGAGAAAATATTTTAATCTAACATATGTAAAAGATTAGAAGTTGATTTTCTGTGAACTTTAGCGTTAAAAAACATTTTTAGGCTTTTAAAGGAGCCACATAACTTGGAAAAATATGGTTGATGCTTTTCACTAAAGCATTCACTAAAGTTCCTGCTAAACTCTATGATAGCATTGCCTTCAATGGATGAATTGTTTTCTTCTCCTCTACAATCTCTTCATCAGCAAGAAATTAAATCATTTTATTCTCTTGAAATCACAGTTTTGTGCTAAATTCTTTTGTAATATTTTATCATATATATTTTGATAACTATACTTTTTAAAATCTTTCTGCTTTCCATAGGGGGAAGTACAAATAATCCATAAGTAGTCTTCAGCATCAATACCTATAATCTATTATTAAATATTTTGTGTGCTTTTAAAACTCAGAGGAACTCTTTACTCTGCTTTCTTTCAGAATGGTGTTTGTTCTCATGCCATTATTAAAATAGGTGCCCCTGTCTTTCTCAGGACAATTTTTGTTGGTCAGTGCCTCAGTCCGTTATGTGTCACTATAACAGAATACCACAGACTGGGTAATTGATAAAGAAATCTACTTTTTACAATTTTGGAGGCTGGGAAGTTCAATATCAAGGGATAAATATAGACACAAATTCACCTTCCAGTACCTTCTTGAAACTTCACACAATGCCTCTGGGGGTGCTGGGTGCCATATCTACTTTTTTCTTTTCTTTTTTTTTTTTTTTTTTTTTAATCGAGACAATGTCTCACTCTGTCTCCCACGCTGGAGTGCAGTGGTGTGATCTCACCTCACTGCAACCTCCACCTCCCGGTTTCAAGCGATTCTCTTGCCTCAGCCTCCCAAGTAGCTGGGACTACAGTTATATACCACCATGCCCAGATAATTTTTTTGTATTTTTAGTAGAGACAGGGTTTCAGCATGTTGACTAGGCTGGCCTCAAACTCCTAACCTCAAATGATCCACCCACCTCGACCTCCCAAAGTACTGGGATTACAGGCGTGAGCCGCCGCGCCTGGCCACCGTGTCTACTTTGACGTCCCACATCCATGAGTTCATTCATTCGTTCACTCAAAAACAGTCTATTACATATTTTTTTCAGCTCCTGTAACCGATTACCACAAAGGTAGCGGCTAAAAATAACACATGTGTATTATCTTTGAATTTTGTAGGTCAGAAGTCCTAAAAATCAAGGTGTTGGCAGAGTTATGTTCTTTCTGGAAGCTCTCAGGGAAAGTCCTTTTCCTTGTGCTTTCCAGGTTGTAGAGGTGCAGCCATTCCTGGGCCCATGGCCCCTTTCATCCTCATGGCCAACAGTAGCCGGTGGCCTCTTTCTTGTGACACTCTGACACTGACTATCCTGCCTTCCCCTTCTATCTTTTAAGGATCCTGTGATTATATGGCTACCACCTAAATAATTCAGGATCCTCATCATATTTGAAGATCAGCTGATTATTATCTACAACTTTGATTTCCCCTGCCATGTAAAGTAACATATTCCTATTTGCAAGGTTTTTGAATTTGGACATAGACATCATTGGGAGCCATTATTCTGCCTACCACAGTGATTTAGTGTCAGGATTATTCTGCAATACGTATGAGTTTCTACTATGGTCAGAAACATTTAGTATTACAATGAAATACTCAGCCATGTAGGTAAAGAGTGAAATGCTATATTCTGCTGAGAACTGTTGCATTTAAGTAGATTACTAAATTGTATAAACCTTTGATCCATTGTGACTTGTTTCTTCCCAGACAATATTTGAAGAACAATCTTCTCAATTTTGTCTGTACATCATACATCACTCCTAATGTATTGCTCCCAGCACTTTCTGGATACTATTTATTATTATAGCTATTATACACAAGACGAAATCACAGTTTGTTTCATTTCATTAATAAAATATTAACTTATAAATGTTTTAGGTTAGAAGATAATGTAGCAATCATTCATCCATCTGGCCTAATTTCACTCACATCTATGGGTAGATAAACAGACACCAAGAGGTCAGGTTGTGAACTGCTTAGTTCACCTAGTTCTTCCTTGAGCTGGGACTGGAACCCAGGCCGTCTGATCCCCAGTCTGGCTCGTTGTTTTATCTCTGTCCAAGAGAGAATGCTGGCTTCAGGGAAATTCAGTGGTATTGCCAACAATTTTCCATCTTACTGAAAATGTAGCCTGTGCAAGGCAAAGGGAATACCTTCCTTGTTTATTCAATTTTAAACACAAGGAATCCCATTATTTCCTTTTTATCGATTCATGGGTTGCAGACATTATTCATGGGCTTCATAATTTTAGGAAGTGTTTTGAGCCTTTTTAAAAAATTGACATGAGACCAGGCATGGTGGCTCATGCCTGTGTCCCAGCACTTTGGGAAGGCGAGGCAGGTAGATCATTTGAGGTCAGTTCGAGACCAGCCTGTCCAACATGGCAAAACCCCATTTCTACTAAAAATACAAAAGTTAGCCGGGTGTGGTGGTATGTGCCTGTAATGCCAGCTACCTGGGAGGCTCAGGCAGGAGAATCACTTGAACCTGGTAGGCAGAGATTGCAGTAAGCCAAGATCATGCCACTGCGCTCCAACCTGGGCAACAGAGTAAGACTCCATCTCAAAAAAAAAAAAAAAAAAAAAAAAAAAAGGTGAAATTCACACAAAACTAAACATTTTAGAATTAACAATCCAGTAGCATTAAGTACCTTCCCAATGCTCTGCAAACACTACTTCTATCTAGTTACAAAATATTTTCATCACCCCAAAATAATACTCCATACCCAGTAAGCAGTTAGTCCATTTCCCTGTCTTCCCAGCCTCTGGCGATCACTAAGCTACTTTCTGTCTCTCAGTCTCTGGCAATCACTAAGCTATTTTCCACCTCTATAGTTGTGTCTACTCTGGACATTTCATATAAAAGGAATTATATTATATAATACTTGTCATTTTGTGTTTTGCTTTTTTCATTTAGCATAATGTTTAGAAGGTTCATCCAGGTTGTCATATATAGAAATGCTTTATTACTTTTTATGGCCAGATAATACTCCATTGTATATATATATATATATACACCACGTTTTGTTTTTCCACTCACCTGTTGATGGACATTTGGAGTACCTCCACCTTCTGGGTATCGTGAATACTGCTGCTCTGAATATATGTATACAAGTGTGGGTTTGAGTCCTCGTTTGTACTTCTTTGGGGTATATACATAGGAGTGGACTTACTGCGTTATTTGGTAACTCTGTGTTTAACTGTTTGAGGAGCTTGAGCCTATTCAAGTTAGATCCAAGACAGGTTTTTAAGAAATGCTCTCATGAATCCCCATGTTAACTCCAAAGGCTCGGGGCAGAGAAACATGCTTTGAAAAATCAACAGATTCCAGCCCTGACACTTGGAACTTACGTGACCTTGATCAAGTTTCTTAACTACACTCTGAGCCTCCGTTTATTCATAGGTGAAAGTTAAAATAAAAACACCTACCTCACTAGGTCAGCTGTTGTAATTCCAGGAAATAATGTGTAAGATACTATAGTACGGTGTCTGGCAAATAGTATCTCCTCAACAGATGATAGTTACATTTTCTATCTCATCTCACCTCCCACCCCAGTCCATATGGAGCCACTTAATTTCTTGTAGGGCTGAAATATATATTCACTTATTTATGACTAAATCCTGTGGAATGAAACCAAAGACTTTATGAAGCTAAGAAATATTAAATCTCCTGCCTCTTCTAATCTACACAGTGAGTCATAAAGGGAATTTACCTGATCGAGTATGGTTTGTCTTTAAAAGCTGTTCTTTATTTCCTCCTACCAATCTGTATTTTTAACCATCATAAATTATTTTTCCCTGTCTTCCCAACTATTAATAAATGTCATCATCCATTCAGGCTGCCATAACAAAATATCACAATTAAATGGCTTATAAACAACAGATATTTATTTCTGACAGTTTTGGAGGCTGGAAGTCCAAGATCAGGGTGCCGGCAAGGTCAGGCTCTGGTGAGAGCTCTCTTCTGGGTTGCAGACCATTTTCTCCTTATGTCCTTACATAGCAGAAAGCAACTTTCATAAAGACACTAATCCCAATAATGAAGGTTCTAATTATTGATCACCTTCCAAAGGCCCCATCTCCCAGGGGTACCATCATAGTGGGAGTATTTCCAAATAAGAATTTGGGGGAGGAACAAATATTTGGTCCATAACAGTAAGCGAAAAAAAATGTTATCCTTGTTCACTCTTTTCCTTAACAATGATATACAGATTGTTCTAATTTTTTTTAATGCTTCTTCAGTAACTTTATCTAAAGTTCTTCATTCTAAAATAATTTCATTGAGACATTTACTATGGTACTATTTATTTTTGTAGAGTTTTTTTTTTTTTCTTAAACAGAGTTTCACTTTGTTGCCCAGGCTGGAGTGCAGTGGCAGGGTCTTGGCTCACTGCAACTTCTGCCTCCCAGGTTCAAGCAAAGTAATTTTTTAGTAACCACTTTAAAAATTCTAACTACTCTTATTTCCATTAAAGATGAAATTATTGTTTAGATTGATTTCCTAAAATACGTTTCTTTTAAATTTCAGTTGTAAAAATGTCTTTTCTGTTTTAAAACTAATAACATTTCCCTTAGTCATTTTCTAATTAAAATATAATTAAAATGGACTCTATTATTATCTTTGCTTTTTGTTAACATGACTTTTGATTTTCTTCTATTATAGTTATAAGTGTAGGTTATTTTACTCTATAAGTTAATGCAGTGTTTATTTTCCTTTTTACCCCTTATTTATTCTTAAGCATTTTTTCAGCTTAAAAATGTGGAAGCCTAATTTTCCTGTATGTAAGACGCAGTGTCATATTCACGGTTTTGATTAAGCTCCTTCATTGTTCTTCAGACACTTTGCCATCCCCTTCAAAATATATGAGTAAAAGCATGTACTTGCAAGTGGGTTTGGAGAATCCACAAATTCACTTATAAAAAGATGATTAAGGAAGGAAAATACTGGTTAACAAACTGTCATTGGCAAACTATAAAACAACCCCCGTGTGTATTTTTTTTTTTCATTTAGTGTATAGTATCTTCTCCCCCACACACAAAGTATCTAAAACTGTAATTTTCTGCCCACCAGTCATTCTAGAACAGGTATCCTTTAGCATTAAATGTTCTCATTTATCTGAGCCTTGTTTATCAAAATGTAACTTATTGTCTTTTAAAAAGGAGAAGCAAGAGTTAGAGGGATTTTCTCTAAAGGCTGAATTTATTTGACTCTGTTAGAAGATTCTCAGGGTTTGCCACTACTTGCCCGTGTTGTACCACTTCAGAGCTCATTTGAATGTCTTATAGAGAAAGACATTATATCTCTTGTAGGCTTGTTGGACTTAGATTCAGTTTCAAAGAACGCTCCTATATTTTCATTTTAAAATATGCTCTTTTGCTTGTTTCATGGACTACAATTAGAGTGCAACCAGACCTAAAACTCACTGGATTATATACGCCTCAATTTGCAAATTACTGCAACGGGGATAAGAGGAACATGAAAGGTAGCCTTGGTAGAGGCCACAGGGCTCCAGGAATGTGTTGAAAGGGTCGATGTATTAAGAGCTCAACTGCTGCAGCACCCTGAACACACATTTCCCTTATGCATTCATTCTGAAATATTTATTCAGTACTTCACCTTTGCAAAGTGCTCCAGGGCTGGAGAGCCAGTGTGTGTCAAGCCAGATAAGTTCCCTGTTCTCTTGGAGGGTAAGTCAAGTGAGGGAGATGACCTCAATCTAATAACCACAACAGACAGGTGAAACTGAATCTGTGATTCCCGCTACAAAGGAAACATCGCTCAGCTACAGGAGCATATAATAGGGAAATTCTCCCAGGTCTTGACCTGCGTATTTAGGTATATAAGTATGAATCTCTTTTAGGACTACCGAATAGATTATAGCATGTCTCCCTCACCGACTATCTATCTACAGGCCAAGAACGAAGAAGTGGCAGTTCCTTGTCATTCTGAGCGTTCGCCACTCCCATTTACCTAGAGGTAGACTCTCCGTAACCTTCAAACAGAACCGTTAATTTTGAAAAGTTCCTAAAATAGATAACAGAACTGAGTTCAGCATCCACTGCATCGTTTACTAGCTGAGTGATTTAGAGAAAGCTATTTGACCTCTCTCAGCTCCAGTGTTCTTAATTTTAAATTGGGAATAATAAATACAAACCTTAAATGTGTCTCGTGGG
Source organism: Rhinopithecus bieti (assembly GCF_001698545.2). NCBI lineage: Eukaryota > Metazoa > Chordata > Mammalia > Primates > Cercopithecidae > Rhinopithecus > Rhinopithecus bieti. The sequence goes on from NW_016804646.1 coordinate 5,098,087, forward strand.
GAGGAGATGAGACATAAAAAGTTCAGCACAGTACCTGGCATGTGGTAAGTGCCTAGTAAAGTATGGTAGCTACCCTTATTTTCTTCATCATCAACTAGCAAAGAAGAAGGATATCTTCCATATTGTTTGTTTGTTTATTTTATCCCCATTGAGTCTCCTAGACATCATTCATATTGTGATTGGATTTAAATCTTGGCAGGGACCCTTGACATTTGGGAATAAGTTCAATTGTATCTTTAATACATTTAGTTACAACTCCATGTAACTGAAAATTAGACTGATGAAGTATAAAATGGATCTTCCTTTAGATATCAATGTGTATATAAATAGGAGTTTATAAAGACATTTTTTATTTCTTTGAGACAGAGTCTTGCTCTATCGCCCAGGCTGGAGTGCAGTGGCGCGATCTCGGCTCCCTGCAACCTCCACCTCCCGGGTTCAAGCGATTCTCCTGTCTCAGCCTCTGAAGTAGCTGGGACCACAGGCACCCACCACCACACCTGGTTAATCTTTTGTGTTTTCAGTAGAGACAGGATTTCACTCTGTTAGCCAGGATGGTCTCCATCTCCTGACCTCGTGATCCACCTGCCTCTGCCTCCCAAAGTGCTAGAATTACGAACCTGAGCCACTGCACCCAGCCTCTAAAGACATTTTTAAAGAACATTTCTATAAAGTCAAAGATGCAATTCTATCAAATTGAAAAAGTGTAACTTTATATTAGCCTATCATAAATGATTATATATTTGGATTTTGTGGTATTTAAATTTGTATGCATGATCTTTATGTAAAGAAAAATGTGGGAAAGTTTTCATTTGTAAGCCTGTAAAGCATTTTCACTTTAGTCATTCATTAGAATTTCAATATGTTTCCTTCCTCTGGATTCACCAGAAAACAACAACAACAATATCTTTTCCCAGTAAGTCTTAACATTTGACCTCAACAGTGATGCCAGGTGAATTTTGGGCATGTTCCCAACCTCCCCATGGCCAGCTATGGTTCTTGTTTCTGGAGGGACTCTCTCCCCTTCTTTACTCACAGGGCACTTTCCACAGTTTACACTTTCACTGAAATAGGTTATCTCATCTTCCTGCCTGTTAACTGTGTTTGAAAAGGAAATCGAATGTTGAATTTAATGCTGTGGAGATGGTGAGAAACTGCTCAGAACAATTAATTCCCTCATGTTTTCTTTAACAAGCGGTTTAAAAACAGCTTGCTTGAAGTTTCACACGGCACGCAAACACTTTTCCCTGGGCAGTGGGGAATGGGTGTTGAGCCCCTGAAGAATGAGTCACCTTGTCTGCTCTTAACCTGCCTGGACTTCCCCTGTAAAATCAATTGTCAGCCAAGTTTGGGAAATTTCGGCCATGAGACTCTGAAATTCATTCTGAATTCTGAATTACTGAAATTCATTTATAAATTCAGTGAGTAGCTATTAAAATCTTGCTGTGTGTCAGGCACTATGCTAAATCCTAGCCTTTCAAAATGGACCAAGTCAGACTTAGTCACTGTTGCAAAGACTTTTAAACGCAAACTAGGAGGAAACAAATAGAAAATACTTCTGGTAAATTGTAGTAGGTGGTTGCAGTGCAGGGCGCCTAAGCACGCAGTCTGGGCTGCTGGATTCATACTTGAGGATCAGTGAGGCCTTCCTGGAGTGTGTGAGGTTTAACATGAGGCCTGAGAAATGATTGGTGATGATGGTAACGTGATAGAGGCAGTAAGTAGATTTTGAATGCTCACTTTTCCCTAGGTATTCTTTAGCTCTTGACCTAAAATATCTGACTTTAACCTCACAATAAATCCCAGGAGACGGTTTCTTTTTCTAATCCCATTTCACAGACGAGGAATCTGAGCCCCAGAGAGATTAATAACTACCCCATGGTCCCATAACTACCAAGCGCCAGAGCCTGGATTCAAGTCCAGACACAGACGCAGTAGTGAGCTCAGCTGAGGAAAGAGAATTGGAAAAATGCTTGAAAGGCAGGGGCTGTGTGTACGAAGGAATGGAGGATAGCAAGGAATGGCCATTTCTTAATTAGGCAAAGTGCAAAGGGTACCAGGCAGACAGGGAAAGAGGAAGCCAGGTGGGCCAGGTTACGAAGGGTCTTGCAAGTTCCTTCCAGAATCTGCACCAGCTGAACTTCATGATTGTCCTGCAGTTGCCTAACGGTGTCCTCCTCCTCAGGAGGCACTAACCTATTAGGGGGTAGAGGATCATGATGTTTGCAAATTACTGTCTAAGAACTCAGGCACTCCATAGCAACAGTAACAATACAGTTATACATACAGTAATAACTATGTTATATTCGTTATATGTAAGCAGAGACAGAAAGAGGAAATCTCACAAAATTGATAACAAGGGGTTAACCTAGGTGAAGAACAGTCTTTTGTACTATTTTAATAACTTTTAGTGAGTTTGCAATATTTTGCAAATAAAAAGAAGAGGAGGAGGAATCTACTTTATTTTACTGAGACGGGGTCTCGCTCTGTCACCCAGGCTGGAGTGCAGTGGCACCATCTCAGCTCACTGCAACCTCCACCTCCCGGGTTCAAACAATTTTTCCACTTCAGCCTCCCTGATAGCTGGAACTACAGGCACGTGCCACCATGCCCAGCTAATTTTTGTATTTTTAGTAGAGACTGGGTTTCACCATGTTGGCCAGGCTGGTCTCAAACTCCTGACCTCAGGTGATCTGCCCCCTTTAGCCTCCCAAAGTGCTGGGATTACAGGCGTGAGCCCCGGCACCGGCACCCGGCTGCGGAATCTACTTTATATGTATAATGGGGATCCACTCAGTGGAGGATTGTATGCTAAGGAGCGACCCAAGGAAATGTACACTCAAAGGTATGGGAAACAAGCTGCTGAGGTCAGGAACAGGGAAGCCACGTGGAAGGATCCTCCAGTCCTGCCGCAAGACGCCTGCCAGCCTGGAGGGAGCTGCGACCTGGTGTCCACAGGTGGCAGCAACAGGAAATAACATCAGCACACTGAGTCATGGTTTTGTTTAAACTGCAGTTGTGATATATGATCACAGCATAAGAACATGCATATTTTATTACAGTTAATTGAGTCTCATTTGCTATAAAATCCAAGAGGTGCGAAAATTAAAAACAAAACTCTAACTTCTCCAAAGCCTTCTCTTTGTTTTGTAGGCTTATGCTGGCTTCTTTATCCTTAGACTCTTGTAATCATTGCCTGTATTTCCAGAATTCAGATCTCATTACAGGTTACATGGTATCCAAACATGAGTAATGCATACTTTAGAACTGTTTAATGGCAACTTAATGCTGACCTATGTTAGTTACTCCATTTAATGTAGGAATTACCTCATGTCCTTATGTTATATCCCCACAAATAATTTATGAAATTCTAGTTCAGGATCTAGGAAATTAAGCAAATTTACATATATGTATGTGCACGCATACAAATATAAGCATATACACACACACATGTATATTTCCCCCTTCCCTTGACAGATTTCTAATATAAGAGAAAAAAGTAAACTAATATTTGTTTGCATGCAATGTGAACAATGATAGACATCCGTTTTGCATACCAGGGCAAAACAACGGAACATCTAAATCAGACTGTAAGTAAGGTGGCTGAAAGTGGGGGTACATTAAGGGGTCAGGAAAATCTTTTTCAAAACCGTAAGACCTAATGGGAATTTTGAAAGACAAGCAGGAAATAGCTAGAACAAGGAAGAGAAGTGAGGTCTGCCAATTTCATCTTCTGCATTTGACAACAGGGGGGTTTGTTGGAGTCTCTTTTGTTTGAATCCAGAGTGGCAACAAAGTGGTAATAATGTTATTACTTGCCTTATTGTATGTAACTTAATTTTCTGGGCTTTTTAAACATGAATCAGAATTAGATGGGGGATTCCCTGTTGTTTTTGAGAAATTCAGTCGATGTTTCTCGGATTTAACCAGTTGAGGCTGACATCTGCCTTGTAGCATCCCAGAGAATCCACTTTCTCTGGTAATTGAAATGTTGTTCTACAAGAGAGGTTGAAAGGTTCCTTCTATCTGCTTTCACTTCAGGTGTCAGCCTATCCTGTACTACTTTTGTTCCCACTAACATTTAGGAGTGGCTCAGAGGATGACGTTTTACCAAATTTCAACACAGTGACTGGCTGGCAGGTCAGTAAACTCCACCATCCTATAGCTACGAGCTACACTGATGATGATTTACCTTTACGGGTGAAGCAGGAGGTCATTTGAGTGCAGTAAGGTGTCATATAATGACACTTCAGTCCATTGACAAGACACATAACAGGATGGTGGGATCCATAAATTCATAATGGAGCTGAAAAATTCTACTGCCTAGTGACACTGTGCTACAGGCTACACTGATGATGATTACCTTTACGGGTGAAGCCAGGAGGTCATTTGCGGAATGCAGTAAGGGTCATATAATGACACTTCAGTCCAATGACAGACACATACAAAACGATGGTGGTCCCATAAAATTATAATGGGCTGAAAAATTCCTACTGCCTAGTGACACTGTTGCTACAGGCTACACTGATGATGATTTACCTTTACGGGTGAAGCAGGAGGTCATTTGAGTGCAGTAAGGTGTCATATAATGACACTTCAGTCCATGACAGACACATACAGGATGGTGGTCCCATAAAATTATAATGGAGCTGAAAAATTCCTGTCGCCTAGTGACACTGTAGCTGTTGTAATGTAGTAGCTCAAGGCATTACTTGTGTTTGTGGTGGTGCTGGTGTAAACAATTCTGTGCTGGCAGTCATATAAAAGTATAGCACATATGAAGCACAATACATAGTACTTGATAATAGTCATGAATAATTGTTACTGGTTTATGTATATTGTGTACTTTTTATTGCTATTTTAGGGCACACTAATACTTATAAATAAGTTAACTGTAAAGCAGTCTCAGGCAGGCTCTTCAGGAGGATTTCCAGAAGAAGGCACTGTTATAGGAGATGACAGGTCCATGTGTGTTACTGCCCCTGAAGACCTTCCAGTGGGACAAGCTGTGGGGGGGGAAGACAGTGATATGGATGATCCTTACCCCGTTAGGCTAATGTGTGTGTCAGCGTCTTCGTTTTCAACAAAAAGTTTAAAAAGTTTTGAAAATTTAGAAATAGAAAAAAATATATATAGAATACAGATATAAAGGAAGAAAATATATTTATATGGCTGTACAATGTGTGTTTTAAGTTGAGTGTTATTACAGGTGTCAGTTTTAAAAATTAAGCGTATAAAGTCAGAAAGTTACAGTAAGCCAAGGTTAGTTTATTAGTGAGGAACTGTTTTAGACATTTAGTGTAAACTAGATGTACAATGTTCATAACGTCTACAGTGGTATACAATAATGTGCTAGGCCTTCACATTCACTCACCACTCACTCACCGACCCAGGAGAGCAACTTGGAGTACTGAAAGCTCCATTCACAGTAAGTGTCCTATTCACGGGTACCTTTTTTTTTTTTTTTCCACAGTCTCACTCTGTTGCCAGGCTGGAGTGCGGTGGCACTATCTTGGTTCACTGCAACCTCCGCCTCCTGGGTTCAAGCAATTCTCCTGCCTCAGCCTCTGAGTAGCTGGGACTACAGACACATACCACCACACCCAGCTAATTTTTGTATTTTTAGTAGAGACGGGGTTTCACCATGTTGGCCAGGATGGTCTTGATCTCTTGACCTTGTGATCCACCTCAGCCTCCCAAGGTGCTGGGATTACAGGTGTGAGCCACCGTGCCCGGCCCAGGGGTACCATTTTTTTTTATCTTTTATACTGTATTTTCACTGTACCTTTTCAATGTTCACGTATGTTTAGATACACAGTACTTACCATTGTGTTATGGTTTCCTTTTTTATTTTTATTTTTTGGTAGAGTCTCGCTCTGTGGCCCAGGCTGGAGTGCAGTAGCACAATCTCGGCTCACTGCAACCTCCACCTCCTGGGTTCAAGTGCATCTCAGGCCTCAGCCTCCCAAGTAGCTGGGATTACAGGTGCGCGCAACCACAGCCAGCTAATTTTTGTACCTTGAGTAGAGACAGGGTTTCACCATGTTGGCCAGGCTAGTCTCAAACTCCTGACCTTCAGTGATCCACCTGCCTTAGCCCCACAAAGTGCTGGGATTACAGGCATGAACCACCACGCCCGGCTGGTGTTACAGTTTCCAACAGTATTTAGTCCAGTAACATGCTGTACAGGTTTTTAACCCAGGAGTAAAAGGCTCCACCATCCAGCCTAGGTGTATAGCAGGTGATACCATCTAGGTTTGTGTAAGTATGCTCTGTGAGGTCCACACAAAGACCTGTTTCTCAGAACGTATCCCTGTGGTTAAACAACTCATGACAGTAATTAAAAACGTATGCTTACTACCTGTGCTAAGGAGGATAGGAATGTAATTTTTCAACTTTACCTGTGTCTCTGTCATCACTTACAAAGCTGTTGAAATGCCATCTGACACAGTTCTTTAATCACATGGTCTAGACCCCTGTACAGTCTCCCCAGCACTTTTCACTGTGAGCATTTGCTCTGTGGCATGTCTTAATACTTATTACTGAAAGAGTACTGAGGCTCCAGCTGCCCGTTTAAATTGTAAACCTATTTGTATTTCCAGCACTTGCTAAGACTTCACAGTGGTTTGCACTATGACAGTGCGTAGTGGTGAGATCATATAATACCTGAAACCTTTAACCAACTAGAGTAAGCTATGTTCTTAGTGAATTCTGAGAGCTTTATTGGGGTATAATTTGCACATCATGCAAATCCTCCAGGGTAGGTGCCAAGTTCGATCATTTGTAACACACATTTGCAATTGGGCAACCAGTTATCACAATCCAGTTTCAGAAAAATAAACCCTAAAACGTTTTTTCATGCATATTTGAACCATCGTCACTCCCACCTTCAGCCTGAGGCAAACACTGATCAACTCCCTGCTTACAGAGTTTTGCCTTTTTTTCTAGGAATGTTAGATCAATGAAATCATATGCTGTGTGATCTCTTGTATGTCTTAGTTCCCTCAGCATAATTTTGAGACTTTTCTCAAAGTCATTGTCTGTGAAACTCTTCTTGATGAGCAAAATTCCATTGTAAGGATATGATACCTTTTGTTTATCCATTCACCAGTAGATGGACATTTGCGTTGTTATTATGAGTTACAACATGAACATGGCATAAAAGTCTTGGTGTCAATCTGCACTTTGATTTCTCCTCAGTTGGATACCTGTGAGAGGAATTGCTGGCTCTTATGGTAGTGTGCTTAACAGTTTCAGAAACTGCTTGAATGTTTTCAAGTGGCTGTAATATGTGGCATTCCCACCAGCAAAAGGTGGTGGTGGGGAGCGGAGGTGTTGGTTTCTAGTTTCTCTACTTCCTCACCAACACTAGATTTTGTCAACTCTTTCATTATAGCCATTCTCTAATTACTAGTCATATTAAACATCTTATCCATGTGCTTATTAACCCAGTCGTATATCTTGGTAAGTGAAATGTCTATTCAAACCTTTTGCCTAATTATATGGCATTTTGTTAGTCATGCCATGCACTGGCTTGTTTTCCTGTGCATAGAAGTTTTGTTTTTCTTCCTTGGAAGAAAAAGAACTCACCCCACTGAGTTTGTTAAGCATTTTGTGGATACAAGGATGATGCACCATGATTATATAACCTGAGAGGTATTTGTATACCATGCAGTATTTTGCATAGAAAATGAAATTCTAAATCCGACTTCAGAAATCAAAACCCTGGTGTCCTCCCATTTGGCTCAATCTCTGTTTCGTTGTATATATTTGTCGATGACTCATGGTTTGAAAATCACAGAAGCCTCATAAGAGGTAGAGCTGAATCTCTCTTGCAGCTTTTCCATGAGTAACTATTTAGCGTTAATTATGATTAAGACAATAACTCTTTAACAAAGCATAAGTAAGTCAGATTAATCAGCCAGTTTCCACACAGACACTTCCTGGGTTCCCGAGGGCTTTCATCAGCAAATTGAAGTAATGACGATGTTTTACATGATACTGTTGTTTCCGTGGTAAATATGTGAATTGATTACCCATGATCCCAGGTCGCAATGGACTGTTGTTGTGCTTTATTCCTTATTATGTTAGAAATCCCGCACAGCAGGGGGCTGGTATCTACTCCCAGGTCACCTTGGGACTTCTAATATGAAAATTGAAATGAATTCTTTGTTGTAAATTGCAAACAGAACAACAGTTGCCTGTTTCCACACTTACAAATATGTATGTCCTCCCTACCAATGAAATTATGGTGAAGGAGAGATCAAAGTGAATTAGCACCTCTCAAGGAAATTTGATAGGTCATTCTGCCCTATAATTTTATTCCCCTTTCTTCCAAGGGTGACATGATAGGTGAAGCCTACATCTCGCTCTCCTTCACCCACTGTGGTTAACAGCAGTTCAAACGTGGAAATGAATCACCTGCTATATTACTTCTGTGCAGCAGGAGGCAAATTGAAAAACTAAAATTTTACAAGCAAAATGAGTGTGGCTGTGTTTGGACTCTGAATATTGCTTAGTATTTGTGTCTAGTATTAGGCTGTTGCGTACCTAAATGTTGTAAACATTTGTTGTCTCTAAATCTCTTAGGATTTCATAAGAAGCTTCCAAAGCCAGAGGTCTAAAGATCTATTCACTTGGCCATATAATTCTCCTGGCTGTGTTAACCTTAAGAATTCTACTGTCATCATATCCTAAACCATCATGTAAAACCTTATTACTACCACAAATATTAATGCCAAAATTGCTTTTAAAATGTTACAGATTTTTTTAAAAAGAGAGAATCTAAAATATGTGGCAGAAATTTGAAATAAAAATGAAAAAATCAGCCAAGTGCAGTAGCTCAGGCCTGTAATCCCAACACTTTGGGAGGATGAGGCAGATAGATCACCTCAGGTCAGGAGTTCAAGACCAGCCTGGCCAACTATTGGTGTAATTCAGCAACGCAGAGTAAGGAAAGGAACCAGGTAGAAGAAGAGGAAAGTCATAACATTCAAAATTACGTTGAAGGATTTTTTAAAAACCAGAAGAGCACATATCAGGGAAATGAGAATAAATAGTAAGGAAAGGGTCAATTTTAGCTTAAAGAGGAAATGCCAAAAGAGCCCAGACCATTGCAGTAGCCTCATAACAGCTTTCCCCGACTTCATCCTAAATCCTTCTGATTCTGTTCACATCTCCACTAATGACATCTTCTAAAATTCAAATGTAATCGTATCAATCACTCATGAGAATATTTTTTCCACTTAATATTTTTACTTAGTTGTTTGCTTTTCATTTGTCTTATGATATTCACCTACTGATAATACACATTGCATACTTATGGAATGGTACTGTAATTAGAAAAATGTTTCATTGTCTCTGTCCAATTGCGGGTGGTATTCCTATTTCATAAACGGTCCCATCTTCTTGGTTTTCTCATGGGATTTTATCTCAATCACTTATGTTTCCATAATCCTCCCAATGTATCTTATGTCTCCATAAGGCCAGAAATACCAACATGGAAATTGCTTTCCTTCTTAAAAATTTCTTATCCTTTATAACCGCATATTAGTGTTCTCAATATCTGTTGCGCTATTTGATTGATAAGTGTTTCAACTGGATGTTCCTTTCTTTTTCTTTTGTCTTTCTTATTCATTAGGGGTAACGCTTTTTTATTTTCTTTCCCAGTAACTTCCTAGCTATTTTCTTTATCATATAATATAGTCGAGAATAAATTTATCTATGGTTGTTTAGTAGTAACTATAGCCTCGCAGCCATGATCATCCTTCCAATTTGCACTGTGAATTCTTGCTTGTACATTGTTCAGTTTGATGGGGACCCTCTCTTCCGTGCATGCTTTCTCTCTTGCTCTCTGTCAATGGTAAATATTCATGTTTCTGAACTGCAATGCTATGTCTATTTGGGAATTTTCCAGTTATTTATTCACATATTCCAGAATGTTTTCCAAATGAGAATGCTAAGTGAAACTGTCGCATCTATCATCCAAGTTTGCAGTGCAATGGCCTGCTCAGATCCACAAACTGATTGGCATGCCTGTTTGACACACAGCATGATGTGGGTAATGAAAATGTTCCACTTCCACAAGCTATTCAAGGTCTATCGTGTCACTCATGCATAGCAGAGATCAATTACAATGCTCACGTTTACAGGGTTGACACAAAAGAGATGAACAATCCTAACACCTTGATGTAAAGACTTGAAATTTTTTGATAAGAAAATTAAAACTCTTTTGGTTTTTAAGCCTTTAACAATATGTCAAAATAAGTGTCTTGATGTGAGGCTTAAGAGTGAATATGATTCTGTTTGTACATAGAATAATAAAAATAGGGTGTTCTTTCACAAACACCTTTCAGGTTCATCAAAATCAATCAAGGTCAAAAGAACATCTTATTTTATTTTTAAGCAGAGTCTCACTCTCGCTCAGGCTAGAATGCAGGGCACAACCTCGGCTCACTGCAACCTCTGCCTCCTGGGTTCAAGCAATTCTTATGCCTCAGCCTCCCAAGTAGCTGGGACTACAGGCATATGCCACCATGCCCAGCTAATTTTTTGTATTTTTAGTAGAGATGGGATTTCGCCATGTTGGCCAGGCTGGACTTGAACTCCTGACCTCAAGTGATCCACCTGTCTCAGCCTCCCAAAGTGCTGGGATTACAGGCATAAGCCACCGTACCCAACGCAAAAAAAGAACATTTTAAAACAACATGATTGTCAGTGGTGTCTGTCTACTTTTCTCCCATCTAAATTCAGAGCCTGGGTTTTCTAGGAATGCCTAGAGTTCCTTAAGCACTTCTTAGAAATCTTGCTTCCCCATAGGCACGTTTATTGCTGGTGAGACCAGGGAAATATCCCTCTCCTGCTTGTTAATGGAGCCTGTGGCTGCTGATGGTCATGAGTGTCGCTTGCCAGTTTGGGGGATGTGCTTTTCTTGTCCTCCAAACACTCCTGATACCTCTCCAACCCCGAAAGGAGGGACAGTGTTTGCATGGTGCCAACTAACACGCTATATCCATGTATGAGGCCCAAGTGTAGATTAAGATGAACAGAACTCCTAGGTTTTGTGCTTCGGGGAATGACAGAGCTCTTGACACAAAGGACTATGAAGCATTTCACTGTTTTTTTTTTTTTTCTTTTAATAGAAGTTACATATTTCACTTAAAAAAACAAAAAACAAAAAAACAGTGCAGATGGGTGTAGTATAAAAAGTAAGTCTTCTTTATTCCCTATTCATACCATGTTGGCCGGTGTAATATTCCCCATCCTGAGAGGTAATCATCATGAATAGCTCCCGATGTGTACTTAGGAATATAATATAGAAGTATGCATGTCTATAAGTGTGTAATATACGTGTGCCTATATCTTTTTCATAAAAATTCACAAATTGAATCGTACAGTAAATTCTATTTTACAACTTATTCTTTTTTTTCACTTTATGAACATCTAGACATCCTCAGAGATCAGTATGTATAATTCTACCTTATTCTGATAAGAAGCTTTACAGTATTACGTTGTATAGCTGTGTTGCAAATTATTGAATGAGGTTGTTAAGGGTCGACATGTAGAATTTTCCAATATTTAAGGTATTACAAATGATGTTTCATGAGCATCTTTGTTCCAGCCTTATTCTACTTTGGCTGCCATAACAAAATACCATAGACTGAGTGGCTTAAACAATAGACATTTATTTTTCACAATTCTGGAGGGTATGAAATCCAAGTTGAAGGTTCCAGCAGATTGGAAACCTGGTGAGGGCTCTCTTGCTGGTTTATTGACAGCTGCCTTCTTGCTGTCCTTACATGACAGAGAGTGAGCTCTGGTTTCTCCTCTTCTCACAAGGACACAAATCCTGTAAGGGTTCTCTGCTTTCATGACCTCATATAAACCTAATTACCTCCCAGACGCTCCACCTACAAATACCATGACATTGGAGGCAATGTTTTCAACATGTGGAGTTGAGGGAGACACAAACATTCAGTCCATAGCAGTTCATATATCTCTGTATCCTTCCATATATCATGTTTATAAGATACATTGTTAGAAATTATATTGCTGGGTCAATGAATAAATAGACATAGTAGGTTTTTTGTAAACTGATTGCTCTCAACAAGTGGTTCATGAGCCTCATATCACCTCCATTCTGGTTATTGCTTTTTATTTTATTTTATTTCACTTAATTTTATTTATTGTTAAACTTTTAAATATCTTCCAATCCAATAGGCAAGTAAAAGAATATTACTCAGTTTTTCAGTAAGATTGAGTGAGCCTTAACATATTTCAAATGATTTTGACCACTTATGTTTTGTTCTTTGAAGTAAGTTTTGAATCCTATTGTTTACTTTTATATTGAGTTGACTTTTTTCTTATTTACACATAAGCTCTTTTTTCATATTTAAGACGTCAGTCTCTTGACATATGTATTGCTTAATCTTTTCCCAGTTTGCTGATTTTCTTTTGAGTTTGATTATGGGTGTTCCAGCTATCTATTGCCACATTATACATTATCCCATGTCTTTTTCTTTTTTTTTTTTTTTTTCTGAGATGGAGTTTTGCTCTTGTTGCCCAGGCTGGAATGCAGTTGGTGCCATCTCAGCTCACTGCAGCCTCCGCCTCTGGGCAATTCTCCTGCCTCAGCCTCCCTGGGAGGATTACAGGTGCCTGCTACCATGCCAGGCTAATTTTGGGTATTTTTAGTAGAGATGGGGTTTCACCATGTTGGCCAGGTTGGTCTCAAACTCCTGATCTCAGGTGATCCACCTTCCTCGTCCTCCCAAACTGCTGGGATTATAGGCATGAGCCACCACACCTGGCCTATCCCATGTCTTTAAAACAAAATATCGTGTTACTTTTTAAAATTGTGAGGGTTATGAATTTGGACAGGGCCCCATGAGGACAGTGTGGCGCTCTTCCTGTATGCGTTCTGCCAGAGATATGGTGTCTCAGAGACCTCATCTGCTTAGCTGTCTGGAGCTCAACTAAGAGGCAAGGATGGGTGGCAACCAGCTGGAATGGCTTGACTGGGGCTGTAGTCCTGGGGCCTCAGTTCTTGGATCAGCTGGATTCTGTGCTCTTCTCCATGTAGCCTCCAGGTCTCTCTATTGCCACATGGCCCCTCCACACCACCTCTCCAAGTGCTGTGTTCTTCTGGCAGCTGTACTTCTTAGCTCAATGGTGTCCAGGAGTGCAAATGCAGGACCTACCAGCACTTCTGAGGCCAAGCTCTGAAGCGTCCATCACATTCTCTTGGTGAAGGCCAGTCACAGGCCCAGCTCAGGTTCATGAGGGGGGTACAGGGGCATGCCTTTTGCCAAGCATGGTTTATTGGCGACCACCAGTGGAGCGGACTACAAGAAGGTTATTTCTGCTTTTGTTTTATTGCCATAGAGATAGTTTAAACATTTTATTGGTAGAGATTTTCACCTACTACTTTTTGGCTTCTGGTTTTAACGTCAGCTCGGGGAAGATATCACCAGTGCAATCTTAGAAAATTTTCATTCAAAGATTATGTGTTTTTTTTTTTTTATTTTTTCTTTCTTTTTTTTTTTGTTTTTTTTTTTGAGACAGATTCTCCTCTGTTGCCCCGGCTGGAGTGCAGTGGCACGATCTCCACTCACTGCAACCGCTGCCTCCTGGGTTCAAGCAATTCTCCTGCCTCAGCCTCCCAAGTAGATGGGATTACAGGTGCCCGCCATCACACCCGGGTAATTTTTGCATTTTTAGTAGAGATGGGGTTTCACCATATTGGCCAGGCTGGTCTCAAACTCCTGATCTCAGGTGATCCACCCGCCTCGGCCTCCCAAAGTGTGGGGGTTACAGGCATGAGCTACCACACCTGGCCCATTGTTTCTTATACTTTTGATGCTTTCTTTGATTTTTCGCATTTGAATTTTATTTAATTGGGATCTACTTTGTTTTTAAGGAATACAATGGAGATCTAAATTAAACTTTGTAATTTTTTATTAACCTGTTCCAATACTGTCTTATGGAATGACCCACTGTTTCCCACTGGTTTGAAGTGCCGTTTTTATGATATACTACATTTCCATACTGATAGGTGTTTATTTCCATACTCTCTATTTGCTTTTCTCCTTCCATTTTCCTCCAGTGACAATAACACCAAGATATGTTGAATAGCAGATTTTTTTTTTTTCAATGCTTTTAGGTACATGGAAAACAGAGACATTATCCAGGGTTGGGGGACATAAAACGGACACAAGGTAGCTTTCCAAAGAGTTGAAATATCTGGCGAGGTGCAGGAGTTCTGATAGAAATGGCCTAGAAAACAACCCCGGAAGTCATAACTTTTTTTCTACAGTACGTGGGAAGGGAGTTTAAGCTTTGTTGAAAGTAGTAAAAGTGTGGCCTCATGAGGCTGGATGACTAAACTCATCTGAATTATATATGGTGGACTCAACTGTAAGTCATTCACCCAGCCTGTCACAAAGGGCAGCGATTGTGACCATTGTGCCAGCTGTGTGTGAGTGGCCACTTCCTCTTTGGCACTGGGCAGCCTACATAGGATGGAGGAGGGACAGTGGGCATGCCTTGGCTTCTTCTCTAGAGTTTCCCTCCAAAAGTGAGAGAAATGAAAATGCCATTCTCCTTAGTAAGAGAAAATCCATTTTACATTTAAATATGGGTATACCTTGGAGACAATGCAGTTTCAGTTACAGACCACCCCCATGAAGCAAACATCACAGTAAAGCAAGTCCACAGATATTTTGATGTCCCAGTGCTTATAAAAGTTATGTGTATACTAACTATGTTATAGTCTATTCAGTGTTATTATCATTATTTCTTTAAGAAAGTACATACTTCAATTTAAAACTACTTTATTGCTAAAACATGCTAACCATCATCTGAGCCTTCAGCAAGTCATAATCTTTTTGCTGGTGGAGGGTTTTGCCTTGATGTTAATGGCTGCTGTCTGATCAGGGTGTTGACTGTCAAATTGTTTGGGTGGCTGTGGAAACTTGTTAAAATAAGACAACAATGAAATGTGCCACATCAAGGAAGATTTCTCTATAACATGATGCTGTTAGATAGCATTTTATCTGTAGTAGAACTTCTTTCAAAATTGGAGTCGTTCCTCTCAAACCCTGTCAAAGCCACTGCTTTATGAACTAAGTACATGTAATACTCAAATTCTTTCAGCCGGGCACAGTGGCTCATGCCTATAATCCCAGCACTTTGGGAGTCTGAGCTGCGCAGATCACCTGAGGTCAGAAGTTTGAGACCAGCCTGGCCAAGACAGTGAAACCCTGTCTCTACTAAAAATACAAAAATTAGCTGGGTGTGGTAGCAGGCACCTGTAATCCCAGCTACTCGAGAAGCTGAGGCAGAAGAATCGCTCGAACCCGGGAGGTGGAGGTTGTGGTGAGTCGAGATCGTGCCACTGCACTCCATCCTGGACAGCAGAGCGAAACTCTGTCTCCAAAAAAAAAAAAAAAAAGTCCTCTGTTGTCATTCCAACGTGTTCACAGCATCTTCCCAGAAGTAGATGTCATCTCAAGAAACCACTTTCTTTGTTCATCCATAAGAAGCAAACTGTTCAAGATTTATCATGAGATTGCCACAATTCAGTCACATCTTCAGGCCTCACTTCTAATTCTAGTTCCAGTTACTTCCTCCACTGAAGTCTTGAACCCCTCAAAATCACCCATGAGGGCTGGCATCCGCCTCCTCCAAATTCCTCTTCATGTTGCTATTTTATCTCCTCCCATGAATCATGAATGTTGTTTTACTTCCCCCACCCTCATCTTTTCCGTAAAGGTTCTTAATGACATCTAGACTAGTATATCCTTTCCAGGGATTTTCAATATGCTTTGCCCAGGTCCATCAAAGGAATTAGTATCTATTGAAAAGTGACAACGTGCTGGCAGCCCTCGCTTGTCGCTCTCAGCGCCTCCTCGGCCGGGGCGTCCCCTCTGGCCGCGCTTGAGGATCCCTTTAGCCAGCTGCGCTGTGCGGGCCCATCTCTGGGACTGGCCGAGGCCGGAGCTGGCTCCCTCTGCTGGCAGGGAGGTGGGGAGGGAACCCCGGCTGTGCGTGGTGCTAGCAGGCAGGCGCGGGTTCCCGGTGGGTGCCGGCTCCGCGGATTCGGGGCAGCTGGCCTGCCCTGCTGGGCTTGATCAAAGGACAGGCTCCCTCTGGGCTGCCGAAGTGCCCAGGCTGGGTGCTGCAAAGTCCCCCAGCAGGTGCCAGTGAGAGGTGAACCTAGCTGGGCTTCTGGGAAGGGTAGGGGACTTGGAGAACTTTTGCCTCTAGCTAGAGGATTGTAAATGCACCAGTCAGCACTCTGTGTCTGGTAAAGGTTTGTAAATGCACCAATCAGTGCTTTGTCAAAACAGACCAATCAGCTCTCTGGAAAATGGACCAATCAGCTCTCTGTTAAATGGACCAATCAGCAGGATATGGGTGGGGCCAGAAAAGGGAATAAAAGCGGCAGGAGCCAGCAGTGCAGTTGCTCTGGTCCCCTTCCACACTGTGGAGGCATGGTTCTTTCACTCTTTGAAATAAATCTTGCTGTTGCCGCTCACTCTGAGCCAACTCTGCTTCTTTGAGTTGTGACACTCACCATGAAGGTCTGCAGCTTATTCCTGAAGACAGCAGGACCACAAACCCACTGGAAAGAATGAACAACTCCAGATGCGCCACCTTTAAGAACTGTAACAGTCACCGCAAAGGTCTGCAGCTTCACTCCTGAAGTCAGGGAGACCACGAACCCACCAGAAGGAAGAAACTCCGGACACACCATCTTTTTTTTTTTTTTTTGGTGATGGAGTCTCGCTCTGCCGCCCAGGCTGGAGTGCAGTGGCCGGATCTCAGCTCACTGCAAGCTCCGCCTCCCAGGTTTACGCCATTCTCCTGCCTCAGCCTCCCGAGTAGCTGGGATTACAGGCGCCCGCCACCTCGCCCGGCTAGCTTTTGTATTTTTTAGTAGAGACGAGGTTTCACCATGTTAGCCAGGATGGTCTCGATCTCCTGACCTCGTGATCCACCCGTCTCGGCCTCCCAAAGTGCTGGGATTACAGGCTTGAGCCACCGCGCCCGGCCCAGACACACCATCTTTAAGAACTGTAACACTGCAAGGGTCGGCGGCTTCGTTCTTGAAGTCAGCCAGAACAAGAACCCACCAATTCCGGATACACTATGACAGTTGTAGCCTTACATATGTATTCTTAAATAATAAGACTTTAAAACCAGAATGACTCATTGGTCCATGGGCAGCACAAGGGATGTTGTGTTAACAGGCATGAAAAAAACGTTCATCTTATATATCTTCTGCAGAGCTCTTGGAGTGACCAAGTGCATGGGCAATGAGCAGGAATATTTCGAAAGGAATCTTTTTTTCTGAGCAGTACACAGTGTACTTAAAATATTCAGCAAACCATGCTTTAAACAGGTGTGTTGCGGTGCAGGCTTTGTTCTTCCATTTCTAGAGCAGTGGCAGAGTAGATTTAGCATCATCCTTAGGGACCGTAGGATTTTAATGGTAAATGTGCATTGGTTTCCAGTTAAAGTCACCAGTTGCATTAGCCCCTAACAAGAGAATCAGCCTGTCTTTTGAAGCTTTGAAGCCAGGCATTGACTTCTCCTTTCTAGCTATGAAAGTCCCAGATGGGACCATCTTCTTCCAATAGAAGGCTGTATCATCTGTGCTAAAACCTCTTGTTCAGCGTAGCCACCTTCATCAATGATGTAAGCTAGATCTTCTGGATGACTAGCTGCAGTTTCTACATTAGCACTTGCTACTTCACCTTGAATGTTTTTGTGGTAGAGATGGCTGCATTTCTCAAACCTTGTGAATCAACTTCTGCTAGTTGCAAACTTTTCTTTTCTTTTTTCTTTTTCTTTCTTTCTTTCTTTTTTTTTTTTTTTTTTTTTTTTTTTTTTTTGACAGAGTTTCACTCTTGTCACCCAGACTGGAGTGCAATGGTGCAATCTTTGCTCACTGGAACCTCCACCTTCCAGGTTCAAGTGATTTTCCTGCCTCAGTCTTCCAAGTAGCTGGGATTACAGGCATCCACCACCATGCCCGGCTAAGTTTTGTATTTTTAGTAGAGATGGGGTTTCAAACTTTACTTTTACAGCTTCCTCACGTCTCTCAGCCTTCATAAAATCGAAGAGTTAGGGCCTTGCTCTGGAATAGGCCTTGGCTTAAGGGAATGTTGGTTTCATCTTCTATGCAGATAACTCAAACTTTTTCCATATCAGCAGTAAGGCTGTTTGCTTTTTTATCATTTGTGTGTTCACTGGAATAGCACTTTTAATTTCCATCAGGAACTTTTTTCTTTCATTCACAGCTTTGCTACTGTTTGATGCAAGAGGCCTGACTTTTGGCCTGTCTTGGCTTTCTATCTGACTTCTTCATTAAGTTTAATTATTTCTAGCTTTTGATTTAAAGTGAGAGGTGTATGACTCTCCCTTTCACTTGAACACTTAGAGACTATGTGGGGTCATTAATCATCCCAATTTTAATAGTGTTGTGTCTCAGATAATAAGGAGGCCCAAGGACAGGGAGGAAGATGGGAGGAGGACAGGGAGAAGATGGGAGGAGGACAGGGAGGAAGATGGGAGGAGGACAGGGAGAAGATGGGAGGAGGACAGGGAGGAAGATGGGAGGAAGACAGGGAGGAAGATGGGAGGAAGACAGGGAGAAGATGGGAGGAGGACAGGGAGGAAGATGAGAGGAAGACAGGGAGAAGATGAGAGGAAGACAGGGAGAAGATGGGAGGAGGACAGGGAGGAGGATGGGAGGAAGACAGGAAGAAGATGAGAGGAGACAGGGAGAAGATGGGAGGAGACAGGGAGAAGATGGGAGGAGAACAGGGAGGAAGATGGGAGGAGGACAGGGAGGAAGATGGGAGGAGGACAGGGAGAAAGATGGGAGGAGGACAGGGAGGAAGATGGGAGGAAGACAGGAAGAAGATGGGAGGAAGACAGGGAGAAGATGAGAGCTGGCTGTAGAGCAGTCAGAACACACACAACATTTTCAATTAAGTCATCATCTTATATGTATGCGGTTCATGGCACCAAAAATCAATTAGAACAGTAGCATCAAAGACCACTGATCACCACAACAGTTAAAATGAGAAAATTTGAAAAGTGAGAAATACCAGAATGTGTCACAGAGACACAAGCTGAGCACACCCTGTTGGACAAAATGGTACCCATAGACATTTGAGGCAGGGTCGCCACCCACTTTCAATGTGTAAAAACTGTGGTGTCTATGAAGTGCAATAGAGTAAGTTATGCTTGTATGTGATTTTCTGCTGCATGAATATTTGTAAGAGATTATCGGTATTGGTTTCTTCACAAAACAATAGTTCTTTACACCACTGCCTATCAGTGTGGTTAATATAAAGAAAAAATATTTTACTGTTTCACTATTGCCAAGAGAATAGTGACACCCATAACCACAACGTTAAGGCATGAAAGCATTGACTCCATTTGGTCATCCATTCATTTACTTATCAAGCAGTTATAGTATGTCCATGCTCTTATAGACTATTTATGGAAATCTCTTCCTTGGGCCTCAAGAGCACCTCTGACTAGGGTGAAACCTGCTTTTAGGGAGGCAAGTATTGAGACTCTGTACAGCAGAAGCAAGAGAGCACATGTCCCGAAAGCTTAAGGTAGAGGGGCTGGAGCCTGCGTCAGCGCCACCTGGCGGTCATCGTCTTTTCATACATGTCCGGTTCCTTCTATGAGTTCCTCAGGCCCTATTACTCTACGTCCATCTTCTTCCCACCATTAATATATGTGAAGAAAGTATGCAAGCGCTCTCTCGCGCGCTCGCGCGCTCGCGCGCTCTCTCTCTCTCTCTCTCTCTCTCTCTCTCTCTCTCTCTCTCTCTCTCGTTTTCCAGTGTAAGTGACTTGAGATTCTTTTTTTTTCGTCAAAAGAAATGATTTTTATTGTTACACAACACATTTCTTATCAGAGCACACATACATCTAGAGAGCAGCTGCATTTTCAGAACAAACAGATGAAATACCTTTGGTGAACTTGAGACTTGGGGAAAACAAGTCACCTTATTTTAACATTTGGTAATGTGTTTACTGAATTTAAACAGAAATCAAAATCAGGACAGAGTGAGAAAAAACATTTCTGTGGAAACAAAATGCCTTCTCATGAGCAGAGCCTGTTGTGATGCTCATTAATTCCGTGAGATTCTTTTGAGCTTTCTCTATGAATCATTTGTGCGAGCATCCTGTGGATGTAGTTCTCCATGTATTTTATGAAGAAAGAACAGGAAGTACCAACAGATAGGAGAGCCTCGTGCCTTGACTCACTGGCTCAGGTTGCTGCCTGAGAGTAGCACAGCACCCGCCCCTTACAGGCCTCGTCTCTTCACTTTTTTATTTTTCTCATCATTTTGTATTATTTCTCTGTGTTATAGAACACAGCACACAGTGGCTGTAGCTACGTTTGGACATCAAAACACATTTTAGACTCTCCTTATATTTATTTAGAGTTTATTACGGTGAGTTACAGTTTAGATTTTTTTCTTTTCATGTTCTTGTTTGCCAATTAAATGTCTATTGATACAAGGGATGAATACAAAGAAAATAGTTCTTTGAGATGCATTTTAAATAATTAATAGATTAAGGGGTGTACCTTTGCTTTTGTTATTGCTAAATTTTCTCTGTCCAAATTATAGAACTGGTGTTTCTTTTTTTTTCATTGAAAAGAACTTCACTGATTTTGTGATAATTACATACAAATATGGATTTTAAATTAAACCATTAGTTTTTTTTTTTTTTTTTTTCTTTTAATCACTTCAGGCAGAAACAGAATAACTAAAGTGTGGAATAAAATGTTTTTTACCTCTGTCAAAATGATTTAAGACCATTTTACTATACCTATGTCATCAAATAGAATTCATTAAATATCTAGAATACAGTTGGTATGTCAAATTCCAGGAGGTGTTTCAGAAAATTTAGAAGATATTCCTCCCCTCAAAGTAACTGGCAATCTGGCAGGAGAGGAGAAGGAACATACAGATGAATTTGCTGTGAGAGGCCTGGGCTTGTGTAAACAAGATGCCCTGTTTCCATCTGGAAGATTCGTTCACACCAGGACCTCTCTAGGTATGGTCCATGTACCAGAAATCTGCCCCACTGACCCTCACATGTTCCACAGGTCATTGATGGTTCCGAGCTACATTGATTGAATACTGCTGTTCACATTTATTTCACAAATTTCAAGTTTTGAGTTTCACTTTCCTAGAAAATTCCTTATGTTCTTTTTTTTTTTTTAATTTTTTTTTGGGTGTGTGTTTGTTTTTCGTTTTTTGAGATGGAGTCTTGCTTTGTCACCCAGGCTGGAATGGAGTGCAGTGGCTTGATCTTGGCTCACTGCAACTTCCGCCTCGGGTTCAAGCCATTCTCTCGCCTCAGCCTCCCGAGTATCTGGGATTACAGGCACCCAGATACTGGTTTTGAACTCCTGAGCTCAGGTGATCCACCCACCTTGGCCTCCCAAAGTGCTGAGATTACAGGCATGAGCCCCTGCACCCTGCCCAAAATTCTTTATGTTCTAATAATTGCGGACTTCTTAAATTTGCGCCTTTGCTGAGAGCACTATTGTGGTCCTTTCGATCTCAGCAAATACAGTCAGAACTCTACAGACCATCCTGGCTTACATCTTATGTCACTTTCATGTCATTGTTTACACCTCTCCTGCTATTTTTCTGTCTTATGTCCCCAGTGCACATTCACAAAAATAAATCAATGACACAAAATTTTATTTCAAGCAGCAGGGGAAAGATGAAAACATGAACATAAATAAGACAAGTTAGAATAACTTGGCAAATGTGAGCTGTTAGCAAAATTCCAGTACAAATATAGAATATGTGTGTACATGTGTAAAAATGAGGAAATTTGCAAGTGTGGTTATGTTGCAGAAATAAGTTTTAAGGTGTAACAGGAGTTGAGATGCTGATTGCCTCAACAATAACTACTTTGTGCATCCCATTCCTTTCAAGCTTTTTTTTTCACAGTCTCAAAACCCTTGAAAATTTTGCCTTATTTTTGTTCAAAGAACAGTGAAGTTTCTCTTAAACCAGTGAAATTCTTCTAGAACCAGCACTAAATAATGTTCTCCAAAATGAAATAGAGAAGTTTATCCTTTAACCATAAGGGCAGAGAAAAGAACAAATCCATAGGAATAGTACTGAAAATTTCACATCTCAGAGGAGGATCTGGTGTGATGGTTAACACTGAGGGTCAACTTGATTGGATTGAAGGATGCAAAGTAATGTTCCTGGTGTGTCTGTGAGGGTGTTGCCAAAGGAGATTAACATTTGAGTCAGTGGACTGGGAGAGGCAGACCCACCCTCAGTCTGGGTGGGCACAGTCTAATCAGCTGCCAGTGCAGCCAGAATAAAAGCAGGCAGAACAGCATGGAAGGACTAGACTGGCTCAGTCTTCCAGCCTTTATCTTTCTCCCATGCTGGAAACTTTCTGCTCTCAAACATCAGACTCCAAGTTCTTCAGCTTTAGGGCTCTTGGACCTTGACCACAGACTGAAGGCTAGACTGTTGCTTCCCTACTTTCGAGGTTTTGTGACGAGGACTGGCTTTTTTGCTCCTATCTTGTGAACCTGTGAGTCAATACTCCTAAATAAACTCCTAAATATATATATATATATGTTCTATTAGTTCTATCCCCCTAGAGAACCCTGATATATATATATTAGTCCAACTAATATATATATCTCCAACAAGATGAAGGAAAAGCAGCTTGACACTCAGGAAAAGCAAAAGTCTACACCAGAAATATATATATATACATATTCTATTAGTTCTGTCCCTCTAGAGAACCCTGACTAATACACTTGGGTATAACTCACCCTGATCCCTAGAAGGTTGCAAAAATCAATCACAAAATTAATAGCAAAAGAAGCCACTGGAAATCATCTAGCCAAGAGAAAGCTAGACGGAGTCTCAGAGTTGAGAGGCTTCTCCCTGGCCTTGGGCAGGACCCAAAGGAGCAAAAGAAGCTACTGCAAATCATCTAACCAAGAGAAAGCTACATGGAGTCCCAGAGTCGTGTGGCTTCTACTTGGCCTTGGCCAGGACCCAGGCTGTGTCCTAGAGAGGTCCCTTAAGCTGCAGTAATGAGAAGCCAGGTCCTGTTCCAGGCACAGAGCTTGCTGTCAGCCTGCTGATGCTGATGGTGGAAGCTGGGCAAATGTCAGCAAGGTTCTGAGAAGTTTCTTTCAACATGGATTCCTGTACCTATTCCAGTTCTTATCAAATGTGTAAACAAGTTAAGACACATTCAGACACGGAGGATCCAGAAATTGTTATCTTCCCCGCAACATTTCTGAAAATACACCATGATATTATTACATGATATAGACTCCAGTAAAGGACAAGGAGACTCAACAATATGGAAGAGACATGCAATTCAGAATGAATAAAAAGAATTCCCAGGCCAAGCGCTGTGGCTCACACCTGTAGTCCCAGCATTTTGGGAGGCCCGGGTAAGAGGATTGCTGAAAGACTAGAGTTCTAGACCGGCTTGGGCAACATAGTGAGACCCTGTCTCTCTTTTAAAATTAAATTAAATTTAAAAAAGAATTCCCAGAGGAGGAAAAAAATACCTGAAAATGTACTTTTTTTTTTTTTTTTTTTAAGATGCAGTGGCGTGATCCTGGCTTACTGCAACCTTCGCCTCTCGGGTTCAAGCGATTCTCCTGCCTCAACCTCCCAAGTAGCTGGGATTACAGGTGTTTCCACCATGCCAGGCTAATTTTCATACTTTTGGTGGAGACAGGGTTTCAACATATTGGCCAGGCTGGTCTTGAATGCCTGACCTCAAGTGATCCACCCACCTCGGCCTCTCCAAGTGCTGGGATTACAGGTGTGAGCCACCATGCCCGACTGAAAATATACTTTAAAAAATATATAAATAAATAAAATCCAAGATAAAGGAAGTCAGGGGTTTCAGTAAGAAAATTCCAGAAAGACAGCTTGGAAGCGGACCTGAAAAAGAAGGAGTCAGCTTAGAACAGTCAGTGAATGAGATGCTGAATGAGCTGGGATTGCTGAGCACTCTCATCAGGAAGCCGTGTGCTGCTTCTGTCAACAAGAAGAAGGAAAGGCAGCTTGACACTCAGGAAAAGCAAAAGTCTGCACCAGAAACCTGTCCATCAGCATAAAGCAAAAAGATTTCTCAAAGTTAGTGTAAGGAATAGTGATTCATCTGAGCTGAATTTCAGAAAATTCCTCCTGGGGTGACCCAGGTTTAGGAACACAAGAATGAGACTGTACCTTGAGGCTCCAACCAGCCAATACGATTAGTGTCACGAGTATGTTTATTTCACTTCCAGCATCCACTCAGAGGCAAGGCATATAATCATGGTTGTTACAGAATGAAACGTCAATGTTACAAATCTTGAAAATGTAACAATAATGGTATAGTTGAAAAAAAAGCTGAGAAGTGGAGGGAGATGTGAAAATACTGCCCAGGCTCCTGTTTCTTTATTTTATGTGGCGGATATGCAAGGTGGGGACCAAACTTCGCAGTGGAGATGTAGCTAAGCATTAAACAAAATTTAAGTCAGTGTAAGAGTTAAAAATTAAAATGTCAACCAGAAATTGGGAGGGGAAGAATGCAGTAGCGGAGCCATCCACATCGGGACGTTGACCTCCACGGCTGCAGTCCTATCCTGACGGCCCCCACATCAGACCTCCCATTCCCTTGCATTTTGTCCTCTGCACCTCAAGGTCTGTCTCTGCAGCTCTGCCTCTGCACAACCCCATCTTGCTGGCCACATGCTCTTCTTGACCCGCACCACCATCCCCAGTCCCTGTTTCCCAAAAGGATACAGACGTGGTGTTGGCTAAATCTGCGACTCGGCACATCCCAGGTTCAGGCTCTCACAGAGTCCCACCCGCTGGGGTCTTACCTCACAGGAAATGTGTTTTTAAAAACAAATTTGAAAACAAGCCAACATACCTTGCCCCCTCAAAAAAGACCCTGTTTTTTTCCCCCAAACTGTGGGCATGCCAGCTCAGCATCCTCAGGACCCAGCTGTTGCTTAATTTTAACTTATTATTTTTTAATTAATCCAGATGAAAAGTTGTGGGGCTCCAGGACAACCTGGGCACAAAGGTTCTGAAGGGCGGTTTCCTAGCAGCCCCAGGCTTGCTGTGGGAAGGGACCATGCTGTCATTTTCTCGTCATACCATGGGGTGTGTCTGCCTGGGCCAACCCTGTGTGAAGAGGCCAGTGTTCGAGACAGTCTGCACTCTGCTTCCCTCCTGTTTCTCCTGCTCACCCCAGCTCCCTGTTTGTATCTGAATTGTGGATCCTGCAGACGAAACTGCAGCCATAGTTATTTGACTGTATCTTAACTGAGGACTTGCATTGCAAAGCCAGGCCAGTGCTGTGCATGCACACAATAAAAGGAAACATTCATTTAAAAAAAAAGAAAAGAAAAGAAAAGTTCTCTGTGTTCCCAGGCTCCTCCCTGCACACTTTCTTCATGTCTTTGCTCATACTTAAGTGGGTATATCTGTTTCATTCTCAGGCAAAATATTCATCAGCCCTTTTGACCACAAATCCAAAACACTGGGTTTTATAGGTTTTGTTAGGAACAAAATATGAGCTCATGTCCTCTGTCTTTCCCTGTATTTCTGACTCTAAATTGGTTGGCAACCCAACACATAGTATTTGATGTTTGTTCACCCCAAAAACAACAGCTTTTCTCCCATCAGAGGCTGCATGGAAGTAGATGGCAGCTGTCAGTTCAGGAACGAAGATCCCACCCTCTTTTCTTTGCCTTTGTGAAGTTTGACTTCTGTCTCCTTGGTCAAGACATTTTCATCTTTTTGACTCAGAACTAGCTTTCATCCAATTATTGGTGAAAGTTTAGTAAGCAGATCTCCGAGGTAAACAAAAGAGCCCTGCTTTGTAGTTACTGCCAATTTCTGTGGTGTAAATACACCATCTGGGCCAGCTTTAAGCTCCCATTGTGTCCTCATTGAGTACAGACTTGCAAAGGAAAGACACAGTTAGCTCTAGAGCCAGTGCGGGCGCCTCCAGCACAACACTGCTTCCATCTTGTCTCCTTTGGAAACACTCCTCTCAATCCCTCTCACTAGATCTAGACACTGGGTGCTGGGCAACTTCTGACATCTGCCTTTAAAGACAGTAGCGACAAACAGTTACCCTGAAGGTGAGGATGCAGATGACCCACTGCCCTACTTGTTAAGTAGAGAACCAGCCAGAAGCCAGTATTCCACCACAGCACACCGTCTTGCCTGTCTTGCAGAACACAACTTTCTGAGAGCAGGAGTTTATACAGGCAACATGAGGTGTTTCCCTAACATTACGCCTTAGAGCTATTGTTCTACATAAGAAATATGTAGACGAATCAGGTGCAGTGGCTCACACCTGTACTCCCAGCACTTTGGGAGGCCAAGGTGGGCAGATCACTTGAGGACAGGAGTTCAAGACCAGCCTGGCCAACATGGTGAAACTCCATCTCTACTCAAAATACAAAAATTAGTTGGGCGTGGTGGCAGGCGCCTGTAATCCCAGCTATTTGGGAGGCTAAGCCAGGAGATTCTCTTGAACCCAAGAGGCAGAGGTTGCAGTGAGCTAAGATGGTGCCACCGCACTCCAGCCTGGGGAACAGAGCAAGACTCTGTTGCCAAAAAAAAATAGATAGATAGATGTACGTCTATTACATTTACACACACACACAGACACACCGCTCTAAACCACTCTCTGCCTAAAAATTTAATTATTTTGAATGAATAAGCAGAACCATATGAAATATTTAGACCATCTTAACCCATTTAGGTTAGACTTTTTATTGAATCGCAACAGTTTGAAAAGACTACACAGCAGTCTTCTGTTGTGGTTTAATCAAAAGTCCAGTTCAGAGGCCAGTCTTTTCTGAGCCTCTGCAGCCTGGTGTCGTTTTGACATCTTGCAAGTAGGATAAAGCAGACCATGCTCACGGAGGGCGCCAGGACAGGGCCGGCCGGGGGAGTGCCCTGACGCATTGCTGGAAAGAGGCAGCATAAGCCCAACCAGGGTCTTTAGGGAAATGTTAACTTAGAAACCCCTGTTCTGTTTTTCCCAAGTCAAAGGAAGAGTCTGCTTTTGATAACATTGCAGTGAAATGGAGGTACAGGAATTTGCCTTCCGTTTGGGAAGAAAACACCATTCGGAAGCAAAGCCCCGCTTGTCAGCATCACACGCTCTGATTCATCACTTAATGTTCAGGCTGGGTTTGGCTGCCAGCTCCATGACTCGGCATCCCACTCTCTCCAGGCGAGCCTGTGCCTCGCAGCCCCGGCTGAAGCCCTCACAGCTGCAGCAGCAGGGTCAGAGGACCCTTTCTGAGAATCTCCAGTTACCTCCTGGACAAAATCACCGTCCTTTTGCCATCATACCTCTCTCTGTTCAAATGCATAAATCACTGAGCCTTTCCTGCAGCCACGATGAATTCACAAAATGTAACAAACAAAACCTGTTCTTGTCAATATTTGTTTTAAGGCAAACATCTGCATTTTTATATCCTTCTCCCTGTTTAAATCAGACCCGCTCCACTGTTTGTAATCCATTGTCTGAATGCCATTGTTTCTGTATACCAGAACGAAAATTCCACATTAGAACCTTTATGGGCAGAGTGGAGTGGAATATTTGAAATTTAGACCATTTCAGAAAATCTGAGGTGTGTTGTCGTAGCAGCTTTGTAATGTCTCATGATGTGAGTATTTGGGCATGAGGAAATTGAGACGAATTTATTCACTCCGGGCACAGGGGTGTAGCAGACTGGCCTGCCCATCCTCTGCCCTACTTTTTCTCTCCCCCAGGCAGGACTGATTTATCCTGCAGTTTAACTACGTATTAGAGACATGCTTTTCCTCGCACTCAGTACATTATGTCTGTTCCTTGGACCATCGATCTGAACTGCTTTCTGACTTTTCTTATTAAATTTATTGATTATTGGCCAAACACGGTGGCTCACGCCTGTAATCCCAACAATTTGGGAAGCCAAGGCAGGTAGATCATCTGAGGTCACGAGTTTGAGACCAGCCTGGCCAACATGGCAAAACCCCGTCTCTACTAAAAATACAAAAAAATGAGCCAGGTGTCGTGGCATGTGCCTGTAGTGCCAGCTACTCAGGAGAGTTGCTTGAACCTGGGAGGTGGAGGTTGCAGTGAGCCAAGCTCACACCACTGCACTCCAGCTTGGGTGACAGAGTGAGACTCCGTCTCAAAAAAAAAAAAAAAAAAAAAAAGATAGATAGATAGATTAGATAGGTAGACTATTATTTTTCTCTGATTTGATCCCACACTCAGTAGCAGCAGCATCCAGTCTCATGTGTTATTGGCATCACCCAGAGCCCCACATCCTGCCTCCTGGTACCATTGCCGCTGCTTCTCAGTGGACTCCCTCTCTCTTCCATTTCAGCATGTTCACATCCGACCTGCACAGTGCATAGTCCAATTTACATACTATCTGTTTCAGACAGACCTTCATGATAATTTCAGCTTTAAATTTGTTCTGCTTCCTCTGAATTCACCTAAAATATTCCGGTTATCTATATTTGTATTTTATTTTATTTTATTCTACTTTATTATTTTTGAGTCAGAGTCTTGCTCTGTCGCCCAGGCTGGAGTGAAGTGGTGCGATCTCAGCTCACTGCAACCTCCACCTGCCAGGTCCAAGCAATTCTCCCTGCCTCAGCCTCCTGCGTAGCTGGGATTACAGGTGCCCACCACCACGCCCGGCTAATTTTTGTATTTTTAGTAGAGGCAGGAGTTCCCCATGTAGGCCAGACTGGTCTCAAACACTGACCTCAGGTGATCTGCCCACCTCGGCCTCCCAAAGTGCTGGGATTACAGGCGCGAGCCACCTCACCCGGCCCGGTTGTCTGTATTTTAAAATATATGACTTCCCTGCTGTACTCAATCCCACAATACACACATAGTACAATGTCTGGAAAATACGCCTTCAGGGCCTATTTATAGATGACTGGAAAAAAATACTTGGTTAGGAAAATGGACAGTGTATGTTTGGTAAGTAGTTGTTGGTTCTGACCCGATTGAAGATAAGCAGGTGATATCATTGATAAGCTGAAGAGAAAGGCAGTGGGAAATATCTCTGTTTATAAAGGGAGGATGTGCTACCTTGGCAAATGGAAAAATATGAGTGAGAAAATAAACATTCCCCTCAACCCCACCTCCCAGTGGTGAACACCCTTCAGCTGTGGCTGGATATCCTTTATCTGAGCCTTTGGTAAATATTTGATAAAATTGTAAAATATTCCCTTATAAAACCTACATATTATTTTTGGTTTTTCCCAAGACTTCCCTCAGAGTGATATCAGCAACAGTTTTAATAAGGGGGGAAAGGCTTTGTCCTCTCTCAGAATAAACCTCATTATAACCTTTGTAAAAAATGGATTTGTATAATATTTTATAATTCTCGTCGGAACATACTGAAAGATGTTTCTGTCTGACCTTCTTTTTGGACAATGGGAAATATATTTATGCAAATATCTCCCTGAAGTTTCTCATTTCAGCCTCATCTGTGAAATGTGTGCCTGGCTAGCCAGGGCCTCCCCACTCCACAGTCACTGTCTGGGCCACGCTGACATTAACTGTGGGTTGGAGGATGCTGATGCTGTCCAGGCCCTGCAGGCAGCCAAGGGCTGCTGTGCAGCCAGCTGCCAACCTCAAGTAAGCGATGCTTTGGGCAGAGGAGCCCTTGGATTCCCTGCCCTTTTGCCCTTGACTTCAACTTATAATTTGCCATTGAGCTGTGATAGCCTGCTTTATGCTGGTTTATACGCATTCCGGGCCTTTTACACGTTATTCGCAGTCACTTTTCTAGATTCTTCACTGCAAATTACAAGGAAGCCACAAGCATAAATTTGCAATAGGAATTAGACCACTACCTCAGTTCTCTTAAAATTAAAGCTGTTGCAACCTAGGGAGGGGGAATCACCAAAATTATCACCTGATTCAACCGTGTTTTAACTCTTATTCAGAAACTCAAACATTTTATGAAACTTGCCATCTATCACTTTGGAAGTTCTGTCTACCCAGATAGCTTCGCCCAGTACCAAAATGACATTCCACTGTCAGCAAAGATGCCCACGACTTTAGCTTTGAAAACATCCATTTAGTAATCATATGCATGACCCACTTCAGCCACAGCATTTTCCCATAAACAATGACTGTGATGAGCACAAATTGTATGTGCCTCTGTTTCCTCAGCTGCAAGATGAAGATAATTATATCCATTTTGGAGAACTGTTGTGAAGTATACATAAAAATCATGTAGATGAAGGGATATTGTGAACAGTGGAAAGCAATATACAGATGCAATGCATAAATATTATTGCTTCTGGGACCTTCATGATTCCCCAGAACCTGTAGCTCATTTCCCTTCTACCTTATAGGCATCAGGATTCCACATGAAACTTTAAGTAAAATACTTCTGTAATTCACAGGGTTCACTGTGCCAAACTGATCTGATTGCTCATTGAAATTCATTTGTAACATCTTAGTTTTACAGATTCATTTTAACTGGAAAATTGGCAAATATAAGGCATCTTAAAGTGTCAATTATAAGTATCAATTAGAGTGATTTTGCTTTACTATGGAAAATTTGCTTTGCTACAAGTTCTGTTATAGTCATCCTTCTCAAAACTCAATAATCAGAGATTTGTTCTTGATTTAATGGAAGATGTAGCAGATGAGAAAAACCTTTTCTATATAACTGGGAGACATTTTGTATGCCATGAACAACATCAATTATCAGAGAGGGTAGAAGCACACAATTCTACACCAAAATGTACTATAGAAGCAAAATTATTTTTAAACAATTGCCATATAGGGTACCCACATCTGTTATTTATCATTTAAAATTGTATTGCTTTGGTAAGCAATCTAATCAATCTAACCGCTATGTTCCCTAATCCCAATAAAGCATTCTTCTCTTACAGAAGGCAAATGGGTCTAAAAAAGAGATAATACTTTAGCAGCTATTTTTTTGGATTAGACCTTTTGGAGTCTTGAAAGGGAGCCTCAGCGCATACGTAAATAAGGTGATCGCATATCTGAAAAAGAAGAGAAGTTGAGTGAGAGGAGTGATAGGAGAGAAGAATCATGAAACACCAGCCGCTCTCATAACATACGACGTAGCTGCATTCTTCACTGCTACATTAAAAAACAGATTCAGGCTTCTGGGCTTGAGGAGGCTGCAGTTAGGAATGAAGGCCACGTGTTAACTTGAGCCTGAACAAAGAAGAGGATATGAGTATTGAACACTGTTGGCTTTGCTATCGGCTGTTAGCTGCTATCTGGGCCAAGGGATAGGGACAGTGATAGTGCCCAACACCTAGAAGAGGAAGTGAGAAGATACTGGGAATACTCAGAAAACAGTATATCATCTCATTGATGGAGTTACTGGAATCATTTCTTCCTCTCCTCTAATTCTGTCATGCCCAAGAGATTACACCACAATGTGCTGTATGTGACTGTGCGTGCTGAACACACCTTCCTACAACAATGACAGGTTTTTGTTCAGTCCTCTGAATATTATATTATCTAGGAATAGAACATGACCAGAAAATAGATCCAGTCGAATTTTTTTTCATTGTTCCAAATTTAATTTCAGCATCAGGAATTGAGATATGGCAACAGGAAATGAACCTGGAACCACAGGCAAGAGTATAATATTGGAAAAGGCCCCCAACAGTGACAACACTATCTTATACACACTTATGAAGCTTTGTCCTGTGAAAATGAGCAAACATCACCTCCCCTGTTCCCCCAGCTCCTCCCGTCGCCATTAGTTCTTATATGCCCTGTTTTCCTTATCTATTGCCTTATCATTGTGTGGGTTATGGATTTGGTCAGGGCTAGGCTGGGGGAATGTTTCTACTCTATATGGCATTGAATGAGGTCACTTGGTGGTGTTCAGCTGGTGGAGGGGCTCATATGTCTGGCATCTTGGTAGATGTGGCTGGAAGAATGGATTCCACTGTGGTTGTTGATGGGAGATGGACACATGGCCTCTCCTAAATGGGCAGGGTCAGAGCTCCGGGCACACAGAGAGAGTGATCTAAAAGACAGGGAATGGAAGCTGCCCATTTTAGGCATGCGTCCTGAAACTGACAGAGCGGTACTCCCACTGTCTTCTACTGGGCAAAGTAGTCACAGACTCTGCCCAAGTTCAAAGGGAGACCCCACCTCGCAATAGGAGGAGGGCAAAAGAATTCAGGGCCACCTTCAATTCTTCCATAGTCCTTTCTACACATAAACGTAGTGTCTTACAAGTACAACTGACAGCTCTATTTTCTCTCACATAATTATTCATCACCCGTCACACCTGCCCTGCTTCACCCACACTTTAGTCTCTCCTCCAACTCTGCCTAGGGGATTGTCCCTTTCTACTGATAACAAGGTGGTCTCTAGCCCCTTAACTTTACTTGTTCACTTCCCACCAGCTCAGCTGATTTTGTGCCCTTCAATCCTTTCCAGCTCCCTTGGTCTGGGTGATTCCTATTTTTCCCTCACTGCTCAACTTCTCTAAGAATTCTTCCCTCCCACCCTGCTCCTTACCCTCACTGTGCCCTCATCCGTTCATTCATGTGTCCCTTCAATTGTTTGTTCAGCAGATATTTACTGAGGCACTCATAGGCACCCCAGCTACCTATGGGTGAAAAGGAGCATAACGGCAGTTGGGGTGGGCATGCTCCTGAATCCCAGAAGCCTCACTGGGGGTTTGGCTCCCCAGGGGAATCCCAGCAGTGTTGTGTTTTAGATTCCTGGCCACCTGCACACCTTGTCAGCACCTTCAGGGTGCAAACAAGTCAAGCCACAGTTAGCAGGCTCTAGTTCTGTGAGCCATCCATGGAAGGGGTATTTACTTTCTTATGCCAACCGTATGGGTCTCCTCTTGCCGACTCTAGTGTCAGAGGGGAAAAGAGAGAAATTTCCTGGCTCAGTGAAGCTGGAGCGAGGTCTTATCAGGATGTTTAGTAGCTATGGTTGGAATTCAATTGTGAGTTTTCCTGCTGTGGCAGTTAAATGTGAAGCTTTATATTACCATTTCTCTTCCATTCTTCTCAGCTATATTTTCACTTGGTAGTTTTTTCACTGGTCATGAAAGCAACCAAATGTAAGGAAAGTCAATACAAAGTTTTAAATACAGCCAACAAATAAGTGGTCTATACAATATTGTTATAACAGAGTGAGGTCAGATCTTCAGAACTAACATCTATTCCCACCTCAGATTTTGGAGTTGCTTCAAATTTTCCATCTTAAGCATTGGTGGAATAAGCACATAGTTAGACTTTAGAATAGGACCAAATCATATCCTCATTAAATAAATACAGTTATACATGATGGACCACATTTGTCCAACATGCATATCATTTTAATGCTTGTAAGTAATAATTCTGCCAATATGGCAAGCCAGATATCAACAATGTATCTAGAAGCGCATACAAAAGAGATCACCAGGAAATGTGACCACCTGGAAGGGCATGTGAAAAGTTCCCATAGACAAAGGCTAATTTCACTTAAGACAAAAACATGGGGAGAATTTCAAAGACAAGTATATTGCAAGGAGCATTTTCCAGACATGGAGAAATGCATGAGCAACACACAATTTGAAAACAGAACATATTTAAGATACATGAAGGTCCAAGCAAAGCACTAAATGGGAAGTGAATCTTGAAAAGGCAGGTGGGTGCCATGGTGACAACTGATTGGAATCCCATCCTGATGAGTTTCGTATTAGTTTAAAAGGGAATGGGACACTGCTGAAAAGTTTGGAAAAAGCAGGAATGTGTTTACAGCTATGATTGAGGAATGTTAATATGTCAGTCATTTATAGTCTGAACTGAGGTTAAGAGAGATGTTGTAAGAATACCATAGTGGTCTAGGAAGGAAATAATGAGACTCGCGTGAAGTCAGTGCCCGCAGCAGAAAAGCAAGGGAACTCGTGGGAAAGTCACGGAAGGCAGCGGCCACAGAAAGATTGTCAGTAGCTCATGGTGGGGTGGGTAGGTCGAAGAGGTTGGCAGGTGGGTAGTGGAGCTAATGAAGACAGAGTGTGTCAAAAAAGTCTCCAGTAGTGAGAACTTTCCATCTGAGGACACAGGAAAAGTTCACACCATTTAATGCAAACAGAACTCACTAATCATAGCACATATAACTTAGCTGGGGAAAGGAATAGGATCGATAATGAATGTGGCTTTTTACTTCATTTGTTCATTCAAAAATAATTTTGTGTTCTTCTTTGTGACAAATCGTGTGCTAAAATGTTTGACAGTACAGAGATGACTTACCCAGATCTGTCTAGGAGAACACAGATAGGTTTAAGGAGAAAGGCATGAAACATCTTGGGCGAGTCTCAGAATCTGCAGAGTAACAGAATAAGAAAGACACAGCTCCTTTAAAACTCTGAATCATTATTTCTTGCTCACTTTGCGGCTAGGACTGGATGGGATCATTGTTATCATCTTATATTTGTTGAGTTATTAGTTGCCAGGCACCAAGCAGTGTGTGTAAAGAAACTATTATTTAGCTTTCAGAGACACTTTCTGAGGTGGATACTACTGACTGGTCCATATTTTACATGTGGAAACTGGGGCTCAGAAAAGATGAAGAACTGGCCCAAGGCCACTCTTCTAGTCGGCCTCTGTTCCTGCACCAGTGACATAGTGATATCATAGCGAAGGCACAGACAGTGTGTAAGGTTTGAGCCCAGTGTCTATTTAAACTCTATTACTGTTGTTTCTAACATTAGGCAACTATAGGGTACCTTGTTTCCTGATGAGAACAAAGCTAACTCAACTTCATGGCATGTGAACAGATAACCAGCCCTCCTCAATTCTGTGCTTTAACTGGCTAAGCTAATTACTGATACGTTATTATTCTATGGTAACCCTCTACTTTCAATCACTCAGTACAATCCTGATGGCTGGGATAATCTACACCTTTGCCTTGAAAGAGCATACCAAAAGCAGCTTTTGACTTAGCTATGAAAGGGGAATGTAGAAATAGATCTTTCTTAAGCACCTTTAAAACTAAATATTGGTAGGCTGGGTGCGGTGACTCACACCTTTAATCCCAGCACTTTGGGAGGCCAAGACACTTGGATCACGAGGTCAGGAGTTCAAGACCAGCCTGGCCAAGATGGTGAAACGCCATCTCTACTAAAAATACAAAAATCAGTGGGGTGTGGTGGTGGGTGCCTGTTATCCCAGCTACTCAGGAGGCTGAGGCAGAAGAATTGGTTGAGCCGAGATCATGCCACTGCACTCCAGCCTGGATGACAGAGTGAGACTCCGTCTGCAAACAAACAAAACTAAATATTGGTTTCTGCCACCAAATACATTCTCTAAAACCTTAAACTCTGACCAATTTCACAAAACAACCATTAATTTTTAACCTAAAATTTTTTTATTTTTATTTTTTAGAGATAGGATCTCGCTCTGTCACCAAGGCTGGGGTGCAATGGCACAATCATAGCTCACTGCCTCCTCGAACTCTTGAGCTCAGGAGAACCTCCTGCCTCAGCCTCTTGAGTAGATCCTCCTGCCTCAGCCTCTTTGGATTCTGAAAACAAACTTGCTGTAGTTTCTGAAGAATTATTCAAGCTTGTAACACCTGAAAGCCTCATGTTTAGGGGAGTAGGGACCCAGCAAAATGGCCCTAGTTCTTATCTTTGATACCCAGTTTTCAGTCATACACCGAACAATAGGGAATTGGAGGAAGTAAACACGCTACCATGCCCAACCAATTTATTTATGTATTTATTATTATTTTTGGCTGAGATGGAGTCTAGCTATGTTGCCCAGGCTGATTTCAAACACCTGGCCTCGAGCGATCCTCTTGATTTGGTCTCTGTACGTGCTGGGATACCAGGTGTGAACCGCTGTAGCTGCTCCAAAGTTTTTTTGTAGAGGCAGGGTTTTACTATGTTGCCTAAACTGACCTCTAACTTCTGGGGTTCGAGAGATCCTCCCACCTCAACCTCCCAAAGCACTGGGATTATAGGCATGAGCCCCCGCACCCAGCCCATTATTTTAAGAATATTCAAATATAAACACTTAGGGAAGATGAGAATTTATAAGAGTGAGAATTGTTGGCCTGATTGCAAACTTCAAAAAATTTGCTTCTTGAAAGGTTATAGTTAGAGATCACCCAGAGAGTCCATCACGATGCAAAGGAAATGTATTTGGAATTTGTAAACCATCCACTTCCAAGAAAACTTCACGGGAATATTTGTGAGATGTCTAGGTAAGGACTAAACAAGGGCATCACTCTAACAAGGATGCAACAGCACGATCTCTGAAGGTCGAACAGGACTCTTAACCTACATATTTGCTTTTCCTGAGACAGCAGCTCCTCTATCCCAAGAGCTATAATTAGATCGAACTGCTTTCTCTGTAGGTTGCTCAGACACTCTACATCTTTTACCTCTGAAAAACCTAGATGATGTCAGAATAAAGATGTATTTGTCTTATCCCCTGTAGATACGCATGCACTTCACAAATCCACTGTAGTTTGGCTGCAATTTGGAGTCCTTCAAAGTTTGGGAGGAATGTTTAGGGCTTAGAGATGTTAGACAAAGGGCTGGTACTTGGAAGACACTCTAAAAAACAACCTTGCTGTCGTTTCTGAAGAATTATTCAAGCCTGGAAGACCTCGAAGCCTCGTGTTTAGGAGAATAGGGACCCAGCAAAAAGACCCTAATGTTTACATTTGATACCCAATTTTCAGTCATACACCGAACAATAGGAAATTGGAGGAAGTAAACAGAAACTGGCGGAACTCACTGGTATCTTAGCTTTAACCTCTCATGACAAAATGCTTTTCAGATTAAAAAGAAAAGTCACTTTTATGGTAAGATTGTTTTGAACAGCACAAGCTGTGCCTAGTGTTTCCTCGGGGCGCCCATGAACTTGGCTGTGATCCTATCAGCCAAAAAACTGGCAGAGCCCCCAGGGGAAATGGGGACGCTGTGGCCCCCCTGGGGCTGCCTCGTGAACACCCTCTCCCCTTGCTTTTAAGCATGGCCAAGTTCTGACTTGGAGCAGCCATAAAACTCTCCTGGTAGCATTTTAAAGGCTTTTAAAAGAATGCCCCCTCATAATGTGTTCTATTACAGCGGTGATTGTTATTGTTGTTATTTCCTGCTTTGTAGCAAGAGTGAAATCTCCCTCAGGGTATATTGAGAACGGATTGAGAAATTCTGATGATAGATCATAGTAGCCCACTTCATTTTCTGCTGTAAAGGCAAGTTCCGCCTGGCGTCTAGTATACTGGTTGGCAAGGTCCTCCTCTGAAGAAGTGATTGTTCTAAGACCCCGGAGGCAGAATGCAGGAAATGGAACAGAGTTTGCTGTGAAATAACACTATGGAAAATAAATTCTATTTAAAAACTAATGTGATCCTTTCCCAATTGTCTTGTAGGTTCATTGACTGGAATGTAGAATTCTGTTCCCCAAATGAATCAACAGTGCTTAGAATAGAGGAAGACAGACTTTTCCCAGGGTAAATCCCTGACAGAGTGTTATGTTCATGGCACAGACAGACATCCGTCTTCCCAACTCTGTTAGGGCCACATTAAATCTGAGATAGCATTCACCTTTTCTCCAGCGTCCCCCAAGGCTGAAATACAGCCACATGGCTCCTCTTCGTCTTCAGCCTATGAGTCCCAAACTCAGTGAGCTTTTCTCAACGCAGAGCATAAATTAAATGACTGCATCCTTTTGCTCTCATCTCCAGTGTGGAACCCCCGAGTCTGAAATCTTGGGAAGCTCTATGTCATTTACTGAGTGTGATGCAATGCCAAGACCCAGGGTTGCCGTACACAGAATCTTGTGTAAAATGGATTAAGGCCTCTTTCATCCTGAAGGGAAAAAGGAAAGTTTGCCAGCTACAAGGAGGTTGGCAAAGAGAATAGGGACTCTTTCAGAAATAAATCTGATTTTGAAAAATAGCGTCTCAGGAAGAAAGCCTTTTAAAAAGCTAGGAAGTAAGATAACATTCTCAGAATACTGTAAAATAAGAACTGATTTTCATAGGATTCGAATGAATAAATCATCTCATTGCTTTAGAGTCACACAAGGGAGACGGCAGAATAATAAAAGCTGGGAGCTGGAGAGCTGATACGAGACCTGTTCTGACCCCATGGGTCTCAGTGAGAGGCCTCAGACCCCAGCTGCTGCTCACATGCATGTACATTCAAATATATACTGATTACTAAATGTATGGGACTTCTTTTGGTTTCTATTCTTACTGCATTTTATTTTAAGCTTCCTAGCAATAAATAAGTGCTTTGAAAAAATTTTAAAAAATTATAGATAATTGGAAGCTGTCGTTTTCATTAGCCCTATATTCTCTGAAGTGTTTTGCAGTTTCTTTAACAAAACTCCCAAGAGGGAAGTTTACATTTATTGAATGCATTCTCTCAACCAACACTATTTTTAAAAACTTTTAAATTGTCTTACAGTTGTTTTGACTTCTTTCCTTTTGATGTACACTCGAATGTTAACACCTGTAGCAATTAGTGTGGCTACCACCGGCATAACCAGGATTCAAAACTCTTCCCTCACCGCAAATCCCCGTGGCTGCGGCTGTGTGGTCATCTCCTGGCACCACCTGACCTGGCCTCCATCCCTCCAGTCTGTCTGTCTGAGAATGCTGGATGAATGGAACCATGCAATAGGTAACCTTTAAGGCACTCCCTTTACTCAGGGCAATGCCTTTGGGATGCATCCACCTTGCCGTGCACCCATTGTTCATCCCTTTCTGTTGCTCAGTGGTGATTGTTGTGTGGCTGGCACCACAGTGTATTTGAGCATTTACTCAATAAGGGACATTTGGGCTCTCGTTTTTGGCAACTGCGATTGGAGCTGCTGTGTGCATTCCTATACAGTGCTTGTGTGATCATTGGTCCCATTTCTACTTTCAAAATTGAGTTATTTTGTCCATTCTTCATGCTTAAAACTTTTTTCTGAGACCCTCAGATATCCCACATCTCTGCGTCTCTGACTTCATGGTTGCTTTGCTGGGTTCTTCTTCTTTTTACCTTAGAATAGATCTTTTTTATTTCCATAGTTCTCTTATTTCTTTTGATTTTCTTGCCAATCATATATCCAAGTACAGTTTTTATGGAAATAAACTTGAAGTTTAGGTTCTTATGTTTAAATTATATTTAAATTAGTAAGGATGTAAATTTTTATCTGCCCAAAGTCAGCTTCTTGAAGCAGGCACAGAATAGGGTAATGAACTTCATTTTCCCATGTTTGGAAGAGACTTCCTCAGTAAGTACTATAAAAAAGAAATCCAGTGATAGGATTGAGGAAGCATGAAGTCTTAGCTGGGCAAGGAGGGAGCTGAGGACAGGAGGGAGTAATGAGTAATGAAAAGTTAGCAGGGTTAATGGATGGAAGGGTCTAGTAAAGTAGAAAAATTATTCAAATGGTGTTACTAAAAGGATTGGGCTGAGGGTACGAAGCGATGATCAAAGGATGCTTGAGGATTATGACGATTATGGGCAGTTATTGGTAACGACAGGCCTACACCAGTGGTTCTCCACTGTCACAACGTGTGAAAATCAACTGGAAAAAATGTAAATATAGTTCCCCATGCCCCACTCCTAGAAAGGCTAATTCAGTTAGTTTTGGATGCAAGAGCAACTCCCAGAGATTGAAAACTACTGATACGTGGTGCAACCCCAGGAGGGGTGGGCAAAGTTGAGAGGATGGCAAGACCATGTGGTGTGAGGAGAAGAAGACTGAGGCCAGTTTGGATGAATGACTGTGTTATGAGAACATTGAGGTTGTACTCCATGACAACAGAAGTGTTGGAAAGTAAGAAAATGACCTCGATGGTTCATTAGCGTGAATGGGTAGAAGGTAAGCGCTGACATTCAGCTGTCATATGCTGATATTGGAGGGAGTTAATGAGCAAAATAACACCCCAAATGGAAGGACACATTGTCTACTGCCTACTGAAACATGATATTAACGTTCAAATCACATCTGACAATTAGGCAAATGGTCAAATTTTTCCTGAAATTTAATTAATAAATGTCTCCATTGATGTCAAGCAATTTTAGAAGGTGGGCCATTATTGCATTTTTAAACCATATGTTCCAAACTAAGACATTTTATTTGAAAGATTTTTAAACAGAGTATGCACTTTTATTTCCAAGCTCTTTGAAGGGTGAGGATATGCGTTTTCATAACTGACACAATTATTTTTTAAAACAAAATCATAAAACAGTGGAAATATTCCAAACATCTGTCTTCAAAGTGTTTGCTCCAGAGTTCAACTTCCTTTTATAAATAAGATATTTCTATACCTGGTAAAAATCGCATCTACCTTAATGGGACAAAATAACTGTTTTTGTTTTTTTTCTAAAATATCTGCTAGATTGCATTTCTACTGGCAGTCATTTGATATCAAAGCTCTACACAAGCCCGTGTAGCACTTTTATGCAAATTTTTAAAAACTTCCTTCAAGACACATTGCTATCTGCTGGAAAATGTTTTGGGGGTAAAGATATTTAAATTAATACATTAGGAATAATATAAGTGGTGACCCCTAACATTGTTGAATGCATCTCTTATATAATCATACATGATGACCTTGAAAAGTTTCACTAACTTACTGAAAGGAAAAATGAGTAACTCTTTCACAATATTTTCCAGGTTTATACTGTGAATTTAGCAGTGAAATTCTGTGGCACAAATAGGTTTTATAGTCCCTCCCTATGTTATTCCAACTAGCAGAGAAAAGTCTGCTTTGTTAAAGGCTTGTTTTTATCAAATTAACTACATCAATAACACTTGCAGCACTTTTTACTTCTGGCTTTAATTTCTTTGCTCGGCATCTTTTTTGTAAGTCATACAATGAGTGAATACTCTTCCAGTACTACCTCTGCTACCATTCAGCTTGAGTCTTTTTCTCAAATCAAGATAGCTACTCCATCAGTGCTACAGTAATCCAACACAACCATCAAATAATGCAAGAAACTATGTTGAGACCACATCTCTTACAATGCAACTTAATGCTTTATGAAAAATAAGTTTTTCATGTACTTCATTATTGGAAGAGAATATATAAAATACCATCAGCTGACACGTGTGTCAAACCTGGAATGTATTTGTTCTAATATTTGCTTCTTTACTTCATTAGTAATAATTTCTACACATCTTTCTACAGAAGTTTTTGACAAACAAGCATATCCCAATTTATTGCCACTGTATTTTCTTTGTATGATTTCAATCATTTTGTTGTAATACGTCGAAAATTTCCCTAAAGTATATAGCTTTTCTTCTTTCACGATTGAGAAACTAAATGAAACAAGAAAACTCAAAAGAGACTTCTAGATTTTATTATTAAATATTCTTTTTTTCTTTTCTTTTCTTTTTTTTTTTTTTTTGAGACCAAGTTTCGCTCTTGTTGCCCAGGCTAGAGAGTGCAGTGGTGCGATCTCGGCTCACCACTACTCCACCTCCCGGGTTCAAGCGATTCTCCTGCCTCAACCTTCCTGAGTAGCAGGGATTACAGGCATGCGCCACCATGCCCGACTAATTTTGTATTTTTAGTAGAGACGGGGTTTCTCCATGTTCGTCAGGCTGGTCTCGAACTCCTTACCTCAGATGATCTCCCCACCTCGGCCTCCCAATGTGCTGGGATTACAGGCGTGAGCCAGCGCACCCAGCCTATTAAATATTCTTGATGATTTTAAAGCACCAAGGCCAACATCACAAACTTTGGAGAAGTTTGTTTGCATGTTTTGAATGCTTAGCTTTTAATTATGGTTTCAAGCAATTATTAGTGAAAAATCTCAGATCTATTAGACTGAGATTTATCAGTAAATCTGTATTTCATCGAAATCATGCATGTTCTATTTGTGTATCACATCATTTATCATTTTTAAGTTAAACATTTAATTCTTATTTTTTACATAATGTGATACGTGCATAGAATATACATGAATTAGAGCATAGCTGTCTTATTTTCTTGCTGTTGTGCTTATATTATTAGTATCATTTTACTTTTCACAGCTTCTTTGCAGGAAATACTTTAAAGCACTTGTTTGGAGAAGATTCACTTTGTTAAACCTAGAGCATTTCACTCAGTTTTGCAAATGCAAGCCATTATTTTATATCACCACATTTGGAAAGGAAATAAGTTAGCATTGATGGACGTACCATTGCCACCTCCTTGTGTGATGAAAACTCCTTTCTCCCCTCCTCAAACTTGGGACATAGAGGCTGTCTAAATGATGGAGCCAGTGTCCACTTGTACAGTGAATATTAGTAATTCCTAATTTCAATGTGTTTTCAAAATTTTAAAAATTTATATAAACAGTTATTGTCATTTTTTTCTTATGATATCCCAGTGACTTAATTCAGAGAATGTTGTTCTACGGGAAGGCTCAGACATCCTTTTTTTTTTTGAGACTGAATCTCGTTCTGTCTCCCAGGCTGGAGTGCAGTGGCACGATGTCGGCTCACTGCAAGCTCCGCCTCCCGGGTTCACGCCATTCTCCTGCCTCAGCCTCCCGAGTAGCTGGGACTGCAGGCGCCCGCCACCTCACCCGGCTAATTTTTTTGTATTTTTAGTAGAGACGGGGTTTCGCCGCGTTAGCCAAGATGGTCTTTGTCTCCTGACCTCGTGATCCGCCCGCCTCAACCTCCCAAAGTGGTGGGATTACAGGCGTAAGCCACAGCGCCCGGCCCAGACATTCTTATTGTTGAATAGACAGCTAAAACAGCAAGTGAAACCTCTTTTATCTGCTCTGTGAACCCAAGTAGAAGCCAGTCACTGTGATTCAAACTAGTGCTTCCCATACGTTGAACACACTCAGATGCCCTGGGCATTGAAGAAGCAGATTGAATGCCTTCGGCATCTTGAAGAAGCAGGTTCAGTTTCAGTAGGTCCAGGGTGGGGCCTGAGAGTATGCATTTCTTTTTTCTCTTTTTTTGTGTTTTTTCTTCTTTCTTTCAAATCAGCTTTCTCAGGTTAAATGCATTTCTAATAAGCTTCTAATTAAGGAAGCACAGGTCTAGAACCACATTCATGAATGGCAAAAGTTTAGACCAGGGGTCTATAAAATACAGATAGCATTTTTTTTTGTTGTAAATAAAGTTTAATTGGAACACAGCCCATTCATGTATGTATCTAGTGCTATTCTTCGCTGCAATGGTAGAGTTGGGTGGTTGTGACAGAGACCTCATGACCTGCAAAATTTAAATATATTCGTTATTTGATTCTTCATATAAAAGGTTTGCTGACCCTTTGCTTAGACAATAAATGTATATTTCATATGTAGATCTACACGTGGATAACCCATCTAGACTCATTGACTACTACAGATTCAGAAGAGGTGCAAGAACTAATTTCATTGAATCAAATTATGAGCTAAAATTATGAGTACTCTCTGCTAAGTGGATTTACGATTTCAACAAAATTAGAAATGACAGAAAGCAGAATTTAAAAATAAATTACTTGATAAAAGAATCACCATTCATATTGTAATCTCATAGTTAAAATAGAGCCCTACATCCAAAGTTGCATATCCAGCATTTTAAGGTCACATAAAGTGAGGTGAAGGTATGAGGCACTTGAGTTAAATTATATTAAATACACAAAAGTTGGATTTAATATCTTTCCCTACCTTCATATGTCCCAGTAGAATCTTAAAATGAAACTAAGATGCAATATGAAATTCAGCTCATAGCGTGGTCTGCTGTGTAGTGTCAAGGCCTTGAAACTTCATTTTCATTCAATATAAACTGATAGATCTATTTAAACGGTAGAATTCGTTGACAGGACACATCTTCACAAAAAAAGGACTGCATTAGAAACATACGAATGCACCTAAAAACGTGAGCTGCTTCTCTCATCATTGTGTTTCCATGAAACTCCAAAATACATTAGTGACATATAGGGCCCCTGTGTCAATGTGGTAAATAAACCCCAGAAGGCAGTACAGCCAGAAATAACCAACCAAGTACGTTAGTTCTAATTGCCAGTTAATGTAATGTTATATTTAATGTTACATTATATTTTACTGCCCACCCCACTCCATAGTTTAAATTTTCAAGAGTAACAAAAAGAAAATCATTTTAGGATGGGCACAGTGGCTCACACCTGCAATCCCAGCACTTCGGGAGGCCGAGGCGGGTGGATCACTTGAGGTCAGGAGTTTGAGTCCAGCCTGGCCAACATGGTAAAACCCCGTCTCTACTAAAAATACAAAAATTGGCCAGATGTGGTGGTGGGCACCTGTAATCCCAGCTACTCGGGAGGCT
Source organism: Rhinopithecus bieti (assembly GCF_001698545.2). Taxonomy (NCBI): domain Eukaryota; kingdom Metazoa; phylum Chordata; class Mammalia; order Primates; family Cercopithecidae; genus Rhinopithecus; species Rhinopithecus bieti. Next base: position 5,142,425 of record NW_016804646.1, read on the forward strand.
GAGGCAGGGAAATGACTTGAACCCAGAAGGCAGAGGTTTCAGCAGTGAGCCAAGCTCTCACCACTGTACTCCAACCTGGGTGACGAGTGAGAATCCATCTAAAAAAAAAAAAAAAAAAAAAGCTTAAAAATAAATACATTAATCAAAAAAAAATTATTATTTGTTGCATGTTGTGTCTATGTTTTCTGGTTACTAATCACAGGTAGATCTAGGTAACCAGTCTGCAGTGTTGTGGTTCAGATGTCTCCCTCCCCTCCCCTCCCTTTCCCTTCCCTTCCCTTTCTTCCTTATCTTCCTTCTGTTTCTTTCTTCCTTTCTTTCTTTTGAGTCAATCTTGCTCTGTCGCCTAAGCTGGAGGACAGTGGCGCGATCTCACCTCACTGCAACGTCTGCCTCTTGGGCTCAAGCCTCTTCCTCCCTCTGAGTAGCTGGGATTACAGGCACCACCATACCTGGCTAATTTTTGTATTTTTAGTAGAGATGGGGTATTACCATGTTGGCCAGGCTAGTCTCAAACTCCTAACCTCAAGTGATGTGCCCACCTTGACTTCCCAAACTGCTAGGATTACAGGTGTGAGCCACCATGCCCGACATCAGATGTCTCCTTTCTAAAACATGATTAAATCAAAGCTTAGGAAATTTATTTTATTCAATTATATTCTCTAACAAAAATGTTATTCTCTCTCTCACCTCTATTTCTGTCTTTCTGTATCATTATCTATATGTAAAGGTAAGTTTTAAAGAAAAATGAATACCTGGAGTTATTTATTTATTGAGACAGAGTCTCACTTCGTTGCCCAGGCTGTAGTACAATAGCACAATCTCGGCTCACTGCATCTTCCACCTCCCGGATTCAAGCAATTCTCCTGCCTCAGCCTCCTGAGTAGCTAGGATTACAGGCGCCCGCCATCACACCCAACTAATTTTTGTACTTTTAGTTGAGATGGGGTTTTACCATGTTGGCCAGGCTGTTCTCGAATTCCTGACCTCAAGTGATCCACCCGCCCGGGCCTCCCAAAGTGTTGGGATTACAAGCGTGAGCCACCGCGCCCGGCCCTGGAGTTATATCTTAATTCAGCCTTCTTCATCTTCACATCATTTTGCTTTGGTATAGAAATGAGAGGAAACAGTTAAAACATGTTTGACTCCAGTGACTATACTCTCCCCCACAGTAACTGAAACTTGCGAAGGCTGAGTTTGATTTTTATGTAGGTTAACTCCCAAACTCAGAGCCCCCAAAACTGGGATAATTGGTGAGAAGCTGACTAGAATGGTCAGGGGATGAGCTCATTGTGGAAGTACTGCTTTCCTGCAGGATGGCCCCGACAGAGGCTGCTGCCTGGGCTGGGGAGGGGCTCACTGCCCGCCCCAGCCTCCCCTCCCTGGAGGGCCGCACCACCTGCCTGATTGTTACACCGCCTCCCCCCGCCCCCCACCCATTGTGCTGAAAGTGTTTATGGCTTTGACATCAGAAATGTTGCCCTTTCACATGTGGGAAAATGACAATATAATAAAATAGACTAAAAAGTACAAACGAAAAGGAAATCGAGAATAACAGGTGATGCTGTTATTTACATAAATCAAGGTGAGGTGTTGAGCTGAAGTTCCAAACCGCAGGAATGGACATGTTTTGTTTTGATGTTGTATTGTGTTTAATTTTAGGTTTGCTGTTTCTATTCTAGAATTGAGGCAACTACCAAGGCTCTATGTAGCTATTCTAAATAATCTGCTAGCTATATGGGTGGTTCATCATTTGCCCACCAACAGTATTTCAATTTTAAAACTCAGGTGAGGGGGATGGCCAGTTGTGGCAGTTTTAGATTCCCGCTCTGCATTCCTTCCTGTCCTAGCTGGCCACTGCATTCCTCCTCAGCATCAGAAAATAAAAAGGCCTAGAAGGTGCTGCAGAACCTTTGGACACTAGTGGGTTTGCCATTGGGAACAAAGGAGCCACGACTTCTATGTTGTCCGTTTTCAGTGGCTCTTTCTGAGTCCAACGTTTTTGTAAAGCGGGACAATCATCCTTAGTCCTTTCCACCCACCCCAGTGTCGAGAGGCTCTAATGAGGTGCTGTAGGTGTATAGTCTGTGAAATGAGTTCCTGTTTTCTTAGAGACGATTAAGTATCATTTTCCACTGCTCTAAGTTGCTGACCATCGGACGCTTGGGGGTCGTACAGTTTTGCAGCGGTCTTCCCATTTGTCCTGGCCCCTTACCGAATGCAGGAGGGAATGCGTATTTGCAGTGGGATTCATGGAATCTGGTCATGTGTGAGGAGGACTGTCGTGGTTACAGCCCTAAACCACTCAGCCCCACTCTGGAAACACACTGCACTGACTGGACAGGTCGATATCCTTGCGTTAGCCTCTCATTTTTCCGATGCTTGTAGTTTACATATAATTCGCACTCTGTGTACCACCTCTCCCACAAAGAAAAAGGGTGGCAGGGGAGAACTTCCTACTCCCCTGGCAAGCCTGGATTGGATTCCAACTTCCGCATCTGTTTTCAGCAGCTCCCTGGCTGCTGATGCATCTCCACACAGGAAGCATTAGGATGACATGTGTCCCCACAACATCTGTTTTCCAGGGACACTTGTTTCAAGGTCTTCGAATTCTGTGGGGACCCTGAGTATGGGGTGGAGGGCAGAAGATGTGCAGAGGCATTGGTGGGGCATTGGTGAGGCACTGGTGGGGCATTGGTGGGGCATTGATGGGGTATTGGTGGGGCATTGGTGGGTTATTGGTGGGGCATTGGTGAGACATTGGTGGGTTTGGTGGGGTATTGGTGAGGCATTGGAGCATTGGTGAGGCATTGGTGGAACATTGGTGAGGCATTGGTAGGGCATTGTTGGGGCATTGGTAGGACCCCCCTTACTACCCTTTGTAGGTCCTACAGGTGCAGTTTAAAGGTTTCATTTTTACATGAAAACATGTCTTTAAATAAGAAAGCTTAGAAACGGAAAAAAACAAACCCCACATAACTAGTTTTCTCGAGGTACTGTCTGAGTTAACTAATCAGGTGTTGGGGAAGCAATCTCCCGTGTCCTTATAATCCTGAACATGCTGGCGGGATCTAAAGGGGGTTCTTGGGTGCTTTTTCAGAATAAGGGCTGCTGCTCTTTCCGGCTGTCTTGGAAGCACAGATTAGGTCTCTTTCCTTTTCCCGGGTCACCACCGACTCTTCGATGGAAATGAAAAGTAGGGGAATGGGAGGTAGTGCCCAGGAAGTGCGTTCTTCTCATGGTGCGCTGGGCTTGAGGAATATAAATGGGCCTCCTTGTAGGAAAAGCTGGCTTCCCGTGGCCGGTGGAGACCAAGCCAGGAACAGCTGAACCTCCTACCCCATCTCGTGGGCCGGTGCTCCTACCCAGGCAGGCTGGCTGTAACCACACTGTCTTTCCAGGGACATGTATTAAGGTAATGCCCTGATATCCCACTAGCAGAGAAGAATACCCTAATACTGTGGGGGGGAAAATAGCAATGTAGAGATGTAGATAGCTGAGGTTATATAAATTACCCATATACTTACGTTTCTTAAAATGAAGATGAATATGATCATATCTCTCAGTGCCATAGAGCTTTACATTGATGCTCTAAATGTGCATGTTCAAAATATAATTATGTAAGGATGGCCAGAAATAGAAATTTTTATTATATATCTTAGCACATGTTATTGAACACAGAACACATGCACCATACACATATGGCATGTGGCATAAGGAATTTTTGTTTTGTGAATGATTTTTGCTCTGAAAATATAAAATATTGAAATTCATTGTCTATTATCATTTTAATAAGATATTTTAGAAATAGCAGTATCTACATATACCATTGCCATGAGTGTGTTTTTCTAAAATTAAACATGAAAAGAGCATAAATATGATACATCTGAATCCCCAAGTTACTGTTTATATTTCACATAGTATCAGACTCCAAGCTTCTTTGCTGAAGAACCATATATTTTGACAGAATTTCCTTTATTCTGTGCATTTTCATCTACTTCTAATGTGCATATGCCTAAAGTGTAGAAAATAGAAGAAAATGGCATGCTGTTGCTAAGTGGATGTCCTACAGATCTGAAACAAAAAAGAAAAGCTTTAAAATACACTGTAATTATGTAAAATGGTGGGATTTTACTTTGATTATCTAAAATAAAAATTAGAAGGTTGAAAATGAAAATGACTCTATGACAATAATTTTCAGTGTGTTTTCAGGGTATCAAGTTTGTAACATTAAAAAAGTCCATAGTGCTCTTTTACAAACCCTTTGACACTACTCCCTTCAATTTCATAGAAATATCAAAATGGGCCGGGCGCGGTGGCTGACGCCTGTAATCCCAGCACTTTGGGAGCCCGAGGTGGGCATATCATGAGGTCAGGAGATCGAGACCATCCTGTTTAACACAGTGAAACCCCGTCTCTACTCAAAATACAAAAAATTAGCCAGTTGTGGTGGCGCATGCCTATAGTCCCAGCTACTCGGGAGGCTGAGGCAGGAGAATTGCTTGAACCTGGAAGGCGGAGGTTGCAGTGAGCTGAGATCACACCACTGTACTCCATCCAGCCTGGGCAACAGAGCAAGACTCCATCTAAAAAAAAAAAAACAAAAATCCAGAAACGTCGTAACGACCATACAGAATGTCCCTGTCCTGGCCACTTCCCATACACTTTGTAGTCATTTGCTGATTTTCCTAGAGGGTGAAAGTGTGAGTTCAATATTCTTAGTCCTTCAACCCATATTTGACTCTGGTGCAATGAGAACATTGCTTGTGATGTTCTCATAGCTTCGTAGCTCAGTTAATTAGCAGTGATTCCTAACGTAATGGAGAATCACTTGGGGAGCTGTGAAAATATAGAATCTGGAGAGAAATGCTAATGATACAGAGTTAGTAAGGTTTGGAGCAGAGTGTAGGAATCAACACTTTAAATTCATGCCTAGGCTGAAAAAGAGAAGACATGAAATGGTGGCAAGGATGAGAAGCCACTGGAACTCTCAAAGACTGCTGGTAGAAGTGTTAGCTGATACAACAAATTTGCGCTTTCATCTACCAAAGCCGAACATCTGTCTGCCTAGGACCTTGCAGCTCCACTCACAACTATATACCTATTAGAAATGCATCCATGTCTTCACCAAAGAGGTGCAAGAATGTTTTTAGGGGTACCAAAGGATGGAAATCCCGCAAATATGTTCATCAAAAGTAAGATGGACAAATATGGTATAGTCATGCTTTGGACTTCACAAGGCTGGCTTTGGGGTCTGCCACCTGTGAGTAGCAGAGGGCCCTGCATTAAAAGGACCCTGGCCTTGGTTTAATGTGCTGCTGTCACCATCTCGGAATTCTTGATTTTTGAACAATGGCCTTGCATTTTCATTTTGTAATGGACCCTGCAAGTTAGTAGCTGATCCTACTATGAAGTAAATCTCACTCAGTGTTGCATGAGAAAAATCAAACACAAAATAATTCATACTGCGCGATTTCAAAAAGAAGAAAAAATAAATCCTTAGTGTTGAAAATCAGGACAGTGGTCGGCTCTGGGATGAGAGGGGATGGTGATTGGGAGGGGCTCCCTTCTGAGAGTCTTTCACCCCCTGGGAATGTAAGTCTCAGGTCCTACAGTGTTGAGTGAAGGTCAAAGTCATGGGTTAAATAACGGCACCCATGGAACATCTGGTAATATCCTGCATGGCCCCAGTACTTATGAGTGGGATGCCAGTGGGAGGAGGATCATAGGACATGAGTTCCAGGTCGAGATCCTGTGTCTCACTTTACTAATTATGTCACCATGGGCACATTTCCTCAGAGCAGTTAAGTGAATGGTGACAGTCATTCCCATGCCATTGTGGCCTTGGGGTCCCACATGACATAATAAAAGTTCCTCCTATGTCAAAACGGACAGAGCCTCTTCTAAATGTTAGTCTCTCATCACATCCCCATCCAACAAGAGGGAGATTTCTGAGGACTGCAATGATCCCTCTTATTGCCATAGTCGTAGTGTTGAGCAGAGCTCCTAGCCCATTTTCCATAGTTTCAGCAGTTGACAGGTGCTGATGAGAATATATTTATAAACAGGCCAGGCGTGGTGGCTCACGCCTGTAATCCCAGCACTTTGGGAGGCCGAGGTAGGCAGATCACCTGAGGTCAGGGGTTGAGACCAGCCTGGCCAACATGATGAAACCCTGTCTCTACTAAAAGTACAAAATTAGCCAGGTGTGGTGGTGCGCACCCATAATCCCAGCTACTGGGGAGGCTGAGGCATGAGAATCTCTTGAACCTGGGAGGAGAAGGTTGCAGTCCACTGAGATCAAGCCATTCCACTCTAGCCTGGGCAACAGAGTGAGACTCTGTCTCAAAAAATATATATATGTTTGTTTATAAATATATATAATTTATATATATTTATAAACAAAACAGGGCTGTTAAAATCTTACATATATTGTTTAGATATATAAAATAATCACAAGGCCTCTAGGAAATTTTGAAAGCTTAGAGGAAAGTGAATGACTATAGCCAAGTTAATAGTAGGGGAAATAGGGCAAAGATTTCAAGGGAAATAGGAACTTTTTTTTGGACGAGTCAAATCCTTATCACAATGGCCTCCCTTCTACAATCAAATGCCTCAACTGGCAGACTTGTTTTGTTGTTGTTGTTGTTGTTTTAGTTCTGTATTTGGGATATAAAATAGTTCTTTTCTTTCTAGGAAGGGGATTTCCATTTTTTCATGACTGTCAGTGTGACTGTCTGATGGGCGGTGGATGCTACCGGCGATTTTCCTTTCCATTCCTTGGAATTTCTCGAGGAGGCTTAGCGTTTTATTTAGATCCCGTCAGGAAAAGCTGGGTGTCAGCGGTGGTTCTTCGTGCCTCCTCTTCTCTCTCCTGACTGTGTATGTTTCATTTCATGCTTGCGTAGTTTCCAGACATGCCACAGTATAACTTATGCCTCAGGATATCGAACTTCAGAGTAAGCATGTTCCAAACATGGAGCGAGAATGAGTGTCTGGGGTTGGAGAGACCATTTCCACAGAGAAGGACCAGGAGAGGCAGGCCTGGGAAAGCCTCCAGAGATGGACCCCCCGAGACTCACGCGTGCTTCCAAGGAAGAGAGGCACGCTGACTGCAACTGGGGTGTGGGTAGGGGTTTGGGGGACTCAGTACAGATTCATTGAGAACGTGCCTTTATTTCATTCTGCATTTTCAGCTGATTTATTTCATCGATCCCCTGTTCCAAGCTCCCAGATCCCTCCCTTGTTATCAGCCTGTTTCCTGCTTGACAACCAGCAGCACACTAGCTCGCATCTAGGTTTTTTGGAAAAAAAAAAAAAAAAAAAAGTCATTACTGTATGTCTTACAGCCATCAGTTCACAAAATTGGACCCAAAATTGGAAGAGCTTCTGGTTAACCCTCAGGAGAATAACTCTATTTGTGACACTGGGAGAGATGAAAAATGAAGACAAGGCTCCTCCTCTGGGATTTGGGAATCTAAGAGCCTGGACTCTCCAGGAAGCAGAACCTGAGGCAGAGGGCTCAGGTGCTCTTATTCCGTGACAGTCATAGTCCCAGGACACAGGCAGGAGGGCCGGGGGCTGAAGCAGGGAAACTAGGACACTTGATGGAGCCGGCTGCTGCTAAGCCCTGCAGATGGCTTTGATATGAGGGACCATGGATTAAGCATTGTGGGTATCAGGAAATGCCCTCTGGCTGTGTGACCAGGAAAGCCCAGCACAGGAGGCAAAGGGCCAGGGTTGATCAGGGACCACACTGAGTTGAGGACAGGAGCACCTGATGAGGGCTATGAGATATGTCTGACACAAGGACATTAATTAAGACAGATTTATAAACAGATTGGATACTTGATGCAATGGAGAAGATTTGAGAAAGATAAAGCAATCCAAGTGTCCTACATAATCCCTAGAGGTATTACATGCTGCCCTGTATTCAAAATATATAAATGCGTTCTCAGGGTGATTTTAGTCAAGTTACTCAATGGCTTATGGCTCATCCTCTCACCTTTTTGAATCTGTGCAGGAGACATCTCCTGACCTTATTCTGAAAAATAGGACCCCCACTCAGCTGCTGCATCCTCCCACTGACATTCTCTGTCCCGAATCCCGCTGTGTCGTTCCTCATGCACTCACCCTTGCATAGCATCTTCCTGCACCTGTTTGTCTATTTAATGTCTCTCTCCCACTAGAATGTAAGCTAAATGCGGCTGAAATGCGTCTGCTATGAGCCCTGCAAGAACACCTGGCAAAAGTCATTGCTCAGTGAAGAGTCACTGAAATATTTGAATATGTAATGATTAAAGATAAAGATACCTATTTTATAGGTTTCTGTGAAAATTAAATGAGGGAATTCTTAAAGCGCCCCACTGAGGCTTTGCACACAGAAGACAGTGAATGCTAGAGTCCTTTACTTCCTCATGCCTGGGGTGTGTCCCATATGCAGATATACACTGGAGTTTTATAGCACAGATGTTAAATATTCGGAAGACAGACTATACCCGCTGAGAAATACACGCTAAAAACCCGTATTTGATTCCCTATCCATATCCATGGAAGGGAAAGATGGCCACACATCTTAAACTTCATATGATAGCCACCAAATACCTTCAAATGGACTTACTTATGTTTTAAAATGAGTGTACAGGGAGTGTTGTGCTGTCCAACTGCAAAGGAAGGGGACTCTGGCTGGTCCAGTTCCTCCGCCACAAAGCGATCCCTGGGACTATCCCATCGTTCTTTGTAGAGTCTAGGATTGTAAAATAGAACGCTTTTATCATACTTTTAAAGTAGAGTGCCACATCATCGTTTTGAATAATGTCTAAAACGGCACCCTGAGTTCTAAGCGTGTGCGTGGCTTTAGGGTGGCTGAGGCAATAGTAACGCAAGTTTCTCTCTGAAGGACCTTTCCAGGTAGACCCCAAATTAATACAAAGTAAGGCTCTTTCTTCATATTCCTTTAACGACTGCACCAAAAGTACCGTATGGTTTTGCTCTATCACAGACTTCTGGGGGCCATGTCTCTGGAAGAGATGCCATCATACATCTAATGATGTAAAATAAGAAACATTCTGTGATGGTGTATTTTCCAAAAAAGAAATGATTAAAACAGCTCCCAGGAAAACTCATAGCTTACTGAAAACTCTAGAAATAATCTCTATGCTTTTAAATTGCAACAAAGTATCTATCTTATTTTCCCTCTTAATTCTTATTTTCTCCTCTCGCTCTCTCTCTCTCTCTTCTCCTCCTCCTGTCCTTCTTCCTCTTCCTCTTGCTCCTCCCTCCTCTCCCCTTCTCTGTCTTCTGCATCTATCTTCTGACTCTGGAGAGTGGATGATTACCCTCTCTCTAATTTCATCCCCCAAGAAAATCTCTCTTCAGTATTTTTCCCCGTGTCTCATTTAGGCAAAAGGACTATTCCATGATTCCCAGCCTAACTCCCCAGAGTTCTCTAGTTACCTGTAAAAACATTCTTCATAACAAGGAGAACTACCTATCACCAATGTTCATTGTAAGAATTAAAGAAGAGGAAGTCCATGAAAACAGCACTGTCCCTGGCACATAATATATGGTCAATAATTAATCATTATCAGTTAATAATTAATCATTTCTCTATTATTGCCTTTCCTTCACAGGCCAGCAGGATTTTCAAATAGCTCTACTGATATCTTTTCTTGGTGATTAATATAAAATATTGATGGCCTTCTGATCATGAAACATTTAAAATATTCTTTTTTTTTTTTTAGTAGAGAAGTAAATAAGGCGTGTTAAATTTACTCTGACTCATGCCGATGAAAGGAAACAGTGGCATAAATAATTCTAAAAAGAAGAACATGAGATAATTATGTAAAGTGTGTTTGATTTGAGAATGTGGGAGACAGCAAGATTCACCTAGCTTTGTTTTGTGTGGCCTGAATTAGTCCACATGTCTGAGTGCACGTAAAGTTAAAGGACATTGAAACACAGCCATCCCCGTTTCTTCATGACCCACAGCACTTGACATCAGTATCACTAATTTGGCAATAGAGTATGTGCTGAGCCGTGGGGGGGCTTCTGATTCTCTCATTTTCTTTGCACCATTTTTCTTCCCTATTGAATTGTAGGCACTCTGAGAACAGCCCAATATCTTTTTTTTTTTTTTTCTGAGATGGAGTCTCGCTCTGTCGCCCAGGCTGGAGTGCAGTGGCACGGTCTCAGCTCACTGCAAGCTCCGCCTCCCGGGTTCACGCCATTCTCCTGCCTCAGCCTCCCAAGTAGCTGGGACTACAGACGCCCGCAACCACGCCCGGCTAATTTTTTGTATTTTTAGTAGAGACGGGGTTTCACTGTGTTAGCCAGGATGGTCTCGCTCTCCTGACCTTGTGATCCGCCTGCCTCGGCCTCCCAAAGTGCTGAGATTACAGGCATGAGCCACCACACACGGCCCCAATATCTTAATATTAGAAAACATACTTCTCTGCCTATGCCCATACCACCCTGAACCTGCCCGATCTCCTGTGATCTTGGAAGCTAAGCAAGGTCGGCCCTGGTTAGTACTTAGATGGGAGAAAACGCCCTTTTCTATCCTCTACCCTCAATAAGTAGATGGTTGGTATTGTATGTTGTTTTCTTTGTACATAATAAATGCTCAATATATATGTTTATTGAGTAAGTAAAAAAGGAAGGAACACAATAATAAAATGGGCTGAAATCACCCCATCAACTGAATTCAACCTTTACAGATTATCTTCCCACGTGTAGCTAATTTGTCCTGGCACATCAACTATCTGAGGACTACCTTCACATCTCCCGTTCAGAGAAAATTTGGGATCTCCTGTGTCTGCCAGAACTGTGGTCTGCCCTGGGAAGAAGGCAATGTATAAGTTGGCAGGAAAACAAAAGGGAGAAGACAGCTGAAGAGCTCTTTCAAAGGAGGGATCTGCAGGGGGCTTGGTGACTAAGACGATGAAGAGGGCGGGTCAAGGACAGCATCTATATGTTGTGAGTGGAAGAAATGTGATTCTCTTGACAGAAACAGCAGCGTCTGCATTGAAGCAGGGTGATGTGGCTTCTAGGTGATGCATTTGTTTTAGATATGCTCAAGTTAAATAGAAACCATTATACTAAAAAATATAATCATTGTGAGGTTAATTTCTTCTTGGGCCTCATATTCATCAGCTCAAGACGTAGCACAGTTCTCCTAAAAGCATGTGTATGGATTGACCATTGCCTTTATTTTATTTTATTTTTATTTTTTCTTTGAGATGGAGTCTTGCTCTGTCGCCCAAACTGGAGTGCAGTGGCGTGATCTTGGCTCACTGCAGCCTCTACCTCCCGAGTTCCAGCGATTCTCCTGCCTCAACCTCCTGAGTAGCTAGGATTACAGGCGCACGCCACCACACCCAGCTAATTTTTGTATTTTTAGTAGAGACAGGGTTTCACCATGTTGGCCAGGCTGTTCTTGAACTCCTGACCTCAGGTGATCCGCCCGCCTCAGCCTCCCAAAGTGCTGGGATAACAGGCATGAGCCATTGCGCCCAGCCATCCCCTTTATTTTTTAATGATTTCTATTTCTTAGCATGTTCTACTTTAGAAAAATGCAAAAATGTGGTTGAGTTCCAGTGAGGTTCACTTTATTATTTATAGACTACTTATTATGCCATTTATAGGGCCTGTGAATGCTGGACCATAACAATTTTTAAAGTAATTGCAATTATTTTACACCATAAAATACAACACACCAGCCACTGAAGTCTAAACCAGTAGAAATCTAGCACCTGGTGCAAGGGCCTCGTCCTGACAAGTGCTTTTGATGACAGCAAGAGGTAGGCCATGTGCATCCAAATATTTTTTTCCCTCCTAGTAATGGGACTTACCTGATGCATAATTTATATTCTACTTTGATTTCATCTTTCTTAGCTTTTTCAAAATGTATGCTTAGTGATGATATGCTACAAATCATTAACAGGCCTAAAGATTGTGCTTTTCTACAAACAAGCCTGTGCTTTAAGGACAAATTAAGACTGAACTGCTGTAATTTCATAAACTTGAACAGGTGAGGAATCACATCTTATGGATGAACAAAGAGAGTGGCTTCTAGGGATGGAGTCTACTCTTGGTGAAGACGGTGTGAACACTGTTGAAATGACAACAAAGGATTTAGAATATTACACAAACTTAGTTGATGAGGCAGCAGCAGGATTTGAGAGGATTGACCCCAGTTTTGAAAAAAATTCTACTGTGGGTAAAATATGATCAAACAGCACCATGTGCTACTACAGAGAAAGCTTTCATGAAAGGAAGAGTCAGATGATGGGACCAACTTTATCTTCGTTTTATTTTATGAAACAGCAATAGTCACCCCAATCTTCAGCAACCACCACCCTCGTCAGTCAGCAGCCATCAGCGTTGAGGCAAGACCCTCCACCTGCAAAGAATTGAAAGCTGCTGAAGGCTCAGATGATCATTAGCATTTTTAGCAATAAAATATTTTTAAATTAAGGGATATACTTTGTTGAGACACAATGTTCTTGTACACTTAATATGACTATGGCGTAGTATAAACATAGCTTTTATATGCACTGGGAAACCAAAACATTCATGCCACTCACTTTATTGCAGTATTCCCTTTATTATGGTGGTCTGGAACCAAGCCCATGACAGCTACGAGCTATGCCTATATACCTTAAAGTGTTAAAAGTCTTCTCTTGGATCTCAAGCCTGCCCTCCCACCCTGTGACTTTCCACCTGGAGTAGAGGCGGGAAGCGTAGAGATTTTCATTCTTGAGCCCCTTGCCTGGGTGTATGGTGCTGATGACTGAGTTAACTGTCAGACAGAGATGACCTTCACCATCACTTCCAGGAAATGTCATACTCAATTTTGAAAAGCCACATGAGAAAATATCTTTCTGAACTAACTTTTCTTAAGAGCAGGACACTGTTGTACAGTACATACACAGGAATAAGTGAGCATACTTGTTAAACATAAATTATTTCTCAGATTTTTTGGCATTAAATTAATTCTTTTCATGTTTGTCAGTCCTGAGCAGACTGATAATTTAAAAACTTATACACAACAACACAGAACGTTTTCCTTTTTTTTTTTTTTTTTATAAACCCAAGGAACATGGTTTTCCTTTTTTTACAAAGTCAAGGGAATGATAAACAGAAAAGGAGAGGTCTGTGTCAAATTAGCATTTTCTTTATCTTGTGGAATAGTCTTTTATGTTATTATTCTGTCTCAAAAATTGAATATTCTTTAGGGATAAATGCGTTATAGAGAAGAACATCCCAAAACAGAACTGCAAGAAACAGTTTTCACCTTGTAATCTCAAGCCTCTCTTTCAATTGAGGTTTTGCTTATTTTGAGACATTTTGTTGATCATATGAACACAAAAGTAGCTTGATTCTTCTTGATCTTTATGTTTAGGTGAAAATCGGTTCATCCTGGATAATAATTATTATAAGAGCTTGAGAAGATCTGATTGTCTAACATGTGTGACTATCTTAGGACTGTTGCAATATGATCATGGTGTCTTGTACCTCTGACATCATAGTCTTTCTCTTAAAAAACCAAGCCAAACAGGAAATCGCTTTTACTTCTGACCACTTCAGAGAGAGACGGGTCTTCGTTGCTTCTGTGTAGCTTGGACTCCTTCTCACCTCTGAATGGAAGGGAAGCTGCCGCCCACCTTTGATTCTAAGGGACAAGCCTCCCATTTGTAACCTGACCTCACAGCCATGGTGGTTCACTCCTCTCTCTTCCAGGCGCTCAGTAGACCAAAAGGAATCTTTTTTTTTTACCCCATTGCCCCAGGCTCAGGTCGCAGTAGGGGAGTTCATGGGAATTTATACTCTTCAGATCCCTTTGGTCTTTAGTCCATTCATTAATTACTCCTTCATTCCTGTGCTTATTTACTTATTCATTCATTTATTTCTGTATTCAACCTTCCATTATGCTAAGCTCAGCCAGTGCAGAGGTGAATAAAGTTGCAGTAGGAAGGAAAACTGCTTTCACCACCAGCCTTGCTCTCTCCGCTCCCACTTAGAGGTGCCAAGGCTAGAACAATTTAGGGAATTTCCTATTTGAGCAATCCCCGACAAGCCTGACTCAAAAATGGCCAGGAGACTTGTGCGTTCATGTCAGGGGAAAAGAGGAACTAATTCACTGCAGTGGGTTGAAGAGTGGCTTCCAAAACCATGTGTCTGCATCCTTGGAACCTGTGAATGTGACCCGATTTGGAAAAAGTGTCTTTGCAGATAAATGAAGGCTCTTGATTCGAGTCAGTCATCCTGGATTATCTGGGTGGGCCCTAAATCCAATACCAAATGTCCTTAGAAGAGAAGATGTGAAGACAAGGCAAGGACTGCAGTGACGTGCCCCAAATCCAGGAATACCAGGGCAGCCACCAGAAACCGAAAGAGACAATGAATATATTCTCCCATAGACTCTTCAGAGGAAGCACAGTCTTGTTAGATTTCTGGCCTCGCCTTGGTAGGAGATATATTTCTGTTGTATTAAGGCAGCAAGTTTGTGATCATTAGTTGCGGAAGTGACAGGAAACAAATCTAGTCATCCAGCTTCAATATCAGCTCAAGTGGAAGTTCTTAGAATATTTTACAATTACTATCAGGTTTTTGAAAGATACCTCACATTTATATCTCAGCTCAATGGAAAAAACAGATTGCGAAACATTTCAAGGGACAGTTGGTAGGATTGGGGGATTGTCTGTATACGGGGGAGAAGAAAAGGGGTACAACTGATGACTCCAAGGTTTTTTTTTTTTTTTTTTTTTTTTTTGAATGTTTATACTTTTAAAAAAAATGTTTACTTTTAAGTTCTGGGATACACATGCACAATGTACAGGTTTGCTACATAGGTATACATTTGCCATGGTGGTTTACTGCACCCATCAACCCAACCTCTAGGTTAGAAGCCCCATATGCATTACGTATTTGTCCTAATGCTCTCCTTCCCCTTATTTCCCATTCTCCAATAGGCCCCAGTGTGTGATGTTCCCCTCCCTGTGTCCATGTGTTCTCATTGTTCAACTCCCACTTATGAGTGAGAACATGCGGTGTTTGGTTTTCTGTTCCTGTGTTAGTTTGCTAAGAATGATGGCTTTCCCGTTTCATTCATGTCCCTGCAAAAGACATGAGAACTCATCCTTTTTTATGGCTGCATAGTATTCCATGGTGTATATGTGCCACATTTTCTTTATCCAGTCTATCATTGATGGGCATCTGGGTTGGTTCTTTGTTGTTGTAAATAGTGCTGCAATAAACATACGTGTGCATGTGTCTTTATAGTAGAATGATTTATAATCCGTTGGGTATATACACAGTAATGGGATTGCCAGGTTAAATGGTATTTCTGGTTCTAGACTGCTGAGGAATCGCAACACTGTCTTCCACAATGGCTGAACTAATTTACACTTCCACCAACAGTGTAAGAGCATTCCTTTTTCTCCACAGCCTTGCCAGCATCTGTAGTTTCCTGACTTTTTAATAATCACCATTCTGACTGGTGTAAGATGGTATCTCATTGTGGTTTTGATTTGCATTTCTCTAATGACCAGTGATGATGAGCTTTTGTTTATGCATTAGTTGGCTGCATAAATGTCTTCTTTTGATATTCATATCCTTTGCCCTCTTTTGATGGAGTTGAACTAAAGAGCTTCTGCACAGCACAAGAAACTATAATTGGAGTGAACAGGCAACCTACAGAATGGGAGAAAATTTTTGCAATCTACCCACCTGACAAAAGTCTAATGTCCAGAATCTACAAGGAACTTAAACAAATTTACAAGAAAAAAACAGACTCCAAGTTTTCAAAACTAGGAAGATGATAGTGTTACTGACAGAAAGAGGGAGTTCTGTTTTAGGGCTATAATGAGGCAACGGTGTCCAATGAATTGTTTTAGAAAAAGTAAGCACGAGATGGCAAATATTGTAAAATCTGTGTTGAAAAAAGATTTCAGTGGGATATTAATTTCCTTTTCAAGTCCTTTATCACCAAGTGTCCTAGTCTCTACTTGCATGCACACATGGATTTCCCTTGTTGAACCTTATACACACTTACCCAAAGAAAGGGTCTGTCGAATGGAGGTGCTTCACAGAAGGACCATCACAAAGGAGACGCTCAACAAGTATTAGTTAAATGAAGGAATCAATAAACTGAAAAGACAGGGAAAGATGGTCTTTCTTTTCATCACAATATCTGTCTTTTCACTTACTTCCACTTAGTACTTTTTTTAAATTTGCAGTTAATATTTTCTTAATGATAAAATATTTTAAAACTGTAAACTTACCCTTCTACACTAATAGATAAGACTTTGATCTGTGACCTTGAAGACAACATGATAATTTTGAAGTGTCAAAAACAAAACAAAACAAAAAAAAACTAACTTCAACAGTTATCATGAGAATAGTCACAGGCAATTATACTAAGTCCTGAGCTCTACTGTAGAATATTTTAAGATTAACCATTGTTCTGTTCGGTTTTTCTCAGGGGAATTATACCATAGAATTATTATTGCCATTATTGTTGCTTTATATATAAATATTAGTATTTTTCTTGATATGCATTTATTTTCTCTCTGTGATAATACCATAGTTTTAGGCATAGTTTCAGGCCTTGTAACACCATTAGACATGCAAGAAGACGGAATCCAACTGAATAAGCATAACCGTGGGACCTTTACAAATGTCACCAGCAGGTAAGAAGCAGGATTGTTTTTGTTAAGTCTTATCACAAGACATACAAGAAATGTGCTTTCTTTATTTTTGAGACAGAGTCTCACTGTGTCGCCCAGGCTGAAGTGTGCCGGCATGATCTCAGCTCACTGCAACCTCCGTCTCACTGATTCAAGCAATTCTTCTGCCACAGCCTTCCGAGTAGCTGAGATTACAGGCATGCGCCACCATGCCCAGCTTATTTCGTATTTTTAGTAGAGATGGAGTTTCACCATGTTGGCCAGGATGGCCTCATGATCCGCCCGCCTCAGCCTTTGTAATCAGTACTATCTGGTGGTCCGGCTACAAATGGAGAACCAACGTGAAATATGCAGAGGAATCCTATTTCTATTCTGTAACCTAATAACAAGTGTACACGCAGCAGAAATTCCCGTAACAGTTTTTGCTTCACATATCATGCCTCATGTGATTATAGTATCTGAATAGGTTATCCTTATGGATTCTTAGCAAATCATTTAAGCAAAAGGAAGCTGTAGCTAAAATCTCCTACTTGTGATCAGTTTTCAAAAGGAAACAACTACTCTGGCAAGCACTTTATTATTTTTGTTCCATTATTAGTACCTGCTTTATGCATTCCTTTTGGGAAACTTACATTATGAGAAGAAATTATGGCAAATATATTTTTTAAACAGCCAATTCACAAGTTTCAGCTCCTTGGCCATTAGATACTTGTCTACCAAGTGGCTTTGCACCAATATGATAATTGGATGCTACAACAAACCTTGCCTACCTGTTACCTGGTAGCCATATAATACTTATTTGGCTGTTAAGGTCATGAGTGATTTGATCTTCATGAAGTTGTGTGTTCATCTTTCCAACTTCACATCTTGGCAGTAAACTTGAGCTCACTGAAATTGATCATTACTTGAAGTCACACTTGGATGACTGTTATTAAACCAGAGAGGAGAAATCATGCTACGTATAGAAATGGTAGTATTAGTAACACACCAATGTTGTTATTTTTTAAACTGAGTTTGCCAGAACTGCTTTGAACTGATATTCTGCTTATGTGAGCTGTGTCTAGATATTTTAAAAGCAAATTGATACATTTAACAGATATAGACATATGGGCACACATATCCACATACCCCTAATGTAGATTTGCTAGATTGAAAATGTGTGCCATTTAAAAACTATAGTATTGATTTGAAATAAGTAGTCAGAGACTAGCTCATGCTGCTTTCAGAATAGGACACAGCTGTTCCTCAGTGGGTGCACTGCATCTAAACCAGGTGTCAGCAAACTAGAATTCATGCACCAAATGCAGCCCACCACCTGTTTTGTAAGTAAAGTTGTATTGAAATGCAACCCTGCTCATATGCATTGTCTGTGGTTGCTTTCACACTGCAGTGGCAAGTTGAGCAGTTCTGATAGAGAATGTATGGTTCACAAAGCCAAAACACTCTCTGATTCTTTTTATTTTTTGAGGTAGAATCTAGCTCTGTCTCCCAGGCTGGATTTCCGTGGCTAATCTTGACTCACTGCAACCTCTGCCTCCTGGGTTCAAGCAATTCACCTGCCTCAGCCTCCCGAGTAGCTGGGATTACAGGCACCCACCATCATGCCCAGCTTATTTTTGTAGAGACAGGGTTTTACCACGTTGGCCAGGCTGGTCTTGAACTCCTGACCTCAGGTGATCCTCCTGCCTCGGCCTCCCAAAGTACTGAGATTATAGGCATGAGTCACTGTGCCAGGGCTACTCTCTGATTCTTTACAGAAAAAAATAATGTCAACTTTTGATCTAAGCAAATGCTTGTTAGTATTAGCCGTGACGCTGAAGACAGTCTGATCTCTAGGAAGATATATTTTTCAGTATTTATATAAACTCTAGTTTGTAGAAAGCCCAGTATTTTAGTACTTGAGAGCTTTTATTTTATGTTCTTGAGTAGCGGGAAGCAAGAACAAAGAAACAGATGAGTGATTTTGGTGTTCCAATGCACCTAAAAGAAACAAAATAGTTAAGAGCTTCAGAACAGGGATGACTTTTGAATCATAGAATCAGAAGAAAACTGGAGATCACCTTATACTACGATGTTCTCTGGGGAGAAGGGAATATGCACTTGTAGAAATATGTTGAATACTCTGTTTTCTCAATTACAGTCACCATTTATGGTAAAATGTACTACTAAAAGGAAAAAAAAAACAGTATATGGACCTTCTAATAAATGAAATATGATGTTATAAATTTATATGAAGGATTCAAAATCCCATTGAGTCAGATTACAGAAAGCATATATCAGCACCTTTTTTTATCCTACAAAAGCTCTGTAGAAGAAACAATTCATCTTCAATATTTATTTATTTGTTTATTTATTTATTTATTTATTTTTCGAGATGGAGTTTCACTCTTATTAACCAGGCTGGAGTGCAGTGGCACAATCTTGGCTCACTGCAGCCTCCACCTCCCGGGTTCAAGTGATTCTCTTGCCTTAGCTTCCCGAGCAGCTGGGATTACAGGTGCCTGCCCTCATGCCTGCCTAATTTTTGTATTTTTAGTAGAGACTGGGTTTCACCATGTTGACCAGGCTGGTCTTGAACTCCTGACCTCAGGTGATCTGCCAGCCTCGGCCTCCCAAAGTGCTGGGATTACAGGTGTGAGCCACCGTGCCTACCAGATCTTCTGTCTTAATCTGTGGAATTATTGAGGTGAAGAGACAGAGGCCCTGTGCTGGGACTCATTCTTTCCCAGCATCTAAGTAGCATGAAAAGTTTCTCCGCTAGTCTGTTAACTTGATGAACTACATTTTTCTGATGTTAAACTATTATTAAATCCTTGGGATGAACCCTGCTTGATTCTGCTTTTTTAACTGTACACTTTATTATGTTAGATAATATTTACTAAGGATTTTTATATCTGTAGCCTTATGTAAAATTGGCCTGTAATTTTCTTTTCTTATATTGTTCTTATCCAGTTGGATAACAAGATATTAGTCTCATAAAATAAGTTAGGTTATTTTTATTATTTGAAGCAACAGGTATAAGGATTATCTGTTAAACATTATTTTAAAGGAAAAACTACAATAAAGAACCGTGTAAAGAAAGAAAATTAAATTCGAGCTTACCCTATAGCATAACATTATTGTCAGTATGAAAGTGAACAACAATAATGTTTTAAAGACCCAATCAACAGATGAGGATTTAGCAGTCTGTGTCTGGAGTACTATTCTAAATCCTGTAATGTCATCAAATGAATGGTGGATTATGTATGTGTGCAATAAGTAAATGAATCAATGATTTTAGGTATATTCAGTCAATTTTAATAGTTACGGTTTCTATCCAGATTCTAAATAAAGAAGAAAGCTGAGATGGAGATTTGAGAATAAAAGAAATAAGGGTAGGTTAGATGTCTGATACATGATGTTTCCAATGTGTCTCCTTATTAGCCAGCCTTTCTTAACTCTGGACGCATGTTAGAGTCACTTGATGGGGATCTTACAAATATCAGTGCCCAAAACCCCACCCTGACCATCACAGAAAGAGGTTCTGGGGGTGGTGAGCAAGCAGCTGCATTTTTACAAAGTTCTCCAGGTGGTTCTGGTGCAAGATATGCATTGTGAGAACCACTTTTCCTTTTTTTTTTTCTTTTTTTTTCTTTTTTTTTTTTTGAGATGGAGTCTTGCTCTGTCGCCGAGGCTAGAGTGCAGTGGCACAATCTCAGCTCACTGTAAACTCCACCTCCCGGGTTCAAGCGATTCTCCTGCTTCAGCCTCCTGAGTAGCTGGGACTATAGACACGCACCACCATGCCCAGCTAATCTTTGTATTTTTAGTAGAGACAGGGTTTCACTATGTTGGCCAGGCTCGTCTTGAACTGCTAACCTTGTGATCCGCCCGGCTCTGCCTCCCAGAGTGCTGGGATTATAGGCATGAGTCACCGCGCCCGGCCAAGAACCATTTTTCTAGATCTAGCAATGAGAGTTGTTCACTGGTTTCAAGAAGAATCAAGTGTGTGAGGACCAAGAGAAAGCTCCAGGAATAAATTAATCATACTATCGTGACTACCTTTTAGAAGACTGTCAGTAATGGTAGTCTTCCATTTATTCTTTACTCTCTTAAAAAACCGTAACCTACATTAGATGTAGGTATACGTATAACTGTATGTAAGTGCAGTCATATGTAGGTGAGTACACCTTACCTACTTTTCAAATGTAACGTACATGCAACTATATGTAGGTAAGTACACCTACCTACTTTTCAAATATAGCCTGTGGTGATTGTGGGTTGAATAGACAGAAAAAATTACTTTTTGCAGTTTTCATTTTTGGCGGTTGTCCCTCCTGCCGATTCTTCCTGCCTATGCATTTCAAATTTTCAGTTATTTTTTTTCCTTTTGTTATTTTTTATTTTAATATTTTAAATCTTAATTTTTAGTGGTTTATCTGTTTGTATGTTTGTTTTTGATATGGAGTCTTGCTCTGTCACCCAGGCTACAGTGCAATGGCGTGATCTCGGCTCACTGCAACTTCCACCTCACAGGTTCAAGCGATTCTCCTGCCTCAGCTTCCCAAGTAGCTAAGATGACAGGTGCCGGCCACCACGCCCGGCTAATTTTTTTTTTTTTTTTTGGTAGAAACAGGATTTCACCATGATGGCTAGGCTAGTCTCGAACTCCTGACCTCAGCTGATCCACCTGCCTCAGTCTCCCAAAGTGTTGGGATTACAGGCATGAGCCACCATGCCGGGCCAATTTTTAGTGTTTTAAAATGTTTGTTCTTCTGTGTTCATTGTCATAGGATTATCTCACTGCAGCGCCACTTGAAACCTTGTCACTCTGTGTGCCCTGAATGGGCATGATGGGCTAGTAACGTCTGTGGGAAATTCTTAGAGCTGAGGATAAAAGCCTGTCTTTTGTGGGTTGACCACAGCCCAGGGTCTTCTCTCCTTGTCATGTTTCTGACATTGTGTAATATGAATGTGAGTAAAGATCTCCTGCATAATGAAATAATGTTGTAAAGCAAAGAGGACTTTAATTTCCAAAGGAAGTCATTTCAGTTTTCCAGAGAAAAAGTCTTAATTTTACCTTTGCAGACTGACAGCATTCCTAGCTGTATTAAGTAGAGTCATGTTGCACAATTTCAATTTAGTGCTTGGTCTAAGTCTCTCATATACTTTAGATAAAAGCAAAAACATATTATCTTACACAGTTTAAAATTGAATATTGACTTCAAAAACAATTATATCCAAATATGTAATTGTCTAAACTTATTCTTTGGCTTCTTACAGTCTTTCAAACCTTATCTTCCAATGTTATTAGACTGTGTATTGAAACTGTAGCCCCACTAGTCCTTAGCTATCTATCTGTAAGCAGTCATTTGAATAAAATAAATTGTATTCAGAAAACTACATCCCCTAAAACAATATTCACATAAAACCAGGGTCAAATCACTGAGATACATATAAGAAAGTAAAATGGTTTTCAGTAAAAGATCACGTTATATCAGAGCTCATAAATCTCACTCCGTATTGCCATATTAATATAAAATTTGTAACCACCTGCTGTCTTCCAACTTTCAATTCTCAAGTTTTCCCAGCAATATAATAAAGTAATTTTGCTACTGAAATGGACAGCGCTTTTCCATCAAATATATATTGTTTTAGGAAAATACCAGTTTCCCTTAAAACTGACATAAAACATAAAAACAGGCCATGGTGTGTGTCTCATCTGGTCCCAGCTGTCTCTTTCCTCAGGCGCTTTGCAGCTCATCTCATTTCCGTGGCCTCCCTCTGGTTTCTGACCTCGGAGGCCCACGCGGTGCTCACTCTGAATCCTGTTAACTGCACTGGACTCCCAACCAAAACTCTTCTTTCTCAAGTTTTCCAAGTAGATGTTCCAATTTGGCAGGCCTCCTTTTTTCATGGTTTTTCCTTTTTATTCCATAGCACTTTAGAGGCACTCGTCATCTGCTCACATACGTGCAGGGGTTTTTTGTGTGTGCATTTGATGTTTCTGCAGTAAAACTCAATTGCTTTACAGCCAGAGCCCCATATTGCTTTTCTATTCATTATAATACCTGGCAGATCATTGGTCCTGTTGCAAATTCTTATCAAATATACCTTGAATTGAGTGTTGAGCTTCTACCTTGAAATCCTAACATTCTGTGTTCTGCTCTTGCTGGCCTTCCTGACTGATGCTTTGTGATTGTGTATGTGTGTGAGTGTGTGTTTTAGAGACAGAGCCTTGCTCTGTCACCCAGGCTGGAGTGCAGTGGTGTGATCATAGCTCATTGCAGCCGCGAACTTCTGGGTTCAAGTGATCTTCCCCACTCTGGCTCCTGAGTAGCTACGACTAGAGGCTTGCACCACCACCTGGCTCATTTTGTTTGTTTGTTTGTCTTTTCTGGAGATGGAGTCTCACTATCTTGTCCAGGCTGGTCTCAAACTCCTAGCCTCAAGGGATCCTCCCATCTCAGCCTCCCATGTGATTGTGTTTTATACTTCCTCTCTGTCTTCCTGTTGAAAGGTTATTTATTTATAAAGACAAACAAGAAAAAAACTTTTAGATTTTCTCCTATTTCATAGAGGTTTTTTTTTTTTTTGGTTTTGGGTTTTTTTTTTTAGCTTTTTTGGTTTTTTTTGAGATGCAGCCTCACTCTGTCACCAGGCTGGAGTGCAGTAGCGCTATCTCAGCTCACTGCAACCTCTGCCTCCCGGGTTCAAGGGATTCTCCTGCCTCAGCCTCTCGAGTAGCCAGGTCTACAAGTGCCCACCACCACGCCCAGCAAATTTTGTGTTTTAGTAGAGATGGGGTTTCACCATGTTTGCCAGGTTGATCTCGATCTCTTCACCTGGTGATCCACCCACTTCAGCCTCCCAAAATGCTGGGATTATAGGCACGAGCCGCCACGCCTGGCCTCATCGAGTTTTTTAACCTTTCCCTTATGTTTCCCTGGTTCGTTAACTATGGAGGACTCATTCTACAAGTGCTATCTCAAAATTGTTATTTTACTTAGCAGATATTATTAAAATATGGAAAATACACATCTACTCATGGCCATCTGCCAGGAGTCATAGAAATATGTGACTAGCCAGTGTCCAGTACCTGNTCACTATCTTGTCCAGGCTGGTCTCAAACTCCTAGCCTCAAGGGATCCTCCCATCTCAGCCTCCCATGTGATTGTGTTTTATACTTCCTCTCTGTCTTCCTGTTGAAAGGTTATTTATTTATAAAGACAAACAAGAAAAAAACTTTTAGATTTTCTCCTATTTCATAGAGGTTTTTTTTTTTTTAGCTTTTTTGGTTTTTTTTGAGATGCAGCCTCACTCTGTCACCAGGCTGGAGTGCAGTAGCGCTATCTCAGCTCACTGCAACCTCTGCCTCCCGGGTTCAAGGGATTCTCCTGCCTCAGCCTCTCGAGTAGCCAGGTCTACAAGTGCCCACCACCACGCCCAGCAAATTTTGTGTTTTAGTAGAGATGGGGTTTCACCATGTTTGCCAGGTTGATCTCGATCTCTTCACCTGGTGATCCACCCACTTCAGCCTCCCAAAATGCTGGGATTATAGGCACGAGCCGCCACGCCTGGCCTCATCGAGTTTTTTAACCTTTCCCTTATGTTTCCCTGGTTCGTTAACTATGGAGGACTCATTCTACAAGTGCTATCTCAAAATTGTTATTTTACTTAGCAGATATTATTAAAATATGGAAAATACACATCTACTCATGGCCATCTGCCAGGAGTCATAGAAATATGTGACTAGCCAGTGTCCAGTACCTGCGATGCCATAGCCTTGTAGTAACTCCAGCTTCCCTGGCTCCCACCAGGAGGGGAAGGAGCGTGATTGCTGGCATCTTTTTATTCCTAACTCAGTAAATGTGTATTGGCTGCTTACTCTATGCTTGGGACTGTGCCGCGTGGGCTTTACAGTAGCAAAAGTAGCCGATGCACGTATGATTCTTCATCTAGACCACGATCTTGTTAAAGGGGGGTGCTGGTAATAATTATCCTGGGACAATTGACAGATGTCTGAACTGTTCCAAGCACATCAGGACTTAGAATCTCTCACCCGCCTCAGATTTGTCTTTTTCAAATCAAGTTGCTCTCCATTTTTTCCTATTCTTTCTTAAATTATAAGACTAAATGTGAACCCAAAATTTGAATTGAATTTTGGTCACTGTTAAAGACAGAATATAGCAGACGACTGAGGAGTTTTTATATGGGTTGTGATCATGGCGAGGACATTCATTACAAAGAAAATCTCAAAAGGAAGGAGTTTGGGGTTCCTAAAGGCAGGTAAATCAGTCTATCATCTATGACCTGTGGGAGTGTGAGGAAGGGTGGGGCAGGGCTTAACTTGAACATGTGAGCCAGGGTGGGTTTCAGCAAACACAAAAGACTGAAGTTGAAGAAATTGTTTTTTTTTCTACTACATGGGTATTAAAAAAAGAAAAATGGAATAAATAACAAAGTAGATGCAAGTAGTTTAAATTACAGAGATCAGAAAATGGCAAGTAGAAATAAACAGGAAACGTTTTAAAACCTGTCAACACCCAGGACAAAAAGGAATTCTAAAACTGTTGAAATGTTGGCGGGTACAACAAAATGTGTAAGTCGCAAAACCATGCCACCTGTGGACTGGACCAGGCGTGGGGTCCGTTCACACAGACGAGGAGGTGCCCTTGGGTTTGGCAATGTAGATACCCAGAGGAACAAACTGAAAAACAAGTTTAAAGAAAAGAAGGAAGAGGAGGTAGAAACTCTGACAAAGCAAGTGCAAAGGAGCAGTATGCCAAATAAAGTCTGCGTTTCTGTGGACTGGCAACCTGAATTTAACCTAGTACCTCATCTAGAACTGCCTGGAGGGCTAGCAGTCACTGAGGAGTCATTTCCCTTTGGGAACTGGGCCACACTTTCCTCAGAAACCAATCCCTGCCTGTTAAAAATATCTGTAGTCACCAAGGACCACCAGAAAAGCAGACTCCTGGGCCTTGTCCATGCCCAGACCAGCTCCAGGAAGTACACCAAATGCAAAAATGCAATGCTTTAAAATTCCAATTAATTTTCAATTCCCATTTCCCTCTGTAACATCTTCAGCTTAGCGTGCATATATCATTTCACATATCCTCTATGGTCTGGAAAATTCGGAAACACCAAAACCATCAAAAGAGAGACCTATTTATGAATAATTTATTATAGTTCTTTTGCTTTGAAAACCTCTTGGCTTCTATTAGCATAATCAGGGGCTAGTTCAGGTTCCCCGGGGAGGTGCTACTGGAATTTTTCCTCACGCATTAGATGTAAGACATACCCATTTGGGAAAAACTGAGACATATTTCTAAAAGACATACATATAGATGGAGTTGATTTTATCAAACTAAATCAGATGAGGTAAGAAGAAAATGTTTGACTGTGATTTATATATCACGCATGTTAAACTCATAAAATTTAAAAAACCAAAAGGATTTAAAGAGACATATTTTGATTTCCCTATGATAAGAAAATGCATTATATGATGATATATGAAGGTAGAGAAAGCCTTTTTTTGATGCTGTATCAAATTATCCAGATATCTGTGACATCAAATCATATACATTATTGAAAATGTGGAATTAATCTTTCAACAAGATTAGTTTCAACAAGAACTCATCTTGCACAAATGGTGAAAAATTGCCTAAGAACATTAATTTAATGCAAAACAACGACCCAGAAAAAAAAAATACAACATAAAGAGGAAAAGAAAGAAAGAAGGCTAAATATGCTGTTATATCTTGACTTTCACAAATGCTACTGAATAGTCGTGAAGAAGGGTACCTGACATCCAGTGGGACAGCCTGGGTGACCTCAGGCAATAATTCCAGTCTCTTTTGGTATCAGTTTCCTCACTCATAAGATAAGGGAGTGACCTAAATCTTCCCTGCAGCTCTAACAGCAAGGTCACTGAGAGCTCCACTGCATCATATGCCTCTCTTAGACCCCTGTGTGCAGAGCACCAGCCTTCTTCTAACCAAATGCACAGTTTTTGTGCTCAGAGCAGAGGCTCTATTCTGAATTTCTTCCTCTTTCCCAGCCCTCGTGGAATAGAATGTAAACGCTAAGAAGAGAGGACCTGGTTCCCAGTCCTATGCCTAGGGTTTATGACATTACCTGGCACATGACAGGTATTCAGCAAATATTTGCTGAGTCTTGTCAACAATTAATTTTGAAAATCTTCTTTAACTTTTCTAAGTGATGCACCCGCTGATTCCATTTCTTTACTGTCCTAATTTTGTATTAAAAAGGCAATACTAAATGGGAAACAAATGAGGAAAAAAAGGCAAAGACTAAAATCTAAAAAGGTACAGGTAAAATGCTTAGAAATCAAGTGTTTGCTAGCACAATAATCCTTTTAGTCATGCAACAAAATACCCACCCCTCAACCACTTGATGTAGGCAACTGAGGAGGACAGAGGATATCTGCAACCTTTTCTGCCCTTGGGCAAGGCAGGACAAAGTTGCATTTCCCCTGATAGTCTCCTTAGAGAAAATTGGTAGTTTTTTGCATTTCTGTGCTAGCTTTTCAACCCATTCAAACCCATATTCAGTAACAAAATCTTTTTTTTTTTTTTTTTTTTTTTTTTTTTTTTTTTTTTTTGAGACAGAGTTTTGCTCTGTCACCAGGCTGGACTACAGTGGCGCCATCTCGGCTCACTGCAACCTCTGACTCCCTGGTTCAAGCGATTCTCCTGCCTCACCTCCTGAGTAGCTGGGACTACAGGCATCCGCCACCACACCCGGCTAATTTTGGTATTTTTAGTAGAGAGAGGGTTTCACCGTGTTGACCAGGATGGTCTCGATCTCTTGGCCTCGTGATCTGCCCACCTCAGCCTCCCACGGGGCTGGGATTACAGGTGTGAGCCACTGCGCCTGGCGCAGTAACCAAATCTTAAATGACTTTTGGACCTCTCTCTGGTGAGGTTAATAATGGAATCAGAAAAAAGCTCCTTGTTCAAAAGTTGTACAGACCCTAGCACAGCATCTATAATCTCATCTCCTCATGGTACAGTGATAGAGCCATCATTCCTGCTTATTCGAAGTATGTGGTGCTAAGAAGGTGAACAATTAAAAATAGATTAAAAACTAGGTTTTCCTCCTTTGGAAGGATATCAATTATATCAACACAGGAGCAATTGCATTTAGGAATTTTCTTTTTCTACATGATGGAATTTGGTAACGTGGCACCCAAATCTGGAGATTCCAGAC
>NW_016804646.1:5173396-5179080 GCF_001698545.2 Rhinopithecus bieti
ACCCACCCACCCTGAATTGTTTTTTACTCACGCATATACCATTTTGTAAAGAAGCAGTAGCGTAATGTGAGCATATGGTAACATAATAATTTTATGTAAGAACTATGATGTAATCCTTTGGATATACCTGAATTTTCCTCACTGGGAACGGGGAGCCCAGCTTGGGTCGTGTGCTTCCAACAAACAGCAATGTTACATAAGAAATGCCCACTGCTGCTGGGCAGGTGCTCAGTAAATATTTGTTGAATGAATGAGTGAACAAATCTGTTTAATAAAGAGAATAGTAATTATCTTTCAAGGACTTTAGGGAAATTCTAAGATAATCTATGTAAAAATAGCCTATAACCTGGTATATGGTAAATACATTATCGTTGTTATTGGTATTCTTAATATTAATAGTAACCCTTGAGAAAAGTTCTAATAAAATTATATGTGAGCAGGACTTGGTCGCTCGAATGAAAGGAAGGGTGAGACATTGGAAGAAATTTGTTTCTATATTGGAACCCGTATTATATATCATATCACAGTTACAAAACTTCTCTTCACATAGAATAGATATCAAGAAAATGATGGATGAGTCCTCCCTCATTTTAACTCAGAAGAACAGCCTTGGAGCCTATTTTTATTTTTTGTTAGATGAGGGAAGTTGGGACCAAGTTCAGTAAGATGCAACAAAAGACTTTTAGCCAGGCACGGTGGCTCACGCCTGTAATCCCAGCACTTTGGGAGGCTGAGGTGGGCAGATCACGAGGTCAGGAGATTGAGACCATCCTGGCTAACACGCTGAAACCCCTTCTCTACTGAATACAAAAAATTAGCGGGGTGTGGTGGCAGGTGCCTGTCATCCCAGCTACTAGGGAGGCTGAGGCAGGAGGATGGCATGAACCCGGGAGGCAGAGCTTGCAGTGAGCCAAGATTGCACCACTGCACTCCAGCCTGGGTGATAGAGTGAGACTCCGTCTCAAAAAAAAAAAAAAAAAAAAAAAAAAACTTTTAAAATCCACTGTAGATCCATCCAATTGATGTTAATAACCTAAAATGGAGTTGGGACACAGTGTCCATTAAACTCATGGAACACCCCTTCCTGTCGGATTGACAGGTGCTGCCCAGGTCTTCACCAGGTTGATGTGGCGACAGACTCAGTGAATACCAGCAGCCTCCCTGTCATGGATCAGATCAAAGCTTGGGTCCATTTTACAAATGTCCCATTGTCCTGAAGAAACTTTGCTCTAGGAAGTGATGTGGAAACACCTGATTCGGCCGTTTTCTGAGAATGACAGTGCTGCAAAGCTTCTTTACTGAGATGTATATATCTTTAATGTTTTTATGGACACTAAGCTACCACTTTAATCCTAGGGTCTTCATTTTCTCATCATTATTCATGAATGTAACCGACCCTAGCTATGCAAAAATTGGGATGATTTCTGACTTTGTCCTATTTATAATTCCTTCTACTGCAAATTAGAATTTAAAATCTTGTGGCACATGAGGACATCTTACTGCCTCCAATACTGTTCTTGGATTGAGTCAAATGGCGTGCTAGCATCCTTGGTGTTTTGTTCGTGACCAGCTCTTTGGGAATGACCCAAGTGGTTTTCCTTAGAATGTCGTTCATTGCTTTCGAGACATGTTTTCCTCATGCCACATGAAGAAAGTGATGGTATTTATAGGGCACACTGTGGTAGAGAGATACTGCTACTTCTGGACAGAGGCCACCAGCCTAGCGGCTACTGGCCAGGGGCTCTGGCTGTCCTGGGCATACACTGGTGGCCCAGGGTCTCAGAAAATTAGTTGTTGGATCCACTGGTTGAGCAGCTGAGCCATAATCCCACTTTAAATGTTTCCTGTTTAAGAGTTTATTGATTTTCAGTCAGAGAGAAGTAGGTTCAAGTTCTGATTCTAACACTTATTAATCTTATGGTCTTGGCCAAGCTATTTTAATTTTCTAGGCCTCTGTCTCCTCATTTAAATAAAGCTACCCAACTGGTTTGTACCTGTGTAAAGTACTTTCTGTTAGTAAACTCTCTACCGAGGTTAGTTCTTGTTATCGTGATTATTATTTAGATTCCCAATACTAATTATAGACTCCTTAACTTATGAGATATTGCACAGAACGCCTACACCAGCCCCACGACTGACATCAGCATTGCACACTAGGAGGCAGGCAGGCCTGAAGTGTGCGATTCTGCTTCCGGGGTAGAGGTTGGGGGTCTGTTCTGCTGCCTTATACCCTCTTCTGTTTTGCATTGACATTTCCTCAGTCTCTGACCTTGTGAACAATAATCCGGGAAAGGTGAAGCAGCACGAACTCCTTATTCTGTGCTGTCCAATGTGGTAGCTTCTAGCAGCATGTAGCTCTTTAAATTAGTATTAAAAATTAATTAAAATTCAATAAAACAAAAACTTAGTTCCTTAGTTGTGGTTCAACAGTCACATGCAGCCAGTAGCCAGGATATGGACAGAGTAGATAGAGAACATTGCCACCTCAGCAGAAAGTCCAGCGGTCCAGCTCCGTAGAGAGACCCTGACCACCGCTGTTCAGTCTTAGAGTCTTCACCCAAAACCGAACCACAAGGTTCAATATTAGCTGTTTAACAAACTGGATAATCACTTTCAATCACTTTCCTTAGAGGCAAGCTATTCTACTCCCACTCTGCCACGTTCGTTTTTGCATTTGCTGCTACTTTGTAATTTTTTTTCAGCTAGGTAACAAAGAGAAAGGGTCGTTGCCACCAGTATAAGCGAGGAATATATTTTGAAAGATCTTTTAGTCTAAAAGTTCAATATTCTTTTTGTTCATTTTGCTTCATGCTTATTAAAGGTGATGAGGCAAAAATTGCAGAATGAGTACTCCACTTTTATGTTGCCCAGAAGTTACTGAAAATTCTTATTCATTATCTCAGCTACTAACTGTTCTAAATTTTCTTGTTCCCTTAAGCCTCAGGTCCTTCATCTGCATCTTCACTTAGGCAGAAAGCCTTTCAAGTGAAATTCACAGAGAGGATGAGGACCCGAGCCTTGAGCCTTCCAAGCAGGTTACCATCTCCAGAGATCCCAACAGGGATCCTAGGGAAGGGAGTGAGACTCACCCTAGAGGCAAACTGAGTTTGAATGTGGCAGCAACATGATCATACCTGTACTATGGAATGCATGAATGCATGCATGCATGCATGAATGAATGAATGAATGAATGAATGAATTTGTTTATTTATTTATTTAGAGATGGAGGCTTGCTCTGTCGCAACCTCTGCCTCCCAGGTGCAAGCAATTTTCCTACCTCAGCCTTCTGAGTAGCTGGGATTACAGGTGCCTGCCACCATGCCTGGCTAATTTCTTTTTGTATTTTTAGTAGCGATGGGGTTTCACCATGTTGGCCAGATTGGTCTCAGACTCCTGACCTTAAGTGATCTGCCCTCCTGGGCCTCTCAAAGTGCTGGCATTATAGGCGTGAGCCACTGCGCCCAGCCAGGAATAATGTTTAAAATCCAAGGATTCAAACAAAATGAGTTAAGCGAAGAATTTTATTCTTAAGTGTCCAAGTGAGAATAAAAATAAGAACAGGTGTGAAAGGTACTAGAGAATAATTATAACTACTAATGACTAATAATCAGATAAGAATAATTTGACCTGATTAACCAACTGTCTCTCAGAGAAGATGGAGAAGGAGACAGAAGGGGGCTTCAATGGCTCTATGGTTTTGAGGTCGGGTATCTGGGAGAATCATGGGCTGTTATCCAGGAGAGTCACGGAGTAGACCCGGCTTTGGGATAATAATGTAGAGTTTGGTTTGGGGCCTTCATGGGAGGCTTAAATTATGCAATCCTCTTAAACTTTTGTGACTATAAATTATTAACCCTTATTAACCTTACCTTTGTATTTATCTGTCTGGGTGAAGCCAGTTTAAATACAGTAGCAGGCTGTCCCTCAGACTTCTCTCCTCCAAGGATCGCCTGTCATACATAGCGCTCCTGAGTAGATTAAAGATGAAAGTGCATTTCAGCAGAGGAAATAGCTGACAAGATACTGAACCCATTTTGGCAGAAAACTTAACATTCAGCCTCAATCTGCTGAAACTGTCAAAAGAGAATGTGCATCCTCAGGCAGAATAAAGAGAAGGAAGAGGCGGGGTGTAGTGGCTCACGCCTGTAATCCCAGCACTTTGGGAGGTCAAGGAGGGTGGATCACAAGGTCAGGAGTTCGAGACCAGTCTGGCCAACATAGTGAAAACCCATCTCTACTAAAAATACAAAAAATTAACCAGGTGTGGTGGCGGGCACCTGTAATCCCAGCTACTCAGGAGGCTGAGGCAGGAGAATCACGTGAACCTGGGAGGCGGTGGTTGCAGTGAGCTGAGATCGTGCCACCGCACTCCAGCCTGAGGAAAAAAAAAAAAAAAAAGGAAAAAAAAGTGAAGGAAGAAGAGTCCTCAGTGGGGCAGATTCAAGGGGAGAAATCAACAAGGCCATGTCTCTCTTGCCCATGGCTTTTTTTTTTTTTTTTTTTGTACACGAAGTCTCATTCTGTTGCCCAGTCTGGAGTGCAGTGCTGCCATCTCCACTCACTGCAACGTTTGCCTCCCAGGTTCAAGTGATCCTCCCGCCTCAGCCTCCCTAGTAGCTGGGATTACAGGTGTCTGGCTAAATGTATTTTTAGTAGAGATGAGGTTTCACTATGTTGTCCAGGCTAGTCTTGAACTCCTGAACTTAAGTGTGCCCACCTCAGCCTCCCAAAGTGCTGGGATTATAGGAGTGAGCCACCACACCTGACCCATGGCTCTTATTTTTAATTTGGATCACCCAGGAAACACTTCTCTCTTATATGCTTTATTTTCTCATATTTGAAATGGGGATTTTAGCTTTTGTTTAATAAATGCAACCTGAGGACAAGCCCAGTGTGTTCCTTACATCTCATTGTAAGGAGTACGGGAAAGAAACCTGGGTTAGTGCTTAAAAATTATTTCTGCCAGTTGTTAAAGAACAGTAAGGCAGGCTTTATTTGGAGGGGATTACTGCAATGGGGTTTTGCAGTAGGGGAAGGAGATTAGACTCAACTCCAAATACAATAAGGAAAAATTGGAGATTTATAGTCCAAGAGCGGGATGGGACAGAGTGGTTGGGGGTTGCTGGATAGAAAATTACTCAGAGGGCAAAGTAATTCTTTGCCAACAGGATTCTTGCTGTAGGCAGGCCAGGGTGATCAGATGTCACCTGGAAGATGGCGGGGAATGAGGAACCCAATCAGATATCAAGGATGATCAGATATTGAAGGTGGGAGATTTTCACTAAACCAACTTAGCTAGATCTTGCTAAAATTGAGGGATGCAAAGATGGATAAGAAAGTCTAAAAGTTGGCCAGACATGGTGGCTTACATCTGTAATCCCCGCACTTTGGGAGGCTGAGGTGGGCAGATCACCTGAGGTCAGGAGTTCGAGACCAGCCTGGCCAACATGGTGAAACCCCATCTCTAATAAAAATACAAAAATTAGTTGGGCGTGATGGCACACGCCTATAATCCTAGCTACTCAGGAGGCAGAGACACAAGAATAGCTTGAACCTGGGAAGTGGAGTTTACAGTGAGCCGAGATTGCACCAGCGCACTCCAGCCTGGGCAACAGAGTAAGACCCTGTCTCAAAAAAATAAAATAAAATAAAATAAAATAAAATAAAATAAAATAAAATAAAAT
>NW_016804646.1:5179269-5213430 GCF_001698545.2 Rhinopithecus bieti
AAATAAAATAAATAATAAAATAAAATAAAAGCCTACAAGTCACGGCACAGATAGGAAGAGGATTCAGAAGAGCCTGACTAACATTTGGTCAAAGAGAGACTCTGTCATTAGGAGGTACGCTTATTCCCCGTTAATCTCCACACCCTGTTGCCCTGCACCTAATGGGTTTCATGGAGACTTCTCTTGTTCCTGGATTCATTTATCAAGAAAAAGGATTGACTCCATGGCTTTGCTTTTGTGAATAGTGTTGCAACAAACATATGCAGGTGTCTTTGTCACAGAAAGATTTATATTCCTTTTGGTATATACCCAGTAAGGGCATTGCTGGGTCAAATGGTATTTCTGTCTTTAGGTCTTTGAGGAATCATCACACTGTCTTCCACGGTGGTTGAACTTCTTTTACAATCCCATCAGCAGTGTATAAGCATTCGTTTTTCTCCACAGTCTCACCAGCATCTGTTGTTTTTGACTTTTTAATAACAGCCATTCTGACCAGTGCGAGATGATATCTCTTTGTGGTTTTGATTTGCATTTCCAAAATGTGGTACGTATATACCATGGAATACTATGTAGCCATAAAAAAGAATGAGACCATCTCCCTTGCGGGGACATGGATGCAGCTGAAGGTCATTATCCTTAGCAAACTAACACAGAGACAGAAAACCAAATACGACACGTTCTCACTTATAAGTGAGAGCTAAATGGTGAGAACACGTGGACACATACACTGGAGGGGAACAACAGGCACTGGGCCTGGCGGAAGGTGGAGGGTGGGAGGAGGGAGAGGATCAGGAATCATACTGATGGGTACTAGGCTTAATGCCTGGTGATGAAATCATCTGTACAGCAAACCCCCATGGCACACATTTACCTATGTAACAAACCTGCACATCCTGCACATGTACCCCTGAACTTAAAAGTTAAAAAGAAAGAGCAGAATGGATGGGGCTTTCCGCCTGTGATGTGGTGATCTTCCAGATGGCTTTCCCAGCTCTCGGCTGTCCAGAGCAGGCTGCTCCCTAACCAGGTAGATGCACTTTAGCTGCTGATTCCCGGTCTTTGCAATAATGCACAAACACACAGGGCCCCGCAACAGCCTGCCTATCACCTGTGTTGCCCCAGATGCCATCTGCAGAGCTCAGCAGTCTGCTGTAACCACTATCTGCACTTGCCATTTGGTCCCCTGCCCACAAGCCTAGGGGTTTCTGTAGACATGAGCTTGCTATAGAATGAAAGGGCAGCCGGGTGCGGTGGCTCACGCCTGTAATCCCAGCACTTTGAGAGGCCGAGACGGGTGGATCATGAGGTCAGGAGATCGAGACCATTGGCTAACACGGTGAAACCCCCATCTCTACTAAAATACAAAAAAAAATTAGCCGGGCGAGGTGGCGGGCACCTGTAGTCTCAGCTACTCAGGAGGCTAAGGCAGGAGAATGGCGTGAACCCGGGAGGCGGAGCTTGCAGTGAGCCCAGATCGCCACTGCACTCCAGCCTGAGTGACAGAGCGAGACTCTGTCTCAAAAAACAAAAAAAAAAAAAAAAAGAAAGAAAGAATGAAAGGGCAAGCAGTGCTGGTGGTCTGTGTGTGTTGGGGGCTGAACCCTTGTTTGTTCCTTAGCAGAAGAAGAGAGATGCTCTCCATGCTGGCTCTGCCAACAGTAGGCAAGCATTGCCCAGCAGAGAAGAGGCGAACCTGAGATGGGGCGAGTGCCTCTTTCGCAGAAATGTCATCAGATAACCTGATAAAAGCAAAATTGAATATGTCAGATTTTGATGCCAGAGCTTGAAATATTGCTAAAGCTCCCTTAAAACCGTCACTGCTAATAAAATTTTATAATAGGATACATTTTGTGTTTTTGCACACGGGTATGTGCCTTCTGATTTGCTTAGCGGACTTTTTTCCCCGTGTTTCTGAGGAGTGGAGACCAGTGGCTGATTGGCTGTGCCCCTCCCGCTTCTCCCTGTGGCATCCAAGCTGCACCCTCTGAATCCCAGAAGGCTTTAAATTGTTCAAATGAATTTCTGAAATCAGAGGACATTCCTGATTCAAGAAAAATCAAGGGACAGAGATATCTAGAGTTTTGTAGATGAAGGATCTGACTCTCCCAAAGTTCCAAGGACTAAGATAGAGCCCCAAGCATTCCAGAGTCAGTGGGACCCCCTACTACCTCCTCGAATGGGCCAGAACTTTCCTGGGCTGCGAGGATGCAGTGCTGTGCCCCCTGTCAGAAGCAGATAGCTCCAGGCCTTGCCCTGAATGTCTGGGTGGTTTGAGAGGCCTCACTTATGCCTACCCGGAGAGTAATTCCCAGTGATTCGCTTATTATTACTAGCTGTGGCCCCCCGTCTTAGTGCAGTCTTATCCCCAGGTGCACATTGTACACCCGGAGTGAGCACATCCCAGCTCCAGGTGCTCCCTCGGCCTTCCTGGTTTCTTGTCCCAGTGCCCAGCTTACCCCCTTCCCTCAGGGCTATCTTTCCCTCCATCTCTTCCCAGTACAATCTTTCTCACCGTGGGAGGCCTGTCTCCAATGCAACCTCGGTTCCCCATCACTTCAGTAGACAAAAGAGCTCTGTTTGTAGCTCTGTCATTTAACAGGGCTTCTTCTCCCCTCTCTGTTTCTTTTTCGGCCTTTTTTTTTTTTTTTTTCCTCACTCTTTTGCTTCTGAACCAAAGGCTGCTCATCCTCCACCTCGTCCAGTCCCTCCTGCTCTAGACCAAGCACTGCTAAGATACCTTGGCTCCTGGGTGGGGCTTGTGCCTGTCAGTCCCCTTGCAGGGTCGAATGGGACTCCCTGGGCTCTAGTTACAGATCAAAGTGATTTGCTTCTGCCACTTACCTTGACCGATCACTCAGTCCTTGCTCTTGTCAAGGTGACTGGTTGCCCTGGTGCAGGGCGAGCTCAGGGTGAAAGCTACGAGAACCATGTTTGTGCAGGGACCAGCGCTCCCCAGGGCCGCAGGCTTGTGTCTCTTCCCTGTAGTATGTGGCACTGGGCCAGTGAACACAGTGGGACAGGGACAGTTCCTGCAATGGTGCTGCTAGTGTGGGAGGGGAGAGAGAATACTGGGAAGCATTAAGGATGAGAAGGAGGAAGGTGCCTGGTCTTGTATTTACGAGACCTGAGTTAACATCCAGGCTGAGGCCTGAACACTTTTTATGTGTTATCTCATTTAAGCCCCGTGACAATCCTGCCAGGTGGGAACGATGCTAACCCATTTTACAGATTTGGAAGCTGAGGCTCAGAAAGCTGAAGTGGCCTGTCCAAAGGTATGCAGCCTGCAGAGATGGAGGGGGGAGTTGCCACCAAGTCTGTCTTGACTTCAAAGCTTATTTTAAGGCACACTGCCTCCTGATGAGGAGAGTGCCCTGCTGTTTTATTTATGGGTAACACTGAATTTTCACAACAGCCCTGGTCTTAGAAGGATCTAAAATAAGGTTTAAAAATTTGGGTCATGAGTTTGGATAAGTTATTTAATTTTCTAGTAAATATTGTAATAACACTTAAATCACAGCATGGTTTTAAGGAGCAGATGAGTCAATGTCTGTAAAATGGTACCCGGTACGCAATACAGACACGTCAGCTCTTTTAGCAGTCATGGAACAAGAACGCACCATTGCTGAAGGGAATGATTAAGAAACACTTGAGGCAGAGCCTGCCTTCAGCGCTTTCTGTCCTGGGCAAGGGGGTTAAGGCTAAGGAGACACATGCAAACCTTTTCTTCTCACGACTTGAGGTGGAGTTTCCTGTCCCTCCTGTGATTCAACATCTCAGAAATTACAGAAATACCTATTATGCTTGCTTCTTAAATAAGATTATCTGTACTCCTACCTATGGAAACCTTCAAAAAGCTCTCTCAGAACTATTATTTTCTAGTGCTTTCATGCAACGCAAATTACAGATGTTAATTGGAATGCAGTTCTCCTTCTTCAGACTTATTTCCCAAGTGGACAGATTGAAACTTACCTGGGCTTTACCAAGCTTTTGGTTAAGTCTCCCCTCACCCTCAGTCTCTTATTATTCATAATCTGTTACCCTGGAAGACACTGCTGGCTACTGTTTCCTTCTAGTTTATTCAACAGTTTGGATTTAATGTGTGGATTTAAAAAAAAAAAAACAATAGCACCCAGGAAATTAAGCAGTTCATCAATTGGAGTCCTAGAGCAGCTCAATGCTAAGGCTGTGAATGAGGTTCACAGGACTAAAGACTTAATTAAATGAGTCCAAGTTTGATTTAAATTGTAAATTCTCTGTTGATACCTAATTTCAGTCTCACTTTAAGTGAACTGAATTTTAAAAATCAGACCCACTCTGCTTGTGGACAGTAGCCCCATCTAGGGGTAGAGCTTTTCCTTCTCTCTTTCATTTTCTCAATTTTCCTCTTCAATGTTTATTCAACCCAGGCCATAATGCAGAAAGAAGGGAAAAATTCCCAGATTTTCTGACAAGACCGTTTTCCATCATTCTCTTGGGAAAGCTGAAGGATGCTTAAAGAGAGGTGTGACTGAGCATTGATGAGGGGAGGAGGAGGCTACAGGACATTTTCTTCCATCTGGTGTCACAGGCAGAGCGTCACCTATGCTGAGAAATTAACAGCACCATGCTTCCCCTTGTATGTAGCGCCCATTCCTTAAGACAGAGCGCAGGGCATGCTCTTTACAATGTGAGCTGCTGGGTGACAGGAGTGTGGGAGCGGAGCAAAACGAGAGGCATAAAAACCCCCTTTTGCAAAGTGAGCCAAATGCAAAATGATGGCTTATCAGCTTCACAGGTGCTGCTGCCTGCATTCGTTTTAGACCTTGGCACCTCACACAGCTCCCGTCATTTTATGGCCAGTGCTGCTCGCTCTGGAGCAGTGAAGGCCCGAGAACCGGGAAGTGGAGTCTCCCGGCTCAGGGGATGCTTTAGTAGAGGAAGGGAGGGAGCTCATGGCCAGGGTGGAGGAGGGACTTCTAGTTTGCAACTGGACAGGACATTTTAGCTTCTTCCTATTTTCTACCTTCCATTTTGATAAACTTACTCTTAGGTTTTGTTCCGTGGAGAAATCCTGGAGAGGCATATGATAATTAAGACTGTCTCTGGTTTACACGGAGAAAATCACAGTGTAGAATAATGAGCAGGTTTAATAAGCATCTGTGTATTAAAGAGGACCCTGCTTTATCTCTATCCAAGTTCCCCGAACTCTCGTTCACGCTTTGCTTCGTATGAGGTGATAAAATTGAAAATTGATTGCATGTAGGAAGCCGGATTTAATCCAGGCCACTCAGGCTGGCAATTTTAACTGAATTATGTACGGCAATTTCCCCCTCATCCAGAGCCAGGGATCTTGGATGGAAGGATGACCAGATGAGGGACTCACTGTGACCACTGGCATCACAGAACCTGCATGTGCTGCTAGGATGAGTAGCCTACATATGGCAGGGCTCTTGGGACCCCGTGTGAAAATTTAAAAAGAGAAAGGAAGCGAATACTGCTATGTTTGTACCCAAAATACTGGGGCTTGAAAATGCACAGATTTAGCACCCCAAACCTGGTTGTAAAAGGCCGCTTTCTGAGTTAGCTACCTACAAACCAGAGGCCCACCAAGAGCTCTTCCGAAAGGAAGCTATTTAGGGCGTACCCCTTTTAAAGAAACTGTGGTCTTTCTGGCAAAAGCCATTGAATATAGCAAGAGAGTCATTTGCCGGCAAGCAACCGAATATGTACCAAAAAAAAAATTGGGTATTTAATGCAAGACAACTGGAAATGCATCTGTGTGGGCAGCTTGAAATCGGTATGTGCTGGAGCCACACACCCTTTATGTGAACTGTAATGAACACTCCCACCACCAGTTAACGTGTTTGCAAAACTTCCAGGATTAGAGAGACAGGGGTCACCCACGCCCAGGAAAATAAAATTAAAAAGGCTTATAAAAGTCCAACTTAAGAGCGGGGGCTTCCGGCTGACAGAAGAAACAGGGTAACAGTTGCACACAAGGAAAGTTTCCATTTCTGCCTGAGCCCCTCCCCAACTCTCCCTATGCGTGGATAAGCTGGCACCACCCATCCCCGCCATAGAAACGCGTGGGGCCCAGCTGCATCATGCGGTGTGAGAAAAGCATTTTGCCGCTGCCAGTGTCTTGGGCCTTACATCACTGTCGTATTAGTCTAAGCAGAATAGAGCAGATTGTTTATTTTGGTTTAGCTCCGCTTCAGGCTGTAACATCAGATGTAACTCCCAGAGTGACAAATTTCAATCGCAGTGTCACAGATTAAACAAGGGTGTGGAAGAGTGGGGTGGGCACGTTTCCTGGGGGTGTGGAATGGGGGTTCTACCTGAATCTGTTTTCGAATTCTCCCTGCCCCAGGAAGCCCCCCTTCCTTCTCACCATATGGTCGAGTCAGTTCCCTTTTGCCCACAAGGATTGGTGATAGTCACAGCATCCCGTCCTGTGGGTTAAATAAGCCAGATCTTTAATTTATATGAAAATACTAATTAAAATGATTCCCCTTTTCCTGAGAGCATATTTAACTGCTTTCATATTTCAGATTTTAAAGAATTTGCTGAGTATTGTTCAGTATCCTGAAACTCCAGAGGGAAGAAAGAATTAGTGAAATCAGTAAGAGACAGACTTACCCTGGAGAGTGACTTGGCCACAGCGGGCAGAAGTGACGCCTAGTGAGTATAGGCCAAGCTCTGCCTGCTGAGGGGGTGCTCCGGGATGGGGTGGGGTGGAGGTGCTCACAGGCTTATTTGCTATGTGTTCAATTATCACATAGCTAGATGGGATGGCTCATCCCACAAACCGTCTGTAAATCCCAGACAGGCAGTGGTACACAACAAGGGACACTTACTGTTTCCCAGAATGGTTGCCCTGGCTTGGGAGGGACCCCTCCCCATTGCCACCACCCTGAGAGCCAGGGCGTGTGTGGCATCAGCTTTTCTTGTGTTCTCTGAAACCCTCAAACTGTTCCGCCTGTGGATATCATCATCCTCATTTCACACATGCCCAGTGCTTCCAGCAGTTTGCAGAATGCAGTGTCTACAATGTAGCAATCTGAAGCTTACAGCAGGCTTGTTCCTAATGAGAGTGTTCCCCAGGTAGAAGAATAAAGTATCTTATCTCATTGACGGTATTATTCAAACGGAGCATCAGTTTATTACGATTTCCCAAACAAGTTATGGATAAGAACTGTTAAAAATAACAATGCCTAGTTACTGCAGGCTATTTTGAAACTGTGGAGACCAGGGCTGTGCACTCTAGTTTTTTTTCCTGTAAATTAGGTATGGTCCACGGGAAGCTTTAGAAGCCTGACCCGTGTTAAGAGTGAGAACGTGTGCAGTCCTCCTACCTGCAAAGGAAGAAGGAGCTTTTCCCCACTGCCTCTCTGGAGGAGGATTATTTGGCTGTGTAGACCTACTAAGGGAGAAGTGTTTGGATTAATACTTTGCATTTATACAGCAAACTTCTCGGCTCCTAGATCAGTGCATATAGCTGGGCAGTTTTCTGGTCTGACTGAGTGGATGGAGGAGCTGAGACATGGCCTCTCCTCACTGTGTGCTGGAGACCCCGAATCCCAGCGCTGCTCTTACACGATGTCTGTGCCACTCTCCTAGATTGGGACTTTCGCTCACTGTCTTTTAGTGTTTGATCAATTAAAAAGTCCAGAGTTCCATGTTTTCTAAGTAATTGGTTTCCCATAGTTTCAGAGACATAGCTTCCAAAATAAAAAATGAATCATGAGTTCCTTTAAGTTGCTAGATTTACTACAAAAGTACATCTATAATCTAAATGTTCTATGTAAAATCTAGTAGGAAACCGACAGGCTACTTCAGGACCCATGGGATAGGAACTGAGCTGGCGCGCTGCATCCCGCGTACCCTTTCTCTACCTCTGTGTCCACTGTCGTGGGTGCTAGCCTCGGACACAACTTAGTTATCCATACAATGAGGCAGAAGCTGCAGACTTATCTCACTTCTAAACAGTTGCATAACCAAACTCCAAGCCTGTTCTGTTCACTCCATCCACACCTGCTCACCCGGTCAGCCGAGGGCAGTCTATGGGAGACGGCTGCTGTGAGGCAGAGCTCAGGTACTGTTCGCACCAATGAAGGGAGATATGGAAGTGTCAAGACTGAAGGCCAGGAAAAAAACAAATGCTAATGGTCCTAGAACAGCATCAGGTTACAGCTGTAGACTAGATTTTAGTCAAAACCTTTTCTTTTGCATTTTTCTAGGCTAGGGATTAGCACCTCATATTATAAGCTACCTAACTAATCTTAAAACAGCTTCATTCCCTTATTAAAATGAGCCTTTCAGAAGATATTAAGCAAGAGGATTAGGAAATCGCTCAGGCCTCCGGGCAAGCACTTCAGTGAGAAGTCATTCGGCCACCCAGAGACTGTATCTGGGTGGTGCCCCATTCCAGGGATCACGGCTTCTTAGGCTGCCCTGGCTTTATAAGACATGTTCAGTGCTACCAGGTCAATCGGAAAGGGGAGCTCTTCTTAGAGTGGGCATGGGCT
This sequence comes from Rhinopithecus bieti, assembly GCF_001698545.2. NCBI lineage: Eukaryota > Metazoa > Chordata > Mammalia > Primates > Cercopithecidae > Rhinopithecus > Rhinopithecus bieti. The sequence goes on from NW_016804646.1 coordinate 5,187,777, forward strand.
CCATCTCCTACGTACCAGTTGTTCCACAGCACACAGTAGATGTTGCATTGTCTGCAGTGAACTAATTCTATGTGACCTTAGGCAAGTATGTCTATCTCATTAGGTTTCATATTGACTGCAGCTTGGGGATCATCATAATACCTCTAGTACAGTGGTCCTCAATCGGCTGGGTGTGGGGGGACACTCACCATCGCCTCCCACCCTCAGCCAGACATTTGGCAATGGTTGGAGTCATCTTTGGTCATCCCAAGTGGGAGAAGGCTGCCGGCATCTAGTGAGTAGGAGTAGAGATGCTGCTGGAGACCCTGCAGGTCACAGGCGCCGCCACAAAGCTTTCTCCAGCTAGACCGTGGAGAATGGGGAGGGTGAGACGCCCTGCTCCAGGATGGCACATGTCATTGTGTCACACTGTGTGGCTGTAAGGCACCATGAAGGCCTTAGAAATTGGCCTGTATGACAGCTCCGCGGGTATACACTGATACTGATCTTTTTTTTTTTTTTTTTTTTTTTGAAGATGGCATCTCTGACTCCCAGGCTGGAGTGCAGTGGCGTGATCTCTGTTTCTGGCATCGCTCTGTCTCCCAGGCTGCAGTGCAGTGGCGTGATCTCACCTCACTGCAACCTCTGCCTCCTGGGTTCAAGCGATTCTCCTGCCTCAGCCTCCCAAGTAGCTGGGACTATAGGCACCCACCACCACGCCCAGCTAATTTTTGTATTTTTACTAGAGACAGGGTTTCACTATGTTGGCTAGGATGGTCTCGATCTCCTGACCTTGGGATCTGCCCACCTCAGACTCCCAAAGTGTTGGGATTACAGGCGTAAGCCAGCGCATCCAGCTGATATTGATCTTTACCATCTGAAAAGCAACACTATTATTCTCATGACCACACTTCTTTTCAATAAAGTACTAAGATATTTTCAAAATATGTGTTTCTATGGGTGTCCATAAAGCTATTTTTATTTTGAGTTTTAAAACATCAGACATCCCTAATATACATTTGCATTTCTCTGGAACTTACTTTTTTGCAGAAATGATTGCTAATTGAAAAGTGTCAAGAATAACTAATGGGGCACTAATGACTTGAAAAGGAAGAAACGTGAATCTAGTAATGTGTTCAATTGGTAAATGTATACAATCCTACATGGGAGAAACTTCCACATGAGGACAGAATCAAGACAGCCAGACAGGTCGCTGAATCCCAGAGCATGGGGGCCTTCCTGAGGGAGTCCCAAGAGGCCCTTGTGTGTCCCCAGTCATTTGGCATGGCCCAAAGTGGCTGCTGCTATTGGAAGCCTTCTCTGCAGGGACTTGGACCAGGGACAGACTTGGGCTGTGGTAGGAAAGGGCTATGGCAGACCCTCTTCCGCCTCCCTCTCCCTGTTTCCCTTCCTGAGCCTCTGTTTCTTCTGGATTCTGAATAGGGCACCAAGCCAGCTGACATTTACCCGCACAATATGATTAAAGGAATCCACCCAGATTATATTTCATTCCCACTTAAATTCCCACTCATGAGACTGGACAATAAGAGTCCACAAAATGTAAGAGAGGCAAAGAGCATTTCTGCTGCTTGTGCACAGAACCACTGCTCCCTCGCCAAGTTCACTGTTGATCATCTTGAAATGCCTTTCCTTGAAATGTAGGGCTAATGTTATGAAAATCAGGAACCTCCACGGAGCCTGGGATTTTTCTGCTGTCAGTTGACTTGTCAAGGTGGTTTTGGGAGCAGAACCCAAGACAATGCTGTTTCTTCCCTCTGTCACTTCATGTGGATTTTGTGCTGGATATGTGAGGAGGAAGCCAATGATCTGTAAGCAGCTGACATGTCACATGTACTTAGAAATACATCTGGACAAAGAACAGCTTCACGTCCAATCACCATCATTCTTGTGGTAGAGGTCAGTTTTTAATACAGTGCCTTTATTTTTCTTTCATTGTGTTTTGTTTTGCTAATGCTGTTTCTCTAGTTGTTTGCATCTCTTGGTTAGAAAGTAGTTCCTAATGAGGCTGAATATGTGAGTTCAATCCCCTTATGGGCCAGTTAGCTGTTCTTTCTTGGTTCTTGCAGGACCATATAATAGTTACTGCCAAGCTGATGCTTCCTGTTGATAAAAAGGGATCTGGATAACAGTGAGATGAACCAGAATGTGGAACTTGGCCAGCCTGTGTTTTGATGATCTGGTCCCTTGCTGTGGCTGGGGAGCAGGGTCATAGGAAAGGGAGACTTTTGGCCACCTTCCTCTCCAGTCTACACTTCTTTCTTCTCCTTGATATACTGGATGTCATTAGAAGGAGGTTGTGGACAAAGCAAACAGAATCCCATGCTAAGGAGTTTGTATTTATTCTTCAGGCAGCAGAGAGACATTTAACACTGACAGTGTCTCACTCCCATAGTCATACAGTATTTTTCACAATAGCCAAGATAGGAACCATCCTAGGTGTCCTCCAGTGGATGAATGAGTGAAGTATATGTGGTATTTGTATGCAATGGAATACTATTCAGCCTTGAAAACAAAGGAAATCCTGTCGTTTGCAACAACATGGATGGCCCTGGAGGATACTACGTTAGATGAAAAAAGCCAGACACAGAAAGACATACTACATGATCTCACATGTGGAATCTAAAAAAGTTGAACTCAAAGAAATAAAGTGGTGGTTCCAGGAGGCTGGGGATGGGGGACTGGGGAGATGTTGGCCAAATGGCACAAAATTTCAGTTAGGAGAAATAAGCTCAAGAGTTTTACTCTACATCATGGTGACTGTAGTTAATAATAATATAATGTGTACTTGAAAATTGCTAAGAGTAGACTTTAAGCATTCTCACCATTAAAAACTCCTAAGTATGTGAGGTAATGCATTTGTTAGCTAAATTAGCTTTGATGTAGCCATTTCACAATGGGTACAAATATCAAAGCACCATGTTGTAGACCATGAATATATACAATTTTTATGTTTCAATTTCAAAAAAGAAAATGTAAAAAGAAATGCCTTGCATTAAGTAGCAGTGGCCCACCGACACCTTGTTATTAGTAAAACAAAGGTAGGCCAGGTGCAGTGGCTCACGCCTGTTATCCCAACACTTTGGGAGTCCGAGGTGGGCAGATCACGAGGTCAGGAGATCGAGACCATCCTGGCTAACACGGTGAAACCCCTTCTCTACTAAAAATACAAAAAAATTAGCTGGGCTTGGTGGTGGGCACCTGTAGTTCCAGCTACTCGGGAGGTTGAGGCAGGAGAATGGCATGAACCAGGGAGGTGGAGCTTGTAGTGAGCTGAGATCGCACCACTGCACTCCAGCCTGGGCGACAGAGCAAGACTCTGTCTCAAAAAAAAAAAAAGTAAGCGACACACTAGGAGAGACAGGAACACGCAGCAGAGACTCTGGTTTCGGGGCCAAAGGGGCAACCCCAGTCCTTAACTGTGGGGCATGGTTTTGGGCAAATTGATTTTTACCTTGCTGAGCCTTACTGACCTCACCCTACAAGTGGGACAGTAAGGTGTAACCTATACGAATTGCTATGGGAGGTGAATAAGAGATTTGGTAGTAGGGACAAAGTGACCAGTGTAGCCGAAGCAGGGCGCCAACATGAATACGACCCAGCTCCTGGCCAAGCTACGGACATGGCAAGAGGCAGATCCCTAGCTCTGCAAACTTGTTCACTTGCTACATACATTATATTCCCATTCTCGGTTCTTGTATTGGCATTTTTTTTTTTTTTTTTTTGGCATTTAGTGCTAAGTGGTGTGAAGGTTAAAGACTTGGGGTCCTCATACACAGGTCCCCAAAGCTCTGGTGCCTTCAGATTGCATCTTCACCAGACTCTGGGAGTGGAGGAGCTGGGCTGCAGCTTCCCTTTGCTTTCTTTGCTCTCTGGGGCAAACTGCAGGGGCGTCTTTCCACAAAGCTTTCTGCAGAGCCTTTGCAGGGCCTACCCTGAGAGTGGCTTCCTGAGCCTTAGTATCCACCTGGCAGGGGGCAAGGCCACCAGCAGGGCTCTCTAGGCCAAAGCAACCTCAGGAAACCTGTTTCAATTCATGTCAGTCTGACATAACCCAATTGTCTGATCCTCAGACTGCAGGGAGCACAGAGAACCTAAAGATAAGTGAGAACTGCCAAAAGCTTAGATTCATCAAAATGTCTCCAAGGGAACAACAACAACAACAACAGCAAAACTGTCACAAAATACAATGCCACCAGTACAGTTTACTCAGAGGAGAGCCCTGCAGACTAGACTGTGGTTGGCAAAGGAGCTTATGGGTGCAAAAGTGCTTGCACTTTGCCGCCAGTGCTTCTTACTATGCTGCTGTTATTGCTGTTTGTTTGTTTGTTTGTTTGTTTTTGTTTTCAGTCTGGCTCTGTCACCCAGACTGAACTGCAATAGTGCGATCTCGGCTCACTGCAACCTCCACCTCTCAGGTTCAAGTGATTTTCCTGCCTCAGACTCCCAAGTAGCTGGGATTACAGGTGCACACCACTACACCTGGCTAATTTTTGTATTTTTAGTAGAGACAAGTTTCACCATGTTGGCCAGGCTGGTCGTGAACTCCTGACCTCAAGGGATCCACGCACCTTGGCCTCCCAAAGTGCTGGAATTACAGGTATGAGCCATCACAACCGGCTCTTTTTTTTTTTTTTTTTTTTTTTTTTTGACATGGTGTCTCACTTTGTTGCCAGACTAGAGCGCAATGGCATGATCTCAGCTCCCTGCAACCTCCATCTCCCAGGTTTAAGTGATTCTCCCACCTCAGCCTCCCAAGTAGCTGGGACTATAGGCAGCTGCCACCAGGCCCAACTAATGTTTTTGTTGTTGCTGTATTTTTAGTAGAGATAGGGGTTTGTCATGTTGGACAGGCTGGATTCGAACTCCTGACCTCAAGTGATCCACCCAACTCAGCCTCCCAAAGTGCTGGGAGACAGAGTGCCTAGCCTGTTCTGCATATTCTTTAGTGCCTTGTCTCAACCCAGCACAGTGAGAGGCAGCCAGTGAGAAACAGAGGGGCTGGAAGCAGAGCTGACACCTGTGGGAGGGGCAGGAAAAGCAAACCAGCAGCCCCTTTGGGCAGAAGCACAGTGGCGTGAGGTCGGTGGGCCCATAGGAAGCAGCCAGCCCTAGATTGCTCCCAAGGGTCTGCTGTGCTCTTGTGCAGTGCTGTTCACCATAAAGACCCTGAACCACAGAATCCTATTTGTAATACTCTTGGGAACAGGATGTCACATCAAAGGTTCGCTCAAATAAGACTAAAAATGTTTTGGTGTTTTACGTAGGGTCCATTTTCTGAAAGTGCCAGAAAAATGAGAAATTATTAAGCTAAATTGTTATTAGTAAGGCTTTATTGTGGCTTGATTGACTAATTTTTGAATTCTTTGAGGAGAGGAACAATGTGCGTTATTTCTGTTATTGCCTACAGTATTTTGCAGGTTACTCAGAAGTTGTGTGGCAAATAAGGTTTGATTGAAAGGAAATCTTTCTATTTATTCAGATTCTTATTTTCAAAACACAGAGGTCTTTTATTCCTTTATTCCTAAGGTCTTGAGCTGTTCATCACACAGAATAATTATGTATGTAATATGTGAATGAAAACCAGTGTAATTTCAAACTCATGAGCAGAGCAGTGGCACTCTAGAAAAGGCAAAGTCAGTAAACTTGGTAGTGATCAGTAAAGCTGGTAATTTAATAGTCAAAACTTGGTAGAAATAGAATTATGTTGTCCTTTGGTTTCCAACTTTGAGCAAATGGACTACAATTTAAAAAGTAAAATCAAAGGCCGGGTGTGGTGGCTCACACCTATAGTCCTAGAACTTTGGGAGGCCGAGGTGGGTGGATCACCTGAGGTCATGAGTTCAAGACCAGCCTGGCCAACATAGTGAAACCCCGTCTCTACTAAAAATACAAAAATTAGCCAGGTGTGGTGGCACACACCTGTAGTCCCAGCTACTCAGGAGGCTGAGGCACAAGAATCGCTTGAACCAGGGAAGCAGAGGTTTCAGTGAGCCGAAATCATGCCACTGCGCTCCAGCATGGGCAAGAGTGAGACTCTGTCTCAAAAAAAAAAAAAAAAAAGTAAAATCAATTGAGGTGAATACAAGATAGAGCCCTAATATCTAGTCTAAATTGATTATATTTTTAAAAAATTCAATGACAGAGTCTAGGGAACTGAGATTTTCCCATGGGTTTGAGTTTTACTGCAATTACCAGAAGGCAATTGAAAGATGGGTTTTCAGAATCTGAGCAAATTATCACTGCAGGTAGGTATTCAGAGGATACTTGTATCTAATCAGACTCTGTCTGATCTGAGAGGAAAATAACATGTGAAAACGATAGCATCTGCAGGGTCTTCACATGAACAGAGCCCCTTCCATGGCTCGTGCTCACTGTGATTAAGTGTGAGTGGGAAGACATGTGGTGTTGTTAGGGACCCGCTTATTTGAGATGTGATAAGATGTGTTAATTAAAGGAAAATGGTTTGGCCATGAATCCATGTAAGTTAGGCAGACGGAATTTTTCTGGCTTCCTTTATATATGTCATAGTCCTCCAAGCTCATTCCCTACCTACAATTCAGCGTCCCCATTGTGAAGAGCAGGCATCAGGTGTCCACTTGGACGTGGTGCTGTGTCATCTTATTGAGCTATATTCTTGTCCTGCCAATGCAAATCAAAATTACACACTGTGGGATTTAGATTTCCAGAAGAGAGAAGAACATAAGTCTTCCTGTTTGGGAGGCTATTTCAATCCTGCATTTTTGCATGACTTTCTCCTCTAAAACTCGTTCAGCGTGTCCATTCCTACGTGCCTCTCTGTTTAATTGGTGCTGTCAGAAAGGCTACCAAGCAAATGTATTTAATGTCTTTGGGAAAAGAAGTTATGGGTTAAGGCCTCTGCCAGATTCAATCTTTGTTTTGGCATGATTCAAAAATTTGCGTTGTGGCCATCTGTCTAGAATTGACTGGATGCAACAAGGAAGCTTGCCCTGCATCTGAGATGGGTTGGTCACCACCTTCCATGGGAAAAAAAATGGCAACGGATAAAACGTGGGTGCAGACGTCCACAAATAGAACTTTTAGGAACCTTCACTTTTGCATTTGTACATTAATGGGTTTTCTGCAACAATAAGCAGAAACACACTATTTTTGCTATAGTCATCATATGCATGTGCCTATGTGTGTATAAATAGATGCATGTATTCTGTATTTATCAAGCTTAACTCAAAATGGAGCCTATCAAAATAAAGCTCATTTTTATACTATCATTATCCAAGCTGATAATTTTAAAAATAAATTTTCTTTTGTTTTAAAATTTGTCTTAAATATGATTTTCTACTTTTACATGAATTTCATTTATTTCTCTAATTCCTTGTCTTGAGTTTCAGAGCAGTGACCCAAGGTCATCCATACTGACATATTTTGATATGAATCTTTGTGGTGATGATAATAGCTACAGTAATGAGGGCTCCTACCTGCTAGATTGCTAGGCTTTTTTATTTCTGTCAGGTGCTTTGCATTTTAGCCAGGGTCCTCGAGAGATCAGAGCTTGAGGCAAGAGTGAGAGGCGTTGACACTTTCTTTGGGAAGTGGAAGCCCGGGATGGCTAGGGTGAAAAATAGAGGGGAATGAAGGCAAGGAAACATGAGAGGCAATCCGACGCATTCCTGCCAGCCGCAGCTTCAGGGTCCCTAAAGAGCCACAGTTGGTCCTTGGCAGGTGTGTTTGTATGACACAGAGGACTCTTAGTGAAAATTTGCAAGGAAGAAAGCACAACTTGGACCAGCCCTCAGAAGGCAAGGAGAAGGGAAGGAGGCCTTTATCTCCCCAGAATCCTCCCGTCTCCCAGTACTATGGATCAAGGTGTGTCCCACGGGGAGCAGACGCTCTTGCATTTCCAGTTCACATCACATTTCCTTGCACTTGCCCAGGAAGCAAAATCACATGCCCAAAAGATCAAGAGATTTCATTCCAGCTTGGGAGTAGAGGGGAAGCTCCATGCTGAAAAGGCCCCTGTGTGGGGCTGAGGGCCAGTAAACCCAGGACTAACTTGGGTAAAGTTAAATCTCTGAAGAGTTTGACAAGGACACTTCCTGGAAAGGGACATGGCCGTGAGCAGCCCAGACCAGAAGGATTTTAGAAATATTGACGAGGCCAAGGGGTCCTGAGGAAGTGCTTAATTAAGCAGAAACAAGTTCAGATTTTGTGGGAATCTTAAATTACACCATTTGGGAGACCTTCTTTTTTTTTTTTTTTTTTTTTTTTTTTTTTTTGTGGAGGATTTTTTTTTCCTCCCCCCCCGGGGGGGGAGAAAGGTGGTGTGATCTCCGCTCACTGCAAGCACCATCTTCTGGGTTCACGCCATTCTCCTGCCTCAGCCTCCTAAGTAGCTGGGACTACAGGTGCACGTCACCACACCCGGCTAATTTTTGTATTTTTAGTAGAGACGGGGTTTCACCACATTGGCCAGGCTGGTCTCGAACTCCCAACCTCGTGATCCACCCGCCTCTGCCTCCCAAAGTGCTGGGAATACAGGCATGAGCCACTGCGCCTGGCCAGACCTTCTTTAAGAAACAGAATACAAAAGTATTATTATAATTGAGAATAAGAAAATTACAACAGATTATAAATTTTAAAAATTCAGTAGATACCAGGAAAATCATACTTTTAGAAAAATAACATATTTCAATTTTCTTGCTGCATCCTATCTCCTTTAATCCTCTTTTCCTATGATTTTGGTCAGATGCCTCTTGGCATATGACTTATTATATTGCTTTTATAAAAAGAATAGAAAATAATTCAGTCTTCCAAGCATAGTCGATTACAATTTATCCTTATGGATGGTTTTGAAAAGTACCTTTTAGTTTTACAAATGATTGGAAATATGACAACTTTGAGGCTTGTTTTCAAATTTGAGGTAACCTCTAATAATTTTCCATTATTTCTGGTGTGTAACATTGCAGAGCATTTCAAGTTTTATTGCATAGTGACTGCTCTGACATATTTGATCAATTGACAAAACTCACCAATGGATATGTCTTCAATATGTCCTTTGTGTTGGCATATTATGAAATGATTATCTTTGTCAATGTTAGTATATCATGTCAAATCAGGAAAACATTTAAATCTTTTTTTCAATGTGGCCCTATGATTATTTCTCTTAATTAGCAAATACTTGAATGGCCTGTTCATTGCTAGATACAGTTCATTATTAATGGATAAATGTAGCAATTTAGTCACTGGAATATGGTACTTGCTTCTGCAGGCATTTTGTTAGGATGTGGCAATTTGTGTACTGTTTTCATTGGAGCCCAGATTTCTTTGGTTTGAGATGTTTCAGATACAGTAAGACATGATCTAGTACATTAAGGTGTATAAATCATCCAACTTCATAACTGACACATTCACTGTAGTATTTATTTCTACAGGTTTCTGCACTTTAAGTGTGGGAATACTGGTAAATTCTATCTCAAGTGGTTTCCATTAAAAGAAACAAAAAGCATACGTGATTCATTTGTGTTTATGCACAAGGCCTTATCAAGTATATTCTTGGCCAAAACGAACTTCTATTTAACAAGGTATTGATGAGAATTGCCTTATGTACTCATGTACTTGTACTTATGACTTGGCGCATCTAATGATTGAAAGAATTATCCACAGACAGGCTTCTGGCTCCCTAAACTTCAAACCTTCTTCCTTTTCCTCCATCCACACATTTCAGGTGCTGGGTGCCACATCAGAACTCTGATCCTCCCTACTTTGTGGCGTTGGGTGGGTGTGTTGACACAGTCTGTGCTAGGAGGATCCCTGGAAGCCATTCTTACACTGAAACACCTGGGAATATGTTATTTCAATGGAGAAATAACTGTAAACTCCATGTGATACCTCACTAAATGGCAGGCAAACTGCCCGTATACAGCTCAGCTTCCCAAATACCCATTACCACTCCAAGGCTGCCTGATACAGGGGGATTCTACCAGAGGTAGTGCTGGAGTGGAAAGGGGCATCTGTCTTAAGCAACAGCTGTGAACGTATCTTCTTAAATATTGGAGAATACATAGCCATGTGATCACCCTGCTCAGTCCTCAGTAGTCCTCCTGACAGGCCCAAGCAAGTGAACAACCCTGAAGCTTCAGCAGTTCACAGAAAACCTTCCTCAGGGTGCGGGGTTTGCACACCCAGGGAGTGTGCACCTAAATATTTGTGTCTGCAATCATGAAACCTGACTTGCCAAATGTGGCTTTAATGGGATATCTTCACATTTTAAAAGATGAGATTTTGAGATTATTTTCTATTAAAGCAAAGCTGTAATACCATCCTTTTGGCCAGTGAAAGCAGCAAGAAGTTAGGTTTTTATTTTTCTTTACTGAAAATGAGAAAAATATCTTCTTCTCCTAGGGTAACTTTAGTGCCAAATGTTTCATATACTTATCGACAGGATTTGTAAGATTCGTTTGTTTGGATTCCTCCTAGTGTCCATGATGCACCCACCCCACCACACCCACAACCACTCCCACGTGTTGCCTTTGGGTGAAAGTTGCATAGGATAAGGAATTATTAAGCTAATTTATGAATAGATGAATGAATGGAATTTATCTCATGATTTTCTGCTGACAGAGGAAATTCTATTTATTTCATAAAGAAGTACATGCCAGTAGGAAAAAAAAGCCCCAGGATGGGCACAGTGGCTCACACCTACAATCCCAATACTTTGGGGGAACAAGGCAGAGGGATCACTTGAGCCCAGGAGTTTGAGATTAGCCTGGGCAACATAGCAAGACTCCATCTCTAAAAAAAAAAAAAATTAGCCTGGCATGGTGGCATGTGCTTGTGGTCCCAGCTACTTGGGAAGCTGAGTTGGGAGGATCACTTGAGCCCAGGAGGTCAAGGCTGCAGAGCCACATTCATGCTGCTGGACTCCAGCCTGGATGACAAAGCAAAACCCTATCTCAAAAAATAAACAAATAATAAGTAGATCAGTTAAAAAATTGTCAAAGGATACAAGTAAACAAACCAATTAAAAAATTGGGAAAGGATACAATTAGGTTAAGTTGAAGATGATAGAAAATTTATGGTAAAAGGATTTCTAACAAGACAAACATTTAATTCTCAGGTAAACAATGTCCAGAGGTAAATGGTCAATGAGTGGTAAGTTGGTTTCTGTAACATTATCACGATCTGAGACCCCTCTGGTTTGTTACTGTAACATCAAAAATATTTGTCTTTTTTTTTTTNTATAAGTGGAATGACATATTTTTGCTTTTATGCAACTGGCTTATTTCACTTAGCATAATGTCCTCTAGGTTCATCCTTGAAGGCGTGTCAGAATTTCCTTCTTTTGAAGGCAAAATAATATTCCATTGTATGTGTATATCACATTTTGCTTACCCAATCATCTGTTAATGGATACTGGGTTTGTTCCACTTTTTGTCTATTTTGAATAATGCTGCTATAAATATGGGGGTACAAATAGATTTTCAAGACCCTAGTTTCAATTCTTTTTTTTTTTTTTTTTTTTTTTTTTTATATTTTAAGTTCTAGGGTACATGTGCATAACATGCAGGTTTGTTACATATGTATACTTGTGCCATGTTGGTGTGCTGCACCCATCAACTCGTCAGCACCCATTAATTCATCATTTATAACAGGTATAACTCCCAATGCAATCCCTCCCCCCTCCTTTTTTTTTTTTTGAGACAAAGTTTCACTCTGCTGCCCAGACTAGAGTGCAGTGGTGCAACCTCAGCTCACTGCAACCTCTGCTTCCCGGGTTCAAGAGATTCTCCTGCCTCAATCTCCCGAGTAGCTGGGATTACAGGCACATACCACCACACCTGACTAATTTTTGTATTTTTGGTTGAGACAGGGTTTCGCCATGTTGGCCAGGCTGGTGAACTCCTGACCTCAGGTGATCCGCCCGCCTCAGCCTCCCAAAGTGCTGGGATTATAGGCATGAACCACTAAACCCGGCCATATCTGTCTTTTATTCATCATCCAAGATGTATGCCTCAGCTTCTGCTGTTGCATCGACATTCCAACAACTAGGAAAGATATGTACTTTTCCTTTAAAAACACTTTCTGTAAGTGTTATAGCAAACCCTTTTCCTCATGTCCCATTGCCCAGTGTTTAGTCACATGAGTATCCCTAACTTTAAAAGAGACTGGGCAATGTTGTCTTCATCCTATATGACCGACCGCATGTCCCATTAAAAATTGGGATGTTATTGCTAAGAAAGACTGAGTGAGTGAATATTAGGGAACAGCTAATGGTCTGAGCTCCAGATATAAATAAACCATTATCAATAGAAATGTCAACAGCCAAGCAACTTAAAAAGTGAACTCACTAGTAATTTTAAAGATACTAGGGGCCAGGCAGGTGGATCACCTGAGGTTAGGAGTTCGAGACCAGCCTAGCCTACATGGTGAAACCCCGTCTCTTCTAAAATTACAAAAATCAGCTGGGAATGGTGACACCCGTCTGTAGTCCCAGCTACTGGGGAGGCTGAGGCAGGAGAATCACTTCAACCTGGGAGGCAGAGATTGCAGTGAGCCAAGATCGCACCACTGCACTCCAGCCTGGGCGACAGAGCGAGACTGCGTCTCAAAAAAACAACAAAAAAAAAAAAGAAGAAGAGAAAGAAAGAGAACAAAGAAAGAAAGAAAGAGAACACCAGTGGAAATATTTTCCAAAAGTGAAGCAGAAAGAAAATACTCAGTCAAGGCTGTAGGGATGTAAGTTCTCTCCTGTGCTATTTTGGGGATTTAAAGTAGTAGGGAACATTAGAAGGAAAATTTGACATTGCCTGTGAAAATGAACGTATGATCACTTTTTCCTGAAGGTTAACACTTCTAGATACGTTTCTTAAAGAAGATAGAAAGAAGTGTACTAAGCTGTTTTATACAACGTTATTTGTAATAGTGAAAGTCTGGATAAAAAAAATAACCCTTTTCTCGGGATGGGCTAAACACATTTTTATATAGCCGTAGAATTATAGCCAGACATTAATAAGAATGATGATTATGTACTGATTTGGAAAGATCTCCAAGATGGACCGATATGCACAGAATAATTCCGCCTGTACTTTTAAAAGTTTTATGCTTAAATACATTCTATACTTCAGACTGGTATCAATTGCTGTGTTGGTGGAGGACAAAGAGTGAGTATGTTTGGGGGTTTTTGGTAATTGGGGATTTTACTTTTGCTTTATATAATTATTAGTAGTATTTTTACTAACATGTAATACGCATAGTCATTCACTGCTATTAACCATGTGGTGGGCTTTTTGTCCATTTTTTAGCTGCATAAATGTGTATGCATATCTATGTTTGTGAATTGTATTCATAAGATAATATAGATAGAATCATGCTATACATAGAGTTTTGTATTGATTTTATTACATAGTGTCATTTTGGGAGTATTTTCCAAAGGCATTTACACTTCAAAGGTTTATTTTAATGATTGTCTTCATACAAATACTATGTTATATATAACCACTTCCAATTCTTGAAAATTTAAGTTGTTTGCAATTTTAAAATATATTTGTAAATAATTATTTATATATTTATACTTATTACTTTATATCTATAAATATTTTATATAGCCTATAAAATGCAATATATAGATCTATATATATTTTTATTTATGAATTAAATATCGTATTACTTATAAAAAATTGCTATTTATAACATAAAAAATTTTTTATTTTTTTTTAATAATACTATATTTTGTATATTCATATACTATATGTTATGTAATTATATTTGTAATATTTGTTTTATATATTTATATTTTATTTGTACTTTATAAGTAATATGTGAATAAAGTTTTTATTTTTAAATTATCAAAAATTATATATGTATTATATTATATATTTAATAAACATATAAATAACTTTCAACATTAACATGAATAAATAAATATTTTTTAAATTATTTATAAATAAACATCTTTATACACCATCTTTGCCCATATATTTTATTGTCACAGGAGAGATTATTACTATGAGTTGTTGTGTGGAAAGTTATAAATTTTTTAAAACTCTTGACACAAATTATATTACCAGTTTGTTTTTCAGAAAGGTTTTGCTAATTTATATTCCCACCAGCAATGTATGAGTGAACCCGTCTTGCCAGAGCTAACCACCATTGAATTTTCTTATTTTTAGAAAGATTGTAAATTTGATGAGCAAAATGCTGTCTTACCGGTAAAAAAATTTAAATTACTATTAATAATGAGGTTAAACAGTTTCAAGCATTTAGTGGGATAGGTGCGTTTATGTCACTGGCCTGTTTTCTGTGGCTTGATAATAGCATGTTTTTACTAAATTGTAAGAGCTCTTTATATACTGAGTATAATACTTTTTTTCAGTGTTAGTTATTACTAATGTTTTTTAGGTTTAATTAAGCCAGTTAATTTTGTGCTGTTTTGGATATTATGCTTTGAAGGATCTCTTACGAGTTTTGATAAATCATTTTTTTATTTGAAAAATATTTTCTAAGCACATGTTAAATACCTGCTGCTAAGCTTAGTGATTGGACTTCAGTGGTGGATAAAATAAATTTATCTACCTTTTCTTTGAAATTCACTTTAAAATGTGATGTGCCTTAATCTCTGAAAGGTAGCCTTTGAATGTGAACCAAATGTGTTTTTAATAGCACTATTGTACTGGCATCCTCAGAGTAGAGTGGAATTTCTGTTATTAGAAGCTCTGCATGTATTTTTATAAAATTTATTTAACTTGGGAGTTTGGTTGGGGTAGGACCTGCAGAGATACAAGAAACATTTAGGAGTTTAACATAAATTTTGTTGTTTTGTGCTTATTATTTGCTATTATTTTATTTTATGTTTTTGAGACGAGTCTCACTGTTGTCACCCAGGCTGGAGTGCAGTACATGATCTCTGCTCACTGCAAGCTCCGCCTCTCAGGTTCAAGTGATTCTCCTGCCTCAGCCTCCCTAGTAGCTGGCATTACAGGCACATGCCACCATGCCTGGGTAATTTTTGTATTTTTAATAGAGATGGGGTTTCACCATGTTGTCCAGGCTGGCTTGAACTCCTGACCTCTAGCGATCTGCCCACCTTAGCCTCCCAAATTATTACAGGCATGAGCCACCGTGCCTGGCCTGCTATTATTTTTAAAGGGTATCACATCTGTATTCATCTACCTATGTATCCACTTTATTTTTTATGGTCTGAGAGGACAGTCAGGGACCCTATGAGAAATGAAATTTCCATTTATAAATACTGTTCAATTTGGCACCTAGGTTTGGAGTATAATGTTTCAATGCAATGTATATTTTCAAGAACATAACTGCAACGCATTGAGGGTATTGAAGCATTCATGCACTTAGATGCCACTGATTGAATGTCTCCAGGCCTAACCAAAGTACGTGTTAGATGGATAAGGCCCTGTTCACCTGTCCGCTGACTCCGTCTGGCTCCCATGCCCACCTGTATACCTACAGGGCTTGACCTTCCCCATCCTGCCCCATGTTCGAAAACTTCTCCAGTTTGTAGCTCTATGAAGTGTGTGGAAACAAGTGTGTCAAATTCCCAGGCCCTTACTGTTGGAGATCTCTTGCCTTCTAGTTATTTGAGGGAAAAATTACACCATTGCTGCTATCTTACTGCCTTATGTGAAAATGGTTTTCCTTGCTATCAAGTAACCTTTCCAAACTTGCTAAATTCTGTTTGAAAGTGACTAGGGGCTGGGCACGGTGGCTCACACCTAGAATCCCAGCACTAGGGAGTCCAACGCAGGATTATTGCTTTATTCCAGGTGTTGGCGATCAGCCTGGGCAACATAGCAAGATCCTATCTCTGCAGAAAAATTCAAAAATAAGCCAGGCACGATGGCATAAGCCTGCAGTCCCAGCCAATTAGGAGGCTGAGGCAGGAGAGACTTGGGCATGGGAGATTGAGGCCGCAGTGAGCTGTGATCGCACCACTGCACTCCAGCCTGGGTGACAGAGTGAGACCCCATCTCTAAAAATAAAAAATAAAAATAATTTTAAACTAGTGAATCGGATGTCCAGTCTTTCCACTTTGTTTTGAACTTCTTGACCTCAGTATAGTAGGACTGAGTCTCACAGGGACCGGCCCCTCTACCAAAAACTGGTCTCTGAGTTTCCACCTATGTGCCTTTGGTAAATCTGACCTTGTCCTTCAGGAGAGCTCAAAGCAGTCACCTCACAGCTGTCCATGTCCCCCTACCCAATCTAATTAGGTTCATCTGCACCTGATAACTCTTCATTGCTGCGTGCCTTCAGAGTAATAAAATGCATGTCTAGGCCGGGCGCGGTGGCTCAAGCCTGTAATCCCAGCACTTTGGGAGGCTGAGACGGGCGGATCATGAGGTCAGGAGATCGAGACTATCCTGGCTAACACGGTGAAACCCCGTCTCTACTAAAAATACAAAAAACAACTAGCCAGGCGAGGTGGCGGGCGCCTGTAGTCCCAGCTACTCCGGAGGCTGAGGCAGGAGAATGGTGTGAACCCGGGAGGCGGAGCTTGCAGTGAGCTGAGATCCGGCCACTGCACTCCAGCCCAGGCGACAGAGCGAGACTCCGTCTCAAAAAAAAAAAAAAAAAATGCATGTCTATGTTATGATTTGATTAACCTTCATTGGTGCCAATGCTGTTTCTCTGTTTGCATGGACCCTATGCCAGTAGACTATCCAAGGAATTATTAGTTACCTTATCAGAGCTTCACACCGTCAGGCTCTTCGGGGATCTCTTTAGAGCAACAGTGGGAAGTGATTATTCTGCCTCCCTATTTGTGCTTTCGGGAAGTTTGGCAGGTCAAGCTATTTTTGAAAATATTGGGTTGAGGAAATTAAAGATGAGATTTCTCACACTGTAGGAGTAGCGTTGTAGTTCATGATCATGTGTGATTTTGTTCACAGTTCTTTGTTTCTGTTGTAACTTAGTCTATATAAACCAAAACCAAAATGTCGATACAATTTTCCACATGCGCTGAGAAGTATTGATACATCCAGGCCTTTTCAGTTTTATTAACAAGTTAACTTTTCTTAAAAGTAAAGAGGAGGACTGAGCAATATAGGTTTACAATATTTCATTTTACCATGTCAGGATGTTTGAAAACACAGTAACAGAAGTACCTAGTCTCAACATCACTTAATAAAAGGGAATCATTTTAACAGGAAAACTGGGAAATACATAGTTTCAAATAAAGGACTTTCTTCTCATTGGAAAAGTTGTCTTTTGTCACTAGTTGGTGGTGACAAACATACACTAGGTCTAAATGCCTGGGGACTGGGCATGGGAAACCCGTGTGGCCCGGTTTACTCTCCAGTTCTGAGGGGGTTATTTCTTAGCTCTGCAGTGTGACTCACAATTCACTACCATTTAGAGCGTCTTAAAATCAAGACGGGATTAATGCCCAGAGTTTATCAGAAGTCTGTGAATACACAAGGCACACTGATTTTTCTTCCTATTCTTTTCCCTCAGAAGCTATAGTGATGGGGGCTCCACGAGTTTTAATGTGATTCCGGATTTATTCTCTTCCAGTGCACCAGGAAGGTGGAATTGATCAAATTCTAGGACCCAGTGTCCTGGGCAAATCAAAGCAGAAATTATAATAACAAACAGAACAAAAACTTTATGTGTGTGTGCGTATGCGTGAGTACATGTGCGTGCACACGTGTGTGTATGAAAGTAAAGTCCAAAGCCGAGACTTCATTATTTTAGTTCCCTTTTGCAGAGAGAACTCACCCGTTGGCCCCATTTTGGAGGACAGGAATCAAGGCATATACTGAACCCTGTTCTTTTTGTGAGAGACCCTGTTGCCATTTGGGACATCTGAAACAGGGCATGCTTTCAAATGCAGTGTAGTGACAATCCTTTTACACATTGCTCAGTAGCGAAATTGGGGTTAAGTGAATGTGCATGAACAATTTTTTTTTGTTTTTGAGACAGAGTCTCACTCTTGTCACCCAAGCTGGAGTGCCGTGGCATGATCTCGGCTCACTGCAACCTCCACTTCCTGGGACGTGAACAAATTCTTCTTGTGGCCTCCCTCCAACTGCTTTGTAAGAAGGCAGCCACATGTGAAAATCTTTTGTTAAGCAAGCCACTGTATCCTTAAACCTTTTTTCTGTGCGTGAAATTTTTCACTGAGGTATAATTGGTGTGTGATAAAACACACATACTGAAAGTGTGCAATTCAATTAGTCATGATACACGTATACACCGGTGAGACCGCTGTCACAGTCAACGAACCCATCACCCCCACAATTGTCTCAGGTTTCTTTGGATTCTCTCCCTCCCACGCCTCCCCGTCTCCCCTTCTCATCTCCTGGAAACCACTGATCTGTTCTCTCTCCCCGTAGATTAGTTACCATTTTTTAGAGGTTTTGGAAATGGAGTTATCCAGTGTGTGGTTCTTTCTGCTTGTCTTCTTTCACACAGCATCATTATTTTAAGAGTCGTTCATGCTGTTGCATATGTCCCAGCTCCCTCCTCGTTGGTACTGAGCAGCATGCCGCCACATGGATTGCAGGCATCCACCAGTTTATGCACTCATCAGTTGAGGAACATTTGGGTAGCTTCCTGTTTGGGGCTATTTCAGGTAAAGCTGCCAGGAGCATTTGTGTACCAGTTTTTGCGTGCACATGGCTTTTCTCTGCATTGGTTAGAAATTCTGGAGAAGAATGACTGGATCTCCTGTTAGATATATGTTCACCTTTTTAAGAAATTGCCAAGCTATTTTTCCATAGTGAGTGTACATGTGCATACCATTTTCCAAAGTGCAGGTTTACACCAGCAGCCGGACGCTTCAAGTGAACCTCTCGTAGACTTCTCTAATGTTCTCTGTGCAGCTCTCTCCTCTGTTCAGTTCTGTTAACTCCAGCTGCCCCGTCTTCCCCACAACACACAGACCTGTCTCTTCAATTCCACAAGTCTGCTGAGCTCCCCCTGGGCTCTCCCTCCTGAACCAGGGCCCTGCCATTTTGAAGGCAGCAGGCTGGAGTGATTGCAGGACTCAGCGTGCTTGCTTTCTGTCTCTTACAGACCTTTGTCCCGCGTTGCCTCATGTCACTATCTTGAAAACCATTGTTGCATATATTTTGTCAAATTATTACATCGCTCCAGAAAGGGAGATAAATTCAGTGCTTGTTACTCCATTGTAGCCAGAAGTGAAAGTCTGATAAAGCAGATTTGAAAGTTGACTAAGATCCTAAGATATTAGGATCTGCGTTAACCACCAGGAACAAAAAGTCCCCTGCTAAATACCCTGTAATCAGCCCACAAAAGAATGGTAATTTTTCTTTGTATAGTTGAACACTTTGGACTGTTGAACTTTGTATACCTGAACATTTTTAGATAAATTATAGTTCTTTGAATTCAAAGTACAGTACCTCTAGTTGTATAAAGCTAGGTGAAAAGTATATAACATTATTCATTTTATATATACGAAAATTGAGTCCAAGGAGTCAGTGCAACTGTCCTAGAATCATATGAAGTAACAGCTGCCACTTGCAGTTGTGCAGGTTGTATACTGCACAAGCATAGTTGTGCAAGTTGTATACTGCACAAGCATACCTGGCTGAAGCAATGAATTGGGGATGAAATGATGCTCACAGTCTGTTCCCTAAATTTAGTTCCCTGGTATGTGATTGCACACATCTAAAGAGAGTTTTTCTCATTGTCATAAAAGTACCTCAGAGACCCACAAATGATGTCATGTTTAGAGAAGAAACTGTGTGACATGGTTTGGTGTGTCCCCACCCAACTGAATCTTGAATTGTAGCTCTCAGAATTCCCATGTGTCATGGGAGGGACCCTGTGGGAGGTAACTGAATCATAGGGGTGGGTCTTTCCTGTGCTGCTCTCCTGATAATGAATAAGTCTCATGAGACCTGATAGTTTTATGAAAGGGAGTTCCTGGCTGGGCACGGTGGCTCATGCCTGTAATCCCAGCATTTTGGGAGGTCAAGGCAAGTAGATCACCTGAGGTCAGGAGTTTGAGACCAGCCTGACCAACGTGGAGAAACCCTGTCTCTACCAAAAATACAAAATTAGCCGGGCATGGTGGTGCACACCTGTAAACCCAGCTACTCAGGAGGCTGAGGCAGGAGAATCACTTCAACCCAGGAGGTGGAGGTTGTGGTCAGCTGAGATCAGGCGACTGCACTGCAGCTGGGGCAACAAGAGCAAAACTCCATCTTAAAAAAAAAAAAAAAAAAAAAAAAGGCAGTTCCCCTGCACACACTCTCTTATCTGCCACCATGTAAGACATGCTTTTGCTCCTCTTTCGCCTTCTGCTATGATTGTGAGGCCTCCCTACCTGTGTGAAATTGTCTTTATTAGCAACACGAGAATGGACTAATACATTGTCTCTTTGGAAACCTCTTTGGCCACAGCATGTTTGACTTGCAAGAGTTATGCTTCAAGTGGCACCGTCAAGTCAGTCTGGGCATTTATGTGAGTTCTTTGTCACTATGAAGAATATTTTAACAGGGATGGAAACAACACAATATTAATATACTCACAGCACAGTGCTTGAATAAGAGTAGAAAGCGGTGTAGCCAATGTGGCTCACTACAACTAGACACTGGCAGTTTGTGCTCCTTGGATGTTTGCTCCTGGAGAGGAAAAAACATCGCATCACCAAAGATGCTGCCTTCTGTCAACAAGGCCCTGAGCATGAGATAAGAGGATCCTCTTTTATTTGGATATATTTGCCTCACCTCTGTCCATTTTACCTGTTTAGACCTTTTGAATTGGGGTCTGAGTATTAAACAGAATCAATCCAAGTAATTCTAGATGTTTTAATGACAAAGATGAATTTGCAGAGATGTGGGCAGTGGTAGTGAGGAACCCAGAAACTGCCAGTTCCATCAGGACCCCAGACTTTTAAGAAGTAAGTGGCCTGTTTAGCACTGCTGCAGCTCCAGGAGCCATGGAAGAGAGGAAGAAGATGGCCAAGAGGATCTGTAACAGGGAGGGTTGAAGCCACTGTCAGAAAATGTGACCCAGAGCTGGGTGGCAGCTGGCAACCAGAGATTGGGAGCCTTGTGGGTATGGCTCCAAGGGCCCAACTTCCTGGGATGCAGAGCAAGCCTGGCAGGGCAGAGAGTCGTCATAGTGATGCGGCATGGGCATAGGGGGTGGAGACAGAGAGAAAATGTGCACTGTAGGCTTCTTGTATATTTTTATCTGTGGATGGATGAATGTATCTTACTGATTATGGAAGGCCAGACAGGTCTTTTCCATTTCCTTGGATAAGAAGCTAGAAGAGAAGCAAAAGGAAACTCAGCTACCCCGAGTCCCAGCCATGTGGCAGGCAGTCAGCCAGAAGCTGTCAACAGATACTGCACCAACTCCCAGCAGCCCTGTGAGGCTGGGGACATCCTCTCCTGTGGTGGGTGAGGTGCCTGAGACTGGAGGTTGGGCAAAGGGGGACTCACATGCTCAGGTGCGCACCTGGGATGCTGAACCAGAATGATGAGAAGTTCATATGCTTTCCACTGCACTTCCTCCCATAAGCTAAGCATCTCCTTTAGGAAATCCAACTGTCTTCCTGTCAGTTAAAATAGAACCCATCCAAGGAGGTTAAGCATCTGGTCTTCCTGTTTCAAGTCTCTCACCTGCTTCAGTCCAACTTCCTCGTCTGATTTATCTTTTGAATAAACAAGCCTCACTTTGTTACTTCCTGCCTGAAAACTTCTGGTCCCATGTCCTATTCCGGTTTTATTCTAATTCCTTCATCACTTTTGACTGTCATAAATAATGCTGCTGTGACCATTCGTGTAAACGCCTTTGTGTATACGTGTGTTTTCACTCCTCTTGGGAGCAGACTTTGTGGAATTGCCAAACTCTATGGTAGCATATATTCAATTTTTAAAGAAACTTGACAGTTTTAAAGAAACCGCCAAACTATTTTTAAAGTATCTCCACAATAATATTTAAGGGCCTTGGTTTCTCCATATCCTTGCCAACACTTGGTATTGTCAGTCTTTTTAATTTTGGATATTTTAGTAGGTGCCTGATAACGTCTTACATTGTTTTAATTTGCATTTCTGTGGTGTGTAATGATATGCACCATCTTTTCGTGTGCGTATTTGACATTCCGGTATCTTCTTTACGGCGGCATCTATTCAAATCTTTTTCCATTTTTATTGGATTGTTGGTTGTTTTCTTAATACCAAGCTGTAAGATTTTTTCATGTATACTCTCAACATAGGTCCTTTCTCAGATAGATGATTTGTATATATTTTCTGCCAGTCTGAAGGTTGCCTTTTCATCTTCTTTATGATGCCTTTCAACCTTTTTCCCCCGCTTTTGGAAACAGGCTCTTACTGTGTTGTCCAAGCTGGAGTACAGTGGCATAATCTGCAGCCTCAAACTTCTGGCCTCAAGGGACTCCCGCCCCCCGCCTTAGCCTCCTGAGTAGCTGGGACTACAGGCAAACACTACCACACCTGAGTAATTATTTTTATTTTTATTTTTTTTTTAGAGACAGGGTCTCCCTGTGTTGCCCAGGCTGGCCTCAATCTCCTGGGCTCAAGCAGTCCTCCCGTCTCAGCTTCCCAAAGCACTGGGATCGTAGGTGTGAACTACCATGCCTGGCTTCAACAACATTTTAATTTTAATTTTGATCACGTCCAATAGATGGATTTTTTGCTTTCACTGTTCATTTTTTGGTGTATCTTATCTAGAAATTGTTGTCTTGCTCAAGGTTACAAAGAAAATGTTACATTTTTTCTTCTGGATTTTTAAATTTTTATTTATTTATTTTTGAGGCACAGTCTTGCTCTGTCACCCAGGCTGGAGTGCAATGACACGATCTCAACTCACTACAACCTCCACCTCCCAGGTTCAAGCAATACCCCTGCCTCAGCCTCCTGAGTAGCTGGGACTACAGGTACATGCTACCACACCTGGCTAATTTTTATATTTTTAGTAGAGAAGGAGTTTCACTATGTTGGCCAGGCTGGTCTTGAACTCCTGACCTCAAGTGATCCACCCACCTTGGCCTCCCAAAGTGCTAGGATTACAGGTGCGAGCCACTGTGCCCGGCCCTTTCTAGAAGATTTAAAGTGATAACTCTTTCATTTAGATCCTTGGTCAATTTCTTGTTAATCTTTGTGTTTGGTGTGATGTAAAGGACAATGGTTATGATACTATTGCTATTGTGCATATGTTTCTCCTCTTGTCCAAGCCCCATATATTGAAATGACCAGCCCTCTCCCATTGAGCTACCTTGGCACCTTTGTTAGACTCTCTCTTCTGTTCTATTGATCTGTTTATCCATCCTTATGCCAGTACCACACTGGCTTGATTTCTGTAACTGTGTATGATGATGTCTAAAACTGTCTTTCATTTTACAGGTTAACTAGAAAATTAAACAAATTTTTTTTGTTTTGTTTTTAGAAACTAAAGGACAATTACTGCTTGGAATCATTAGTAAAACCCAGTGCAACTTTCTTTCTGACAATTGATTGGCCTAGTTTATTGGCTTATGTGCTGCGTTATAGCAAGTCCTGAAATCAGGAAGTTTAAGGCCTGAGATTTTGTTTCATTTTTCAGAATTGCTGTGGCTAATATAAGTCATTATATTTCCATATAAATTTTAGAGTTAGTTTGTCTAGTTCTTTAAAAACTTTGATGATATTTCGAAAGGGATCGTTTCGAATCTACAGATCAGTGTGAGAATTACCATTTTACCAGATAGTCTTCCCTCTGCCTGGAGTACCCTTTCTCCCTCTTCCCCATCAGAAGAACCCCTGCCCATCTTTAAAGATACAGCTTCAAAGACTTTGCTCCTCTGGGAAGCCTTCCTCAAGTTCCCCAGGTCAAGTTAGACACCACCTCTGCTATAGCATACATTGTGTTGAATTTGAATTAGAATCCTAAGGGTAATGACTGTATTTTATTTTTTGATTTTTCTAATGCCTAGTATAAGGTATATGCCATATACTTAATAATTACTTGTCTAATAAATTAAGAAGTAAATGCACGAATGTCGCAAATAATCATTTTTAGAGTAAGTATTTTCATTTGAATGACTGTTACATAGTAGTCACTTACTCCTACAGTTAGCAGCTATATCTTGATCCAAGGGAATGTCAGTTTCCCAACAAAGGTGTGATACTTTCTATTTCAGAAAAAAAGCTTTTGTATATGGATATAAAATGACGAAATGTTAGACGTCGTCTAGGACCTCTTCTTATCTCTAAATTTTAAGGAGATCACACAGGAATTTATTATCAGTCTAGAATTCCAGTCTGTCATATTCCATTCAAGAGTTTTCTTAGACAAAGCTAAAATATATATGTATATTAGTTTGACCAGGCTGCCTACTACAGACCAGGTGGCTTAAGTAACAGAAATATATTTCCTCACAGATCAGAAGCCCAAGATCAAGGTGTTGAAAAGGTTGGTTTATTCTGAGGCCTCTCTTCCTGGCTTGCAGATGGCTGTCTTCTCCCTGTATCTCCAGATGGGCTTCCCTCTGTACATGTCTGTGTCATAACTCTGCTTCTTGTAAGGACTCCAGTCATGTTGGATTAAGGTCCACATATCTGACCTCATTCAACCTTAATTAACTCTTCGAAGGCCCCATCTTTGACTACAATCACATTCTGAGGCACTAGGGGTTAGGACATGAATTTTAAGGGGGCACAGTTCAACCCATAATACTACGTATGTATGAGTATGAATACTTATTACAAAGTTTGTTATATTTTATTAAACACATTTTTAAAAATTTATTATTAAAAACACATCCTAAGGGATTGAAAGAATTACACATTGCTATAGAGTAGAAACAGGCGCACTTCTTTAGATTAGCTACTTAATAATTTGAAGCCAGTTTAACAGAAATGTCAAGTCTCAGGTGGTATCCTTCATCCACCTACATTCTTCCATTCTGTTGATGATGTGGGATTTGTCTCTTGTATTTTTTCAGTGTGAAGGGTGCCCCAAGTGCATTTGTCAAGGAAAAATTTATTGTCAATATAGAGAATTAAAATTTTATCACCAAAATGAAACGTTTTATATTGTTAGTTTTCAAAATTTGATGAGTGAATAAGGTGACTTACATGTTAAATAATGTTAAATCCAAAAAATAGATATTTCCCTTAAGAAAAAAGTTTGTGGCCGGGCGCGATGGCTCAAGCCTGTAATCCCAGCACTTTGGGAGGCTGAGACGGGCAGATCACGAGGTCAGGAGATCGAGACCATCCTGGCTAACAGGGTGAAACCCCATTTCTACTAAAAAATTTTAAAAACTAGCCAGGCATGGTGGCGGACACCTGTAGTCCCAGCTACTCTGGAGGCTGAGGGAGGAAAATGGTGCCAACCCAGGAAGCAGAGCTTGCAGTGAGCTGAGATCCGGCCACTGCACTCCAGCCTGGGCGACAGAGCGAGACTCCGTCTCAAAAAAAAAAAAGAGGCCGGGCGCGGTGGCTCAAGCCTGTAATCCCAGCACTTTGGGAGGCTGAGACGGGCGGATCATGAGGTCAGGAGATCAAGACCCTCCTGGCTAACACGGTGAAACCTCGTCTCTACTAAAAAATACAAAAAACTAGCCGGGCGAGGTGGCGGGCGCCTGTAGCCCCAGCTACTCGGGAGGCTGAGGCAGGAGAATGCAGTGAGCTGAGATCAGGCCACTGCACTCCAGCCTGGGCGACAGAGCGAGACTCTGTCT
>NW_016804646.1:5213542-5247644 GCF_001698545.2 Rhinopithecus bieti
GAGACGGGCGGATCACGAGGTCAGGAGATCGAGACCCTCCTGGCTAACACGGTGAAACCTCGTCTCTACTAAAAAATACAAAAAACTAGCCGGGCGAGGTGGCGGGCGCCTGTAGCCCCAGCTACTCGGGAGGCTGAGGCAGGAGAATGCAGTGAGCTGAGATCAGGCCACTGCACTCCAGCCTGGGCGACAGAGCGAGACTCTGTCTCAAAAAAAAAAAAAAAAAAAAAAAGTTTGCTACTCAGGACAATAAGCAATTAAGCAACTGAGATATTTGCTTTTTTTTTTTTGTCATTTTATTTCTAGAGCCCACACACACAGAACCAATAATTACAAAACCTATATAACCTATATCTCTTGATCCAATGTCTCCCTAACATCTTTTTCTTAACATTGTTATCTAAACCCTTGACATTGTACTTTAGATTCATTGTCACCATAAATGCAAGTCCAGAATCTACCTCCTCCCCTTCTCTTATGATCAAGTACCCAGCCCCACAGTGGTAATTCCTCAGGACTTGGGATTTCTGAGTCATCCCTGTTTTTTGTTTGTTTGTTTGTTTGTTTTTTTCTTCCCTGTTTGAGAGCTGCTGATGTGTGGGGAAGAGTACACTCAATATGGTATTTATAACTAAAAAATATTTTCTATCTGTGTCATCCTTTCAACTTTAAAGTTAAATGAGTATGATCTGACCAGGCACTGTGGCTTATGCCTATAATCCCAGTACTTTGGGAGACTGAGGTGGGCGGATTGCCTGAGCCCAGGAGTTTGAGACCAGCCTGGGCAACAGGTAGAAACCCCATCTGTACAAAATATACAACAATTACCCAGGTGTCGTGGTGCATGCCTGTGGTCCCAACTACTCAGGAGGCTGAAATGGGAGGATCAAGTGAGCTCAGGAGTTTGAGGCTACAGTGAACTGTGATGGCATCACCATGCTCCAGCTTCAGCAACAGAGTGAGACCCTGTCTGAAAAACAAAACAAAACAGAACAGAACACAATACCAGAATATGATTTGCATCACAACGTTGATAATGGAGTAAACTAAATTTAATGACTTTTCATTTGCGATATGACTATGGCAACTTTTTGAAGCCTTCCCACCAAGGCTTCCCACTAAGGAGCATGGTTTGAAAATTGGACAATATATTTTATTGTTTCTTATACTCATCTCTCTTAATGCAATTAAAAATGCATTTTAATCTCTTTTTAAGTTTTTACTTGAAAGTTTCAAATTTATAGATAACATACAAAAATAGTATTAAGAACACCCTTTATAACATCTGTCGCAGTTGAGCTATTGTTCCTATTTCACCCTACTTGCTATATCTCCTTTGCTGTGTCTTTCAACACACACATGTGATTCATTACAATTTGCTGTACTATTTAAGAGAAATTTGCAGATATGATGGCCTTTTACTAACAAATACTTTAGTGTTCAGTTAAGCAACTTACATTCTCTTACATTAAGACAGTAGTTATTCAAATCAATTTAACATTGATACAGTGCTTTTATCTAAGCTACCAGCTGCTTTCCAATTTTGTCAGCTTACCCAACAATGTCCTTTGCAGAACAAAAATTATATATTAAATTGAAAATTTAAATATTATTAGAAGATTTAATAGTCTTAGAAGATTATTATGTGTTAGTTTAAATAATGAAAATGAGAAGTCTGTGATAAAAATATTAATAATCTTCCTTTCTTCATCACTTATACTAGTCCTCCCTGAGCTATGCAATGGTAAAAGTTAGGGGTACCTTATTCTGTATCTTTGAAATGAATAGATTAAGTCAATTACTCTGGAAAATTCAAGATCGCAAAATACAGGAACTCAGATAGAAAATGTAGATGACATATCACTTCAGCACAATTAATTAAAAACTAAATCAACTTGATTTATATGTGGAGGGTGTGTGTAGCTGTGGGTTGAATTGTGTTCCCAGAAAGAGATGTTGGGCCCTAATCTCTGGTACCTGTGAGTGGGAGTTTGTTTGGAAATAGAATCCCTGTAGATGTTATGAAGATCTAAGTTAAGATGAGGTTTTACTGGAGTAGGGTAGGGCCTTAATCAAATCTAACTGGTATCCTTGTAGGAGGAGAGACAAGGGGAGGGGAGGGAAGACAGATAGAGGCAGTCTGATGTGAGGAGACACAGGGGAACTGCCCCTGGGGCACAGAGGCAGTGACTAGAGGGAGGCATCGCCAAGCCAAGGAATGTCAAAGATTGCTGGCAACACCAGGAACCAGGAAGAAGCAAGAAAGGCTCCTCCCCAAGGTTTCAGGTGAAGCGTGGCCTTTGGTTTTTGACTTTCTACCTCCACAGCTGTGAGAAAATCAATTCGTGTTTTCTTAGTCACCTGGTTTGTGGTACTTTGTCATGGCAGCCCTAGCAAACTAATATGTATATGTATGTGTATATGTGTCTGTTTATGTGCATATGCAGGTGTGTGTGTCCATGTAGTTCTGTGTGTGTGTCCATGTAGTTCTGTGTGTGTATGCCTGTTTTTGTGTATATGCATGTGTATGTGTTCATGTGTGTATCCTTGTGTATATATGTATTTGTATGCATGTGTGCATCTATGTATAAGCATGTTTATGTGTGTGTACATGTGTGTCTGTACATCTGTATATGTGTGTATTAATGTGTGTGCACACGTGTGACTGTTGCCTCCACCTCTCTACTGAAATCTCCGTGTAGTTTAGTAAGTGAAGGATTTACAACAACAGAACATTGCTTGTTCTCATATCCTCAGTGTAACACTTAGCTAATTAAACATAAACCTCACAAAATTGTACTGAGAAAAACATGAAATCATTTTTAGTACCTTTAGACTATTTTTAAAGTTTAACACTTATAGCGCAAATCAAAGGAATGAAGAAAACCTTTCTGGAAATTGGTAACTACCATCCTCGTTGGGTTCAGATGGAGCTTACAGTGGGAATTGGGTGGGTTTCTATGGAGGTGGTGTTCGGATGATTGCTTACTATTCACAAAGACTTTCACATGTTCTCAATTGATCCTGCGTGACTGTTCACAGTTTAATATCAAACATCTCTCCAACTGGATATGGCCTCTTGAAGAAGGCTCTGTGTTTTCTATTTCTAAACAAAATTTCCCCAGATCCCCAATGCGTATTCAAATACCAGATGGATGTTCAGTAAAGGCTACATTGACATTTAGGCAACAGCTTAGTGATGAGTCTTGTCTTGCATCCTGCACTGGAGTGTTCTGTCCTGCAGCATGAGAACTGGGTGGAGGTGGAGAGCCTGCTCGCTCCTCCAGAATCAGAGCTCAGTGGAGAGCCGCCTCTCTCCTCCTCCAGCCTCCTTGAGGGATGATCTGGTGAGGTGCTTCACAGCCACATAGGGTCTGAGCTCTCTCTTGTTGAAGAAACAAGAGAGACTGGGTAAGTCAGGCTTGTAAGTCTGACGGGGGAAGTTTTGCTGCTAAGGAGGGAACCTGTCCATCCAGAGTTCAGTATGAGTTGGGGAAGGATAAATGAGGCGGGAGCTTTTGATCAAAATGTCATGCACTGGCTCTGTCCTGTGTAAGGAAAGCCGCAACTATGGTGCTGTTCCTGTGTGCGATATCAGGGCCCATCAGTTCCAGCAGGAGCAGCCTCCGTGGGACCCTCTGCTGCAGATGGGCAGGCTGCTTCACTACTGTGGTGTCTAGCTTTCCCTGGTCACGTGTGAGCAAATGTGTTGTAGGGCAGGTTGGCACTGGCATGGTCGCTTGGATGACCAATCACGTTGATCATCAGAGGCCTTGATTTTGAAGTGGACAGAAAATGAATCTCCAATATTTGCGATGGAATTTCTTTTTTGATCTGCTTCTGGGCAATAGTTCATCCCAGAAGGCCTATGCCAGGGAGTAGGCTGCTCCGTGGAGAACTCATGAACCCTAGTAAGGAGCAGAGCCTTTCTCTTGGCTAAGTTGGCTAAGCAGAGCTGCTGACAGGCGGAAGCAGCACAGGTGTACGTGGACTTGCTGCATTCAGCGTGTTCCAGCCCAGGTGGACCCATGAAGCAGATAGGAGGGACAGCATCTGTTCCTGGTGGAGCTGAGATTGATACCATAACCCCACCCCCCTGGCTCTTCATCAACAGCTGTTTCTCCTGCAGTAAAGATCCTTCAGGCACATCAAATGATAATCCTCCTGTGTTGTAGAAAATAGAATCTTTGCCCCATTGTGAAGCAAATGAAGTCAGAAGAGTGCAAACCGACGCACAGAAAGGAGCCGGGGGTAGTGATGGCCATCGGAGGGCCTGCACTGGAGCCCTGGAAGAGACTCACTAGAGCAACAGGAAATAGTAAAGACAGGATCTGGTCATCAGAAGATGAAAGCACAAATAGGGAGCTCTGTGTGTACATGCGTGTGTACATGCATGTGTGTGTGTGTGTACTCAGGAAGGTCACAGAAGGAGGGCTCCCTAGCGGGACCTCGATGGCACCCTCAGATGCTTATCCAGAAGAACGCTTCCAGTTGTGATGAGGGTATAGGGTCTACAAAGATGGATATTGGAAAAGGCACTGCTTCTGTGACATGATATGGAAATAAGCATCGAGTAAACACGAAGAAGGAAGAACAGGCAGTTTCAAGTTGAGGCGACAGAGGGGATTTATTGACTTGGGGAAGATGATTTTTAACATACCAGCTGTGAATTGAGACACATTGTTTCTTCAGTAGCCCAGGCAGAAAATTCATGACTGTATTCAGAAGCCTCCCACTGTTAAATTTTTTCAATTTGCATTCTTTTGTAGTGGGAGGCGAAGTGGAAATGTGGTTTAGCGGCCATACGATAACCTAGATTCTCATGACTTGTGAGTTGAAACTCATAGCTTGAATGATGCCAAAACACTCCATCACCTTTGGCAAGTTATTTAGTCTCAGTTAATAGTCCAACTTTCTTATCTATAAAAGTGTTAATAGAAATTCACAAAGACCTATTTACATATGTGGAAAATGTCAGGCTTGGAAAGTTGAGTACTGGATTAGGCCCTTCTGCCATAGCACAGCTCAAAGACAGCAATTGCTTGGGAAAATAGAATCTAGAATTTGTTTCCAAGTGCTGGAAGATGTTTGAAACTTTATCAGTGTTTTGTGGTTATTATTGTTGAAAAACTCTAAAACACATTGTTGGGACAATGTGTAGGTGCAACAGAGTTTGCCAATTAATTTAGAGTTAAGTGTTATTAAAATAGATATACGAGTTATTTTCTATGAATTGTCAACCTTGTCTCCAAATCTCTTCGATACACCAGAATTTGCTTGAATCCTTCCAAGTTACCTTATCCTTCTCCTTGTGGGTCCAACGTCACCAGTGGAGGGGAAGGAAGGGGACGGAGAAGAGTTCAGAGGCAGACGGCAGAGGCAGATTTCAGATGTCCTTGCAGGATCCAGAGCTGAAGGCCACCAGCCTGGCCTTCCTCCTACATCGAGGCATGTTAGTGGAGCTGCCCCAAAGATTCTGTTCTGAAACCTAAAAACAGATGGCAGCCTCTGAGTACCTGCCTATCAGCGTCCGTGTTGCTCATTACCAGAGCCTTGTAGATCAAGTTCTGCTGCTGCATCACCCCAAATTCAGGCTCCATTGTCCTCTCTCCTCTTGGGTTTCGAGCCTGCATTCAGGTGGCTCGGTGTCCTGGGAGACGGCTAGATACTGTGCGCTCATCATTATTCATGATTACTAAGCAGCCCTTGTGCTGCTCAACCAATAATGACTTCACTGACATTGAAGCCTGTCCCTGAGACATCCATGCACTTGCTATGGTTACCATCAGTGTCCTCCTGCTGTGGCAGCTGCAGGTCACCTGGAGGCTGTGCCACCCATACATCTGATGTCAGTAGGCCCACTTCTGATCTCTACACATCTGCAACACCGCCTCCTTTTTTGGATCCATCTTCATTCATTCCTTTTAGCAAAACAGAACCTGACAAACTCCTTCTTCTCACTTTGGTGGGGGTTCTGACTTGAGGTTTTTGCTTCCTTTATGAAATGCATCTGTGTTGCAGACCTGCCACGTGCCAGGAACTTAGGAGGCAGCAGTGCGGAAAAGCTCTCTACTCTAATGCAGCTTCCATTCTTGTGATAAGAGACAGACAATAGGTAGTGCATCTAATAAATCGGTAACTGTACAGAAGGTCACTGGTCAGCTAGGGCTGAGTACTAAGCAACCCGGCAGCTCACTGGCACCTGACACTACGTCCAGCCTTCTCATACCTCTCGGCTGCACCAGAGTTTAGCTGGGGCTGGGCTGAGCTTGGCCCAGCTTCGGGCAGTGGATGTGGATGGTTCCAGTCTGCTCAATGAGCCCATCATCCTTGAACCAGTGGCTACCCAAGGACAGTTCTTCTCGTGATGAAAGGTAGGAAATCAGAAGGGCAGGCCTCACCAAACAAGCACATGCCATGTACTGGATTATGTCACATCCACCACTCTCCTATTGGCAAAGGAAGCTGCAGGGGAGGCAAAGCTTTTCCTCTACCCCGAGTCCCAACTGGGCCTGAGCATGAAATAGACAGGAAACAGATGAACAGGAGGAAAGCATGCAAGTTTCATAAAAGTGTTATGTGACATAGGAACCCTTATTAGAAAATGAAGACCCAAAGAAGTGGCAGAACCAACATTCTTTTGTGTTGGGTTGAACCAGGGGAGGCAATTGTGGATAAGTAACTGAAGTGTGTGGAGGCTAAGGGAAGATAAGGCATACCCTAACGAGGGCTGTTTGTACAGAATTCATTCTGCTATGAGTCCCTATTGAAGAGTGGTTTTTCTCCTGCATGGAGGTGTCTTTCACATGAGAGTTTTCATCTCCCGTTTTCAGATAGAAAAGGGGAAATCTGAGCACCCTTCTCACATCACCTGTTTTTTCCAAGGGCCTTTAGCTTAAAGTAATTATATGCCAAAATGGCCAATTTTGGGGTGACATATTCAGCCACCCTACAAAGCCACGTGGCTCAGCTCACCATCAACTGGATGGGGAAATATATGCAGCTTCTAACTGAGGAAGGACAAAGTCAGGTCAATGGCTGGAGAACAGGGAGGGTTGAGGCATTGGGAATAAGAAGGCAAATCTACTATAGGAAGTGATCGATATTGTGGAGAAAAGACTAAAACAGGCCATGGGAATTGGGAATGTAGGGTGGGGTCACCACCGTGTTACATGAGGAGGTGGTGGTTAGAGGGGTTCATTGCAAAGGAGACATTGGAAAGAAGAGCTGCAGGAGGGCAGGGTGTGAGCCACGTGACCTTCGGGGACGCACACTCGCACAGAAGGAGCAGCTGGAGCAAAGGCTGGGAGCCAGGCATGGGGCATATGTGGGGCATGTGTGGGGGTCACAGAGTTCAGTGAGCCTGGAGCACAGCGAGTGGGAAAAGAGAAGGAGCTGAGGAACAGAGAAGGGGCCGTGTGGCAGGCTTAGAGGATGGATTAAAGCCATCATTAGGACTTGGGCCTTTTTCTGAATGACCAAGGGGAGCCATTGCAGAGACTGAGCAGAGGAGTGAGAGGCTGTAACTTTGATTTTGAAAGCATCTTCTGGTTGCTGTTGGGAGAATGACTCTTCCTCCAATGAGCCTTCACTGAGATTGGCACTAGCTTAGGTCAGCCAGTTCCTTGGTCTTCTCTACTCCTCCCCATTTCTGCAACTCTCGGTAACACTTCATTTAGCACGAATTCCTTCTTTGTGTATGTCACCTTCCTTGTGAATCTGCAAGTTCCATTTGAAAAGAAACTTTCTCTGCCTTGCCTGTTGTTTAACCCTCAGCACAACCATTAGTTGAACGAAGGAATGAAAACCAGAAATACCTGCTTGTAGGCAGATTCCGGTGGGAGGGGAGAAAAAGAGGGGTCCCTTCATCATATCCCATTGTTCACCCGAAACCTGGGGTCCCCAGTCCTGGACACGTGCGGTTGCACAGGCCTTCCCTGCGCTGCACATCTGGAGCAGCTGGAGCTGGTCCTGGTCTTGACTGTGGGGAAGAAAGAGCTTCCAGTGCAGTATGAGATGGAAGGTTAAAACGGGCCGAGCTAAGGCCCATTCGATTATTTTCATCACTGAAAAGCAGCCACAGGTAAAAGTGGCTGAACGTCGTGGGCTCTAGGTTGTTGCCCACTGTGTCTGACACATGCACAGAGGCAGGTATTAGAAACCGTGACACTGTTCGATGTTTATAGCTTAATAAGTTAAAGCCCCATAATCAAACCAGTCACGTGATAATCGCAGTGTTTCCTATGGCTGTAATTGCCATCTCTCCATGGATGGGTCCCCAGGCCCTTTACAGCCCCATCTTTCTCCCGAAAGAACCGTGAACTAAACTGACTTCTGCACATCTTCGCTGGGACATCGCAAAGGCATCTCAAACTCAGCAAGCCTAGAACAAGAAGATTCAGTTTCTAGTCCTGCTGCTCCTCCAGTCGTTGTCCTGTGTCAGCAAATGTCCGCAGCATCCGCAGAGGCCGGGCCCTGGCATGCGGAATTGAGGAATGTTGGTGGTGCCCACGCAGCGCTGGCTCTGGGGTCTGCTCCGTCACCGGTGGGCTGTGGACAGTGGGTGTGGCCTCCGATTCTTCCCGTGTCCTTCTCTATGGTAGAGATTTCACTGTTGTTGTCATAGGAGGGGTGGGGGAGCCATGCATGCATTCATTAAACCACTATTTTTGGAGCCCTCCTAGGTACCGGCCCAGCATTAGGCAGTGAGATTGCAGAGAAAACGCAGGAGCGGGCCCTACCCTCCAGCAGCAGTGATCCTTCCGCAGATTAAAATAGAGATGCCGAGAAGGCACTTAGCAGGAAACACGGCACATTAGAAGCATTCGCTAAATGATGAAAGAGGTCGCCTTTCTGTCTCAGGTTAATGAGTCTCTGAATCTTGACAATTTTACTTCCTAAATATCTGATACCTCCCATTTTTCTCCCCCAGTGCTGTCACTCCCCTGTTGAAGATACCAGCTATGGTCCCCCACAGCCTCACGGGGCTTCCTGGGCCAGACACTGCCCACAACAAGTCATCTGTGGGAGCAGAGCCCATGCATCCTATGTCCACTGCTCTGTGCCCAACCCTGGGCGTGGTAGAGGGGATCAGTCAGTCCAGTGGATTTTTTTGAAAGGAAGTTATAGTTTTAATGCTGTGTTAACGTAGTATTTTGTGACCAGGCTCATTATCATTGAATCTGGGCTCTAAGCAAAGGTTTTAAATTTGCTTAGAACCAGAAAGGCTTCATTTCCATTTAAAGTAATATGAAAGGTGTGGCTTTTAGAACCATGATCCCAGGGATGTTGGGGCATGATTTTGAGATTTCCTAAAAAGGGAGAAATCTGCAAATGGTAATAGGAAAGCAAAGCTCGACGGGAGACCTCAAGTGCTCGATCGCCCCCAACATATTGTCTACCTGTCCTTGCCTCTCCCTCTCCACTGCTTGATCCAAGGCACTCTTTTCTTTCCAGGATGGCTTTCACCATGTCTATGCATCTCCCTTCCTTTTTGGCCCTGCTCCAGTCCATTCGTTACATCAAGTTAGAGTGATTTTTAAAATGTAAATGACATTGTGTTGCATCCCTACTTAAAATTTTGTCCTGACTTACCACTGTTGAAGCGCTGAATTCCTGAGTGTGTCTTAAAGGCTCCGTGTGGCTTCCTTCATCTCCTCAGACCTCATCTTGCTCTGCTGCCTCCTTGGTCACTGTGTCCCCAAAACACTAACCCTGTGATTAATTCTTCGCAAATGCCCAGCATTCCTGCCTAAGTGCCTTTCCACCTGCTTCTTCCCTGCAAACCCCCTTACACCAGACCTGTGCATGGCTTGTCATTGAGATGGCAACGCAAATGTCCCATCCCCAGGCCTTCCCCAGCCACCCAGCATGGGCAGCACACCAGCACTATCACATGATCCCATGACATTTCCTTGCTATCACTTTTCATTAGCTAGTTTTTACTTGTTGGCTTAATACCTATCCCTTCCGATCTGAAGAGACAATGACATCCTGAATGCTAAGTGCCTGGTCCATAGTAGGCACGCAGTACATTTTTGTTCAATAAGGGAATCAATATGTTCTTTGTCCTGTGTGCCCTCGTCAAAGTCCTTGTCCCGTTGCCTTTGCATTATGTGGAAGTCGCGAGTATTGGGTGCTCTCCAGACTGGACTCAGCTCTCTGAACGAATAAGCCTAACTCTGGAGGATGGCGGGAGATGGTGTTTTCAGCCTTTAACAGCAGTTGAATGGCTTAGCTCAAAACCAGTCATCTACTGCAGACGTCTGGACACCGCAAACATTGTTGTTTGCCTTGCTTTTGTCCCTATTCTTTGATAGTCATTCATTCCTTGAGTCAGTCAGTCACTGAGAACATAAACATTGACCAAACACCAGCCACACGCCAGGCATTAGGAATACAGAAAGATAGCCCTGTGTTTATGGACTCAATAGCCTTGAGCAGAAATAAGCAAACATGTCCTGATAAGGGCCAAATAGGAAGTAGCTTAGGCTTGGTGTCCCATCTAGGACCTGTCACAGCTAGTCACTGCTGCTATTGTGGCACAAAAGCAGCCATGCCACGGGTAATATATAAAATGGCTGGCTTCCAATAAAACTTTATTGGCAAAAGCAGTCTGAGGGCCAAATCCCAGGTTTCTGGCCTCTAGTCTGGTGAGAACACAGACATTCAAGCCAGTGGGTGAGTACAAGGGGGACCTGTAATGAACAGGGCAAGGGTAGTGTGTGGGGAAGCCCCAAGCACAGTGGAGGGGCGCCTGACCCACGGAGGCCATGCAGCCCTCTGTCTGCACAGGCTTTTCTTCCATGTAGGTGTGTCTGGCCCCAGTGATCAGCTGACTTTGTTGAAAAAAGAACAAAGGAGCTTTAAAACTAAAAGCTATATATTAATATTTTGTTGCATTTTTTGTTTTTAACACCAAAACATCTTTTCTGATATTCCTGGAATACTCTGCATCAAGATCTCCCTCTCATAAGTCTTCCAGGGAGTAAAATCTCTAGAAATCTCCGGTTTCTCACCCTTTCTTGCAGCATCCACAGTAATACAAGAAAGCTGAAATCCAAAATATGAATAGGCTTTGCATGTGCTTTCCAGTGAGGATTAAGTCCTATAAACTTTCAATAAAGAAGAAACGTTGTGATCATGTAAATTGAAGATGACAATACCTTTATATCCAGAAAGGCTCTAGAGATGGTCCCATCTAACCTGCTCATGTCACAGGTCCTCATTTCACAGAAATGGGATTCTGAGGCCAGCTAATACTGCAGCCAGCTCACACCACCCTCCTAGGGCTCTTTACAAACCTTCCTCAACCATCAACTGCATCCCATGTATTGGGCAGACAGTCACGTCTTTGCATGAATTCCTTTATCTTGGGTTTGCACCTGAATTCATTTTTTTGTTTGGCTGGTTTGGTTGGTTGTTTGTTTTGAGAAGGAGTCTCCCTCTGTCACCCAGGCTGGAGTGCAGTGGTGCAATCTCAGCTCACTGCAAGCTCCGCCTCCTGAGTTCAAGCGATTCTCCTGCCTTAGCCTCCTGAGTATTTGGGACTACAGGTGCATGCCACCACACCCAGCTAATTTTTTGTAGTTTTAGTAGAGACAGGGTTTCACCATGTTAGCCAGAATGGTCTTGATCTCCTGACCTCGTAGTCCACCCACCTTGGCCTCCCAAAGTGCTAGGATTACAGGCGTGAGCCACTGTGCCTGGCTCTGAATTCATCTTGATTTGCACTGTTATGCCATATTGATTTTTATTATATTTTGGAAAATACTTTGGGATGGTATACAGTGCTTTTCTGGACACATGTAAAACAAGCAAAAACAACTAAATTGGGAAAATAATTTTATCTACTATATGCCACAAATATATTATGTCAATATTTTAATGCTGAATTCATCTAATGATACCTTAGAAATTTCACAGTACCTTCTCATGTTAAGATATTTTCATTGTTGAACTGTTTTAAGATGTCTGCAATCTTTTAGGCAGGCTCTTCATGTCAAACCACTCTACTTCAGGCAACCTGATTTTTAAATATTTCTCTAACAAAAGAAGTAAAAGACCCACTGGGCACAGTAGCTCTTGCCTTTAAATTGCAGCAGTTTGGGAGGCTGAGGCAGGCGGATCACTTGAGGTCAGGAGCTTGAGACCAGCTTGGCTAACATGGCAAAACCTCGTCTACTACAAATACAAAAATTAGCCAGATGTGGTGCTGTGCGCCTATAGTCCCGGCTATGCAGGGGGCTGAACCCAGGAGGCAGAGGTTGCAGTGAGCTGGAGGTTGCAGAGCCAAGATCGTGCCACTGCACTCCAACCTGGGTGACAAGAGTGAGGCTCAGTCAAGAAAGAAAGAAAGAGAGCGAGAGAGCGAGAGAGTGAGGGAGAGAGAGCGGGAGGAAGGTAAGGTAAGGTAAGGTAGGAGGGAGGAAGGAAGGGAGGGAGGGAGAGAGGGAGGGAGGGAGGAAGGAAAGAAAAGAAAGAGAAAGAAAAGACCTAGCATACTATTACATTCATTCATTTTAAGAATGAATGAAAAACCAGTACACAATTGTTTGTGCAGGTTTTGGTGAGTGACAGCAAAAGATGTATCTTTTTTTTTTTTTTTTTTTTTTTTGAGACGGAGTCTCGCTCTGCCGCCCAGGCTGGAGTGCAGTGTGGATCTCAAGCTCACTGCAAGCTCTTGGCCTCCGGGTTTACGGCATTCTCCTGGCTTCAGCCTCCAAGTAGTTGGGACTCAGGCGCCTCCCCTCGGCCCGGCTAGTTTTTTGTATTTTTTAGTAGAAGACAGGGGTTTCACCATGTTAGCCAGGAGGTCCTCGTCTCTGGACCTCGGTGATTGCCCGCCTCGGCCTCCCAAAGTGCTGGGATTACAGGCTTGAGCCACCGCGCCCAAGATGTGTCTTTTTAACACCACTCTGTGTCTGAAATAATTTCTTATGTTAAATAGCTTCTAACATTTATGGCCACTGGACTGATTCTTAGCACATTAATTCTTCCTGTCATGAGATTTGGGGATACACCAGAATAATTTATTTCACAGTGGGGTTCTTATCCAAACAAGATCTGTCTTCATATTTTTCTCAATTTAGCAGAATGCTTTTGCAGTGGATCTGGGCATTATCTGCTTCTAGCTGTTTTGCACAGAGGAAAAAACAAAGACAAGATATGTGCATGAGTTAGTATGTATTACAGATGGCATCTCCAACAGCTAAATAGTAGTGCCATATAACAGCTCTATGCAAATGATATGACCCAGAAACTATTTTATGTTAAATCTGGCTTCAGCTTTTTTTAGCTATACATATTGACAGTCTGAATAGAATGTGACCCGAAATTAGAGTCTGAAGAACTTGGACTATTATAAACATAATTTTGAGCATCCTTGAAAAAAAATAATTCTACTAATTGGGGGATAGGAAAGTATTGTGACAATATTTTATGAGTTGCGTTTTTCTCCCATGGGCCAAACACCCTTTTGAATTTTAGTTTCTTTTCTTTTTACATGCAACAATTTTTTCATTATGATTTATCCACTATTTACAATTACATGTCAGTGTCTGTTTTCTAGTATAAATGCCTCAGCAAGAAAGCTAGGTAAACCAAATCATTCTAACAAATTACTAAAAAATAGGGCTGACATCTTTGCTTTTAACTTACTTTTAAAAAAGAACAGAAGTTATTTTTTTTTTATTTCTAATATCTGTTGTTACATTGTAATGTTTTCAATTTAGCACTTTGGGAAGTTAATGGGTTATATGTGGGTTCAACCTGTCAACAGTAATTATGTTTAGAAATACAATACATAAATTAGACTGAAGCCAAATGGGTATCTTCCAGGATTGAAATCATCTGGAGAAAATTAATAATACATTAATTCCCTCTTATAACTGTGGCTTTGTATTTCTATTTTGCATAGCCAGTTTATTGTCAGTGGCTCAAAATGTTGTAAACAATAGAACCCAATTCAACCACACTTGGGATATTATATAAACCTAAAATGCAGACTTATGTATGTGGCTTGTAGAAGCATTATCATTCTATTTTAATCTAATTTTTGATTTCTGGAATTTGGGACTTTAATAAAGCCTGAGAAGATAGTATGAAAATACTGTACACAGCATGGTTCCCTAATCTTACCTAATTTTACTCCATCTGAAGTGTTTTCACACATTTTTTCCACTTCCCTGTAGTTTCTTGGTCAGGCTAACTCATTTTTGCTTTTTCAGCCTTAGTTTATATTTTCCTTCTTTCAGGAAATATCCTGTACCTGACCGACATTGGACTGAGTTGCCTCTTATTAGTTCTCCCAAGGTGTCCCTGACTGAGTTTTCTCATCATCAGACAGACTTCCTGAGAGCAACAGCTGCATCCTCCTCTCAGGTCTAGCACAGGATCCGGTGCATAGTAGCCTCCCAGTTAGCATGTGTTGAATTTGGGTTGGAGAGACCTGGTGTAGGTTCATAAAGCAGGTAGAAAACAATACGAATGAGGCTGGGCTTGGTGGCTCATGCCTGTAATCCCGGCACTCTGGGAGGCTGAGGTGGGCGGATCACTTGAGGTCAGGAGTTCAAGACTAGCCTGGCCAACATGGCGAGACCCCATCTCTACCAAAAATAGAAAGATTAGCCGGGCATGGTGGCATGTGCCTGTAGTCCCAGCTACTTGGGAGACTGAGGCATGAGAATTGCTTGAACTTGTGAGGTAGAGGCTGCAGTGAGCCTAGATCATACCACTGCACTCCAGCCTGAGCTACAGAGTGAGACCCTGTCTCAGAAAACAAAAAAAAGAAAGAAAGAAAGAAAGAAAACAATAATACAAATGACATGTAATAAGCTACTAAGTTAAATATAAAAGCAATACTTTCTAAATATAAACATTCCAAGAAATTAGACAGTGAATAGCGCGTCAATGTTATCTGGAGTTTTATTGAAAAAGCTTATGGGAGAGGTTGTGCCTCAGCTGAACCTTGAAGTTTTGGGGGAAATAAGGACTAAGAGGAGGAATCTTGCCTATAGGGATAGGAGCATAAGGAAAAAAGCAGCAAAGAGGCAGACTTGAGAGAAACAGAGGGATTCGTGAATGGGAAAGATGGAAAGACATTTCGCAGGGCAAATCCAGCTTATGGAGGCTCCAAAAGACAGAAGAAAAGCCTGAGGCCTTAATACATAGGCACTGAAAAACTGGTTCATATTTTGGGGTCAAGAACTGTCAGGACGGAAACCTCTTTAGAACAGTATTGCTGGGGTGGGCTGCTGGGATCAGGCAGGGGGTTGAGGGAGAGAAGAGAGGATGGAGACAGCCTGGGCGCTGATGTAGATCTTGGCCAGAGAGACGCTCGTGAGAATTCAGACTCTGCCAACACTCGTGAGACCTAATCCATTGCTCCAGAGCACACTGCACTGTGGCCACTCCTAACTCTTTACTCAATTATTTTTATAGCGCCTGTGTTGCAGGCTCTCAACCTCAGCAGGTGTATATTGAAGAGAATATGTCTGAAGCAGAAAAAGTGGCCGTTACTTGAAACTTTTCTACTTCCTTTCATGATAGTAAATAAAATGAGTTAACCTATCAGTGGGAATATAATTAATTTGATAGGGAACTTTTGAATAAAAAAGTTCTAGGTAGCCACAAGCCAATGCCACAAGATGCACAAAATCAAGTTGTTGCCCAGGAGTGAAAGGGAACGTGCCTGACAGGAGGGTCCGCAGAGTGCGGAGGGCAGACAGCAGCAGAGTCCAACTTGGAAACAAACACTGAGGTTAGAAAGTCTCTTGAATTTAATAATATTTAACACCCCAGACGGGATGTCAACTTACTGGATGAGAATTTAAGAGGAAAAGGGGACTCTTTTAGGAAAGGAGATAGAGAATTCATATTTTCAGAATCCTTTGTGACATATTTACAATATTATTTTATGTAGTGTTTTGTTAAAAAACCTTTATAAACAGGAAAAGCCATTTAGTTTGTTCAGCCTCTTCTCATTATATAGACTGGATGCACCGAGTCATGAGCTATCTTGGGAGCCCTTCCTCCAACCCCAGAGACAGGCTAAGTAGTCTCTAAATTCATCCTTATGGTAGTGCTTACCACCACACTATGAATGATTAATTATTTGTCTTCAACTCTATAGACTGTGACCTCCTGAAGAGATGCAACATTCTTGTTCACTTTTATAGGATGTGACATGACAGTGTCTGGCATCTAGTGGCCGGTCCACTGTGTTGGCAGAATGGTTGAATAAAAGTGATTCAAAAATATAGACATAAATGAATTTTACCTTGGCTACGTTGTATATGCTGAAATATGGGACTTCTGCAAATAAGCTTACAGAACCAAAGTAAACCCTCTTCCATGTAGCAGAGTGGACTGGATGAAACAGGGAGAACATGAGCAGAGGAGGCAAGAAAAACCAGAAGGGGTAGTTCGTGAGCTGATTCAGGATCTGCCAGTGCCTTAATAGCACTCTGATTCCAAGCAGGCCAATGGACAAATGAACTTATTTCAGGATTTTAGACTTGGCTGCTGGAAGGAATTTTGAAGGTCATTCAACTGTTGAAGCTTATTTTAATTTCTAAAAGTTGAGCCTATCAATTAGTATCTTGGAGCAGGCGCCTCTCCAGCGAGGGATTGCTCCCTTGGCTAACTCAAATAATGAACTCCTACGACCCACATGGGCTGAAATGCTCTCTCTGGCATGGTTGTGGGCAGGCGCTGTGCTGGTTACTTCTTTGTTAGTAGTGCACTTTGGCAGTTAGTATGTAATTTTGCCAAATATAGATGAAATTAAAATGCATTTGGTCTCTGAGATTTCAGTCATTTATTTCTTTATTGTTTGTAAGCCATCTCTAACTAAAAGGGGCTTAAAGTGGCAGTCGTTAAGAAGATAAATTCATGTTTTTTAATGGTGTAGCTTTCCTCTTTTAATTACTTTTATCTAATCAAATTCCGTGTTAAATGCCCAGGAGTCATAGTTCTCCATGTGCGGAGTTTTCAGAAAGCTTTGAAAGATTGCTAACTGGGGCATAACTTCCTTGTTACTATTGCACAAACTAAGAACAGTGGAAACAATGTGTGAATTTTCAAGGGTCAAGTGTTAGCTAAATTGCAGGACTTTCTCCCTCAAGTGAGGGAATTTTGTTTTTATTTCCTCAAGGATTTTACACATAGTATTTTTATTTTAACTTGTGCTGGTTTTCATTGCATTTCAGATACTGCTGCTCTTCATACGTATGTAATAACTTTCCTTTCCACTGGGGAGAATGAAGAAACCAGCCACTCCAGATAACTCAGCATTCTCTTTCTCTGCTCTGTGCTTTCACAACTCCATTCTTTTCTCTTGACCTCAGGTGTTTTCTGCATCTTTATGCACTGGAATCCTGACCCTTTTTTCAAATGCCACTATATTCATGAATTCTTTTCTGGTCTTCAACCTATATATGACCTCTTCCTCCTCTGAACCTGAATTAGTTAGATATTGCTGAATCACAAAGTACCCCATAACTTAGTGGCTGAAGAAAATAGTAAACGTTGCCTTTCACAGTTTCAGCAGGTCAGGAATTTGGGAGCAGGTTAGCTGGATAGTTCTTGCTCAGGGTATCTCATGCAGTTATAGTCAAAATGTCAGCCAGGGCTTCAGTCATCCTAGGGGGCCAACTGGCTGCCAAGTAGATACCGGCTGTTGTTAGGAGGCCCCAGTTTCTTCCTGCATGGACTTCACCATAGTACTGCTTGAGTGTCCTCCCAACATGGCTGCTCACTTTCCTCAGAGCAAGTGATCTATAAGAGCACAGACAGAGGCTGCAGTGTCTTTTCTGACCTACTCTTGGAAGTCACACATGGTCATTTCTGCACTTTTCCTATTGCATGTGGGTCAATCCACTCAATGTGGAGAGGAACTACAGAGGAGGTGGAGCTCACTGGAGAACATCTTGAAGGCTGCTTGCCCCAGAGCGTGAGCATGGCAATATATCCTACCTCTCTAACGTCACTTAAAATATTCTGCCCTGTATTACAATTATGTGTTTCCCTCTCCTGCCCACTCTACTGGATTTATATGTCCTTGAGAGCTTACATTTGCTTCTTCATCTTTACATAGCTTGAAATATCTGGCACATTGCTTTCAATATATGTCACATTTCATCCACAGCCTCTCTGTTAATGAGTATAAATGAAGATGTACACATAGGAAAGAATCAGGCAAATGGAGAGAAAGAGAAACAGACAGATTTTGCCAGAGTGTGTGAAGGAGGGCAAATAAGAGAGAACAACAGCAGAGTAAATTGCACATTTTACTAGATAAACATAAAAGCTCACATGCTATTTTTGTAGATGCTAGAATACTAACTTTATAAGAATTTAAATATTTGGAACACTGTGTAACCATATTCTACTTTTTTAATGTATGTGAATGACTTGCCACATTATTTGTAGCTAAAACTCCTTCAATTATGCTTAAATATTCTGCAAAAAAGCGTCACATTTTATCAAAACAGAGAAATTATTGGTTACAAATAACTCTTTGGCAATGTCAAGGAAAGCATTTATAAGTCCTTTTATATATGATTG
This sequence comes from Rhinopithecus bieti, assembly GCF_001698545.2. NCBI lineage: Eukaryota > Metazoa > Chordata > Mammalia > Primates > Cercopithecidae > Rhinopithecus > Rhinopithecus bieti. The sequence goes on from NW_016804646.1 coordinate 5,232,110, forward strand.
AGAACTTTACTTAACCTTTAATTTACTGCTCTTTAACCTGGCCCATTGGGGTAAAATCATCTCTGGATTGGTCAATTAACATTTATATGTAGATAATTAGAGCAAAGGGCACACAGGAATGTCAGGAGGAACAAAAGACCCATGAGAGGATAAGTCTTGGTGGGTCCTGCTCTGAAATGTCACCCGTTCTTCTTCTCATTTCCACTCCCAGAGCCACTTGCACATCATAGTCCAGTTCTTAGTAACTCATGTCTAAATTACCAAAATGACCTCAAGTAGTTCTCACTACTTCCAGCTTCTTTCCCTCCATACTTTTGTCAGAGCTAACTAAAACATCATTCCCCTCCCATGTTTGAAAACTCTCTTAGTCCATTCTGGCTGCTATAACAGAATCCCATAAACGGGTGGCTTATAAACAACAGGAATTTATTTCTCACCATTCCGGAGGCTGGGAAGTCCTAGATCAAAGCACTGGCAGATCCAGTGTCTGGTGAGAGCGCCCCTTCCTGGTTCATAGTTGGTGGCTTCTCACTGTGTCCTCACATGGTGGAACGTGTGTGGGAGCTTTCCAGGGTCTCTTTAATAGGGCACTAATTTTATTCATGAGGGCTCTTCTCTCACAACATTCACTTTCTAAAGACCCCATGTTCTAATACCATCACTTTGGAGATAAGGATTTTAACATATGAATTTTGAGGGGACACAAACATTCAAACCATAGCAGAAACCTTCAGTGAATCCCACAGTCTAGAGGCCTTATGCTAGCTGTGTCTCCTAGAGTCAACCCCAGTCCCTGGCCGGAATCTGCTCTGTCCTCAACCCTTTTCATCTTGTCCCCCACCCTTTTCCTGATGCATCGTTTTGATCAGCCCACCTGATTGCTCTTCTGTTCCTAGCATACTTGCATGTCTGTGATTCCTTCCTGCTTAGAAACAACATTTCTTTCCAGTGACCAAATATCAATCCTCCCATTTCTTTAAATTCAATTCAGGTTCCCTAATGGATCCATCCTGACTCAATAATCTTCTCTTTTCCTAACTTTTGGGCTCCCAGAGTTTGGGGACTGCAGATACTTCTTTGTAATACTTGTTCCATGGGCATCTTGTGTCTCTCAACCATGCCCTGTGATTGTGTAAACCAAGTATAACTATAAGGTATTTATCCATTCACTGGGTGCTGTAGTCCACATGTATTTACTAAGTGCCTACTTTAGTCAAAGTAGATGTACAATAAGAAATTTAGTGAACAACATGTGAATGAGAGCAGAGACATTATAAAAGTATGAGAAACTACAAAAATAGTGACCCATTCATTTGTCCACTAAAATAATCAATAACTCTTGATTACAAAACTATCAGGTGCTCAACACTGTATTTGGTGAGGCATGGGTCATGAAAGGGTTAAGCAAGTAGGTTCTCTACCATTTCGTGACTTTTCATTTAATGTTGATAGCTAAGATAGGAGTATATGAAACACCTTAAACAAGAGTCAGGCCAGTATTGAAGTACATTACGGATGAACTTTTTAATTAAGTATCGAAGAAAGGTAAAGAAAAAGGGAAGAAGCAGTGAGGTGTTAGGCTCCAGAGAAAGTTCCTTGGAGATCTTTAGTCTTGAACTGGACCTAGAACTTAGGGATTTGGCTTTGAATATGAAGGTGAGTATTACCATGAGAATAGATGGCAAAGAGCACGCATCTAGGTGTACAGGAGCTAGAAGAATCCTAGGCTATGCAAGGACCTTCCCAGCTGAAAGGGATGGACGTGCGGAGAGAACAGGATGGACAGTAGAGAAAGGGCAGTTTATTTTAGGAGGATGAAATGAAAGGAAGTCTGTGAAGTTCCTAGCAAGCCACCTAACCCAAAGTAAGTGCCCGTAAACACTAACTTTCCCCCTCCTCTTTGATTTAGCATTTAGGAAGTTAATGATGTAGACCTTCTAGCCATGAAAAGATTTTCACTCCTTTTCTCAGCTGATTAATCTAATAACCTTTTTATTGGTGTCATGTTTATTCCTCACCTAACTTTGCACAACTACAAGGAATATCTTAATAAGAGATGAGCAATCTTAGCTCATAACTATATCAAGAATTCCAGGTGACTGATAATTCTATGTGAAATGCACATATACACTATCTTTATAACATTATGTATGTGTGTGTGTGTGTATAAAACAGCATGTATATTTTCTATGTCTTCATCTGTATATTTCAGCATATATGTTTATCTATTGATATCTGTATCTATCATTTATCTATATCTGTATATAGGTGTATATCCAAGTTGACTGTTTATAGATAGTAATAGACAATCAGAATTCCTGAATGACTCATTTATCATTTTTGACGCCCTGTAACTTGTACATTTCTTTCTTTTCCGAAGAGGACATGCAGAAACACACACGACATTCCAGCTTCCCAGGCTGCATTCCACACCTGCGTCTGGGCAGTGGTGTTTCTTCAAGGGAGTTACATGAGTCTCTGTCCTCACTTCCAGTGCTGACCATGCCTCTATGTGTCAGACCCTAGTCCCTTCGCTGCTCACTATCTGGTAACCCACTGTTATCTGGTGCTCATTTCTCCTATTTTTTATTCAAGGTAGACATTCTCAGTTCAAGGAGGTTGAGGTGGCCTGGTGCAGCTGTGGCTTAGTTTTCAGTAGGACTCTTCCAGTGTCGCTAGGAAGATACAGTTCACTCTGTGGGAACCAGAACTCTGGACCCACTGCGTCTGCAGCTGTCTGTGCTTCACTCCCAGCTGCGGGATGGGTAAGATGGACTGTTTATATTGGAAGGTGTGTACTTCCAGGCCCCAAGACTTGGACCTCTAAACTTTCCCTAATGTCCCTAATGGCTCCTATCGCTGCACAGGGTTGATTTCACACCACAGCCGCCAATGTAGTGCTTGTTTCTTGTTAATCTCCGAACAGCAGGATGTCATTAATAGAGTAGGACAGTGAATGTTCCCTGTATTGTCTAGATGGTACGAGTCATTTGGGATCATATTCAAACTGAAGGAGAAAACTGTAAATGTGTGCTGTTGTCCATCCATGCGAGAGAGAACTCTGCTAACAGGAGTGGAAAAGCCTGCAGAAGCTACACCGACGACCGCAGACCATGCAGCCGTGACTTTCTGGGCCACTGTGGCAGGGGTTCATGGGCTGACCATTTAGGCTCTATATGTTTTCTTTATGTTTCCTCTACAGGGTCATTTCTAAGCTTTCTTTTTAACTTTGTTATATGCAGGCACATTTTCATAAATGTTCTAATATTTTCTCCATGCATTAGTAGCAGATTGGGAGGTCTATAAAGGTTTTAGTCTACCATGTTGCTGAAAGCAAGATAGAGAATATTTTTCACATAACAGCTGTGAGAGAAAAAGGCAAAATACAGCAGCTTCACAGGGTCACAAAGTGAAAAAAGTATGTGTGTGCTTGAGCATGTGTATGCGAGTGACTCTGGTTAGAAATAGGAAAGCGTTATGAAGGACTTTGGATAGGTTCCAGGAGGGGAAAGGAGAAGCTGTACCTTTAGGTGCGCCCTTGCTCAGATTAAGTTGACTGATTACTTACACACCCATGGCATTAAAATACCAAGGAATTTTATTTTCTTTGTTTGTATTACATATTGCTTTGAAGTAAGTGAGAGCAGAATTTTGAAAATCTTTTAGGTGTTAAGAAATTATCTTTTGGCCGGGCGCGGTGGCTCAAGCCTGTAATCCCAGCACTTTGGGAGGCCGAGATGGGCAGATCATGAGGTCAGGAGATCGAGACCATCCTGGCTCACACGGTGAAACCTCGTCTCTACTAAAAAATACAAAAAACTAGCCGGGCGAGGTGGCGGCGCCTGTAGTCCCAGCTACTCGGGAGGCTGAGGCAGGAGAATGGCGTGAACCCGGGAGGCGGAGCTTGCAGTGAGCTGAGATCCGGCCACTGCACTCCAGCCTGGGCGACAGAGCGAGACTCCGTCTCAAAAAAAAAAAAAAAAAAAGAAAGAAATTGTCATTTATATTATTATTATTATTAATTTCTCTAGAAAAAGGGCTTTTGAAGAGCTCCTATAGGTGTTAAGGATTGGGTATAGAATGAACATGTTTATTTTGTATTTTGTTATCATTACATAGGCTTATCTAAATAGACTCCAGTATCTTTCTTGCTATTAAAGTCACCTTGGGGCTGGTTTCAAATTCATATATTGAGCTTGTCTCCTATTTGACATAAACTTGTGTGGTTCATTTTCCAGTAAAATACATGGTTTTAAGATTTTTTTCTACGAAGTATTTTGAGGGAATAAAAAAAATTTAGGACTTGCATATATTGATTTATTAGTAATCCCATAACCATACTTTGAGAAACTGAATATTTGGATGGTTTCGAGATGACACAATGGACAAAATCTTGCGGTAGAAGAATCCCTATTGGATAACCTTTTATCCCTAAATTCTACTTTTTTATTTGCCAGTAAAATGTGAGAAAATGTTCAACATTTTACTTTGATGCAATAGTAATTTTCTTTTGATTGTGGAGAAATTCAGGTCCTATTATTAAAATATAGTTATAATTAAGTTACCAAGGAATTTTATTTTCTTTGTTTTGTATTATATATTGCTTTAAAATAAGTAGGATAGCAGAATTTTGAATTTTATTCAAAATTTTATTTTACTGTTGAATTTTCTCTAATTATGGTTATGGGATTACTAACAAATCACTATATATGTCCTAAATTCTTTGATTCCATTAAAATACTTTGTAGAAAAAAATCTTTAAAATGTTTTAAAGATTTCAATTTTTAAAACATTCATTTAAAATATTACAATGCCTGGTACTATGGGAATATCAAAATAAACATAGGACCTACTTTCAAGGAGATCACAGTCTATGAGAAAGGAAAAGATACGAATATTATGATGTAATAATGGATCAATAGAAATATATACAAACAGATGGGATGATTTGATAGGTTAATTGGGAATTCTGAGTCAGGGAAGACTTCCAGAAAGAGATTATATTTTAGCTCAGGTTTAATCAAAAGATTGATAAACGTGTTAACGTAAAAAAATATAAAATTAGGAGAATCAATGTTCTGTGTAGTTCATGGAGTGCCTCCAATTTTTAAGCTGTAGTGTTGTTATACATGAGCTGAATGCTTAGCAGCTCCGGTCTTTGCACAGAGCACGCTCTACACAACCCTCCAGGATTACTGAAATTGGTCTAAACCACATGCTGCCTTTCCACACTGACAGGTACCAGAGGAAACATCTTCCTTTCTCTCTGCAGGAGCCCCGTCCTGGTTTTCCAGTGCAACTCCCGCCACGTGATTTGCTTAGACTGTTTCCACTTATACTGTGTGACAAGACTCAATGATCGGCAGTTTGTTCATGACCCTCAACTTGGCTACTCCCTGCCTTGTGTGGGTAAGTCTAGCATGTTTTCTCTCCATTTCTAATATTGATGAAGAACAGAAGAAGAGCCGTTGATTTAAAACTGACTTAGATACATGTAAACCCTAGCAGAAGAGCTGAAAATTTAAATTTGATCATTGCTGGATATGAAACATTAATGTTTGGATCACAAAAGATAAAAGTTCTGGGGAATGAAGGAACTGTGTTGAACTGGAAAATGCATAATTTGCATAAAGGCATTGAGACTAAGTTTATCAATATTATTCAGCCAAGGTATACAAAGTTTTTCTGTGGTTTAGAGTCATTCTCCATGTTCTAGATTTGTTACCCTAGAACTAGAGCCGTCTTACCAAATTTTTAAATTGTATGCCTCTGTCACTCAAAATGTTGAACACATACCCAATATATATAAAGTAACATATATGAAAAAGAAGAATGAGATCAACCTGAACTGCTTAATATTTTATCTTTTAACATTACAAAGAACCCTTTACTTGTACTATACCGTTATTACATATATATATTTTAATTGAAGTGAAATTCATGTCACCAATTCACCATTTTGAAGTGTACAGTTCAGTGGCATTTAGTGCATTCACAATGTTGCACAACCACTACCTCTATCCAGCTTCAAAAGTCTTTGAACACCTCCTACCCAAGTAATCACTGCCCTTGACCCCTGGCCACCACCAATCACTTTCTTCCTCCATGGATTTGCCTATTGTAGATACTTCCTATAAAAGAAATCATACAATAGGTGACCTTTCATGTCTGCCTTACTTCACTTAGCATAACGTGTTTGAGGTTTATTCAAGTTGTAAAATGTATGAGTATTTCTTTCCTCTTTATGGCTGAATAATATTCCACTGTGTGGATATTTCACAATTTGTGCGTCCATTCATCTGCTGATGGGCATTTGTGTTGTTTCCGTCTTTTTGGCTATTATGAATAAACATATATAAGTTTCTGTATGCACATTTGCTTTCGTTTATCTTGGATATATACCAAGAAGCAGAATTCAAGAACTGGTCACTGTGTTCCACAACTGCCATACCGTTTTATATTGCCACCAGCAGAGTAGCAATGTCGCAGGTTTCTATTTCTCCACATCCTTGCCATCACTTGTTACTGTTTCTAACTAGTCATCCTAGTAAGGGTAAAGTGGTGTCTTATTGTGGATTTGATTTTCATTTCTCTCATGACTGTGATGTTGATTATCTTATCATGTGGTTGTTTACTATTCATATATCTTCTTTATGGGAATGTCTGTTCAAGTCCTTTCTTTGCTCATTTTTAAATTGAGTTATGTTTTTGTTGTTGAGTTGTAAGAGTTCTTTATATATTCTGGATACTGGATCCTTATCACATACAGGATATGCATGTATTTCTCCCATTCTGTAGGTTGTCTTTTCACTTTCTTCATAACGTCCTTTGATGAACAAAAGTTTCTAGTTTTGATGAAATGTAATTTATCTGTTTTTGTTGTTGCTAATACTTTTGGTGTCAAACATAAGACTTCATTGCCATATCTAAGATCATGATGATTTACTTCCATATTTTCTTCCAATGGCTTACCTCTAATATTTAGGTCATTGATCTACTTTGAGGTAATTTATGTACCTGGAGTAAAGTAAAATTTCCTATCTCTCTCTATGTATAAATGACTGCATGTGATTAAATATGTTTCATTAATTCTTCAAAACTTAATTTGAAACTATGGGATACCTTGACTCAGTGGTGAGGTTTTAAGTTCAATTTATTTCAGGACTTAGTTTTGATGTCAATTATAGCTAAAAAACATACCTCGAAATGATAAAAAGATGCAAATGGAATAAATTAATTGCTTTGTTGACTTTGTAAATTATGATACTCATTTTTAAGCATATCTACCAATAATGCAAGAATTTTAAAATTAAGATTTGCATAATATATGTTAACATATTGTTAAGGAAAACCTATTGAAAGTTATTGTGCCTTTATTTTTAACAAAAGCATTCAAAATCTAGTGAAGTAATTATTTACAGATTGGAAAAGTCTGTAATGCTTTTAATGTGACCATTTTGTTTTGGTTAGCTTTCTTCCTTCACAAAGCCACAAACAATGGAAACATTTCTAAACACACATTTTCAAGTCTTCTCTTCATACTCTATCTTTTTAATTATCAGTTCGTTTTGAACTCATTTTCTTTTAATGTGTAACTTTTTATTTTAGAGAATTTCAACATTCAAATGTAAGGAAAAATACTACAGTGAACTTTCCTGTACCCATTAGTCAGGATTTGTAGTGTATCAAGACGCTCTAGACCTTTCTTGTAATTCTCGCCCAATAACCTGTAATCAGCCATTTTTCTCAGGAGCTCTGGCTCCCTTTAGTAGGAAATAGTATTTAGAAGTCTTGGTGCTTGGAGTGCTCATTATCACCATGTTGGTTACTGTTTCTAGGCCTAGGGGAACACACTAGGAGACATGTTTTGTTTTGTTTTTTAAGTACAAACTGCAATATTAGTTATACTAACATTTTCAGTTCAAATCCAGTGTTACCAAATTTTCATTGACAAGTCACCAGTGTTACAACTGTTGTTTCTTTCACCCTTGGCAAAAATTCTGTTACTGAGTGATACCAACAAAATTACTCATTTGCCTTATTTTGGAATGCACCCACAATAGTATCAGTGTTACAATATTCACACCATCACCCAAGTATGATTACTGAAAACAGTGTTCAGATTTTTACAGTTTGTTTTGTCATTAGAGTATATCCTTATAGGGATATAAACTCATACAAGTTAATGTATAATTATGTCATCAATTGAATACATATTTCTCATTGCTTTTATTTTTTTAATTTTTAATTTTATTTTATTTTATTTTTTTTTGAGATGGAGTCTTGCTGTGTTGCCCAGGCTGGAGTGCAGTGGCATGATCTCGGCTCACGGCAACCTTGGCCTCCCGGGTTCAAGTGAGTCTCCTGTCTCAGCCTCCCAAGTAGCCAGGACTGCAGGTGCGTGCCACCATGCCCTGCTAATTTTTGTATTTTTAGTAGAGATGGGGTTTTGCCATGTTAGCCAGGCTGGTCTCTAATTCCTGACCTCAGGTGATCCGCCTGCCTCAGCCTCCCAAAGTGCTGGGATTACAGGCGTGAGCCACTGCGCCTGGCCTTTCATTGCTTTTAAATTTATTTTGTTTTCATAGTATATGAAATATTTCCATTATTCCAAAGCTAAAGCTACAAAACATGCTATATTCAAAGAAATATACCCTTTAATCTACATTATCTTTCTCTCCCAAAGGTAAATAATAAATAAATAAATAATAAAGGTAAATAATATTCCTTTTCTCTCCCAAAGGTAAACCTTTATTAAAACAATCACCTATTTTAAAATAAGTAAACATACTATAGACGATATCAATAATGATATAGATGTGTCACCTTCTTAAGTAAAACGTAGATTATGCACATTTTTCTTCACCTTGCATTTTTTGCTCTAAGGTATATATGTATTATATTTTAAAGATCACTCCCTAGTCTGTTATAGATATTTTCTTCCATTTAAAAATATATAGCATTATCGAATTCCTTTGTGTAGGTATAGCTTACTTTTTCCTTATTGGCAAACGCTAAGTTTTCATTTTTTTTATTCTAACTATTGCTACAACTAATAGACTTGTGTGCACCCACATTTTCATGTTGTTGTCAGAGTATTACTGAGATCTGCTCCCTAGAAGAGGGGTTACTGCACCAAAGGGAAAATGTGTATTTATTTTACTGTTTCCAAATTCCCCTCCCAGTAGTGGTGCACTTTCCATACCCACCAGCAATGTCAGTTGCAAAGTGCAGCATCAGTCTCTCTACTTGCTCCCCAACAGGAGAACTGAAAGGCTTTTGCTCTGTTTCTAATTACATATTTGAGAAATGGTATTCTATGTAGTTGGCTGTATTTTTCTTTTTAATTTTAAACAAAGTTGAGCATCTTTTCATATGTTTAGGATCCTTTGGCGTTTCTTGTTCTCAGTCATGTTGGAAACATCACCTTTTCTTTCAGGGACAGGTTAAATATATTATTTTCAAAAATATTTTCTATATAGCACACTGTTGACAGCCCCTTATAGACACAGAAAAAGTTATCAAAGTTGGGTCACTTGTAAAGAATGGGCATAAATTAACTTTAATTTTGGTGTTTCTTTGCCATGAGATAACTAACAACCTCCTTGAAAAGAATTTTGAGTGGTCAAGCTCTGTGTTGTTAAAATGCATTATATGGATTCTACTATATATTAATTGTGTTTTAAATACCTTTTAGACTTTTATTTTTAAATTCAGTATGCCAATGCCATCCTCAGAATCTTATGCACTCCTGAGTTCAACTCCTTGGTTTTAATAGGGAGTGAGGCAGGGGATGAATGGATTGAAAGATGTTGCTTTGCAAAGTTTTTTTGGAATCCTTTTATATATATTTTTGTGAATGTGGCCACCTCATCACTGGTGACTTAAATATAATACTCATAGAAATTTTCTTTTATTTTTTAAAATACCAGTTGCTATTGAAAATGTATATTCCCTGGCACCTCTTTTCTTTTATGTTTAATAACAACCAGTACAAAAGTTACATATTTGTGTATTTTGCTGTTTAAAAAAAATGAGCTAGTAACCAGACGCTGAGACAGGCTAGAAACAACTGTACTGTCATTCAATTTGTAGTCAGTCTTCCACAGGGCATGGTTCGGTTCCATCCCTGTTTCTTCATAGCTTCAACCACGTTTTAGTATATGTATCTCTGTAAGTACTCACTCATAAGAAAATATAGTTTGGTTTGTCACAAGATTATTTAGCATGTATTATTTCAGCCTTTTAAAAAACTGTATATCCAATTACAATGTTTCCCTATATTATGCAAAGAGAAACTTTCAGATGTCATAGATTTTATTTTGTCAAGAACAAACTGGATTTCCTTTAATATTTGCTCAACTGAGATACTCATTTTGTTTATTACTTGCTTAGTTTTTAAATGTCTTGCTAAATATAATGACTCCCTACACTCGTTAGCTTCTATCGTGGAGCCTATTTTATAATCACATTGATGTTCACATATGTACCAACATGGTCAGTGTTGCCGTTTTCTCATTTTTGTCATGTTTGGATTATTAGTTCTATCTTTAATTAATAGTTTCTTTGAAGGATTATTTTTAAGTCACTTATCTGCTTTAATAGGGTTAATTTAATTAAAATAAAATAAGTTATTCATTATTCTTTTAGCCAAGCACAGATGACCTTCTGCTGAAGGTAACTGACAAGAGAGGGCTCCACTTTCCAATGGTGGTTGTGGGACTCCCTGTTCCCTTGGGATAACCCCTTTGCACTACATGACATATGATCATCCAATATGCAGACTAGGGTATGAGATGGTACACATATCATTCTATGCATTAAGTCTTCGTGGAGGTCAGTTCTTTTCATATTTTGCATAATACCTCTGTAAGTCCTGATATTACCCCCATAAACCAGTGAACCATTTTGCACAAATCATGGGTTATATACGGCACCTCAGAAAACCCTAGTTCAAATTCTGGCTCTGAATCTTACCATGTACATAATATAGGGCAACATTCTTCACCTTAGTGTCACTTGATTTCATCTTAGGTAAAAGGGGGATAATGTAATAGCATCATTTTATCTGGACACATTAAAATAATGCCTTATGAAGTACCTTTAGGGTACATGCTGAAGACAGTAAGCATGCAGTGTATAGTGGCTTTTGTTATTTTGGTTGTGATTTAAGCATGTACTCCCATAAACATGTACATATTGTGTTTGTGTCTATGTCTGCATGTATGTGTATATTTACAGATAAATGCACATTTGGACATTCTTTAATTGTAGATTGGGATTTCCTATAACTCAATGCATAAATCAGCCAATTACCCATCTATCTGGTGATCTCCCTTCTTGGTTTATTTGACTTTGCCTTGATTCATGGAGCATAGAACAAGACACATACAATAAAATGATAATAAAATAGAAATAGAAAATCAAAGCTTATAGTCTGGGCACAGTGGCTCATGCCTGTAATCCCAACACTTAGGGAGAATGAGGCAGGCAGATCACTTGATGCTGGGCACGAGACCAGCCTGGCCAATATGATGAAACCCTGTCTCTACTAAAAACACAAAAAGTAGCTGGGTGTGGTGGTGCATGCCTATAATCCCAGCTACTAGGGAGGCTGAGACACGAGAATCGCTTGAACCGAGGTGGTGGAGGCTGCAGTGAGCCACGATCATACCACTGCACTCCAGCCCAGGTGACAGGGCAAGATTCTGTCTCAAAAAAAAAAAAAGAAAAAGAAGAAAGAAAGAAAGAAATCAAAAGTTTATCAAACTATAAATCAAAACAGATGATCAGGAACAAGAGCTGATGGAACCCATATTACTCCCAAGGCACCACTTTCTTCTATGGTGGGGCGAAAGCTTATATCAATGTCCATGAGTCTTGTAAATAATCTATATTGGCCAGGTGCAGCGGCACATGCCTGTAATCCCAGCACTTTGGGAGGTCAAAGTGGGCAAATCATCTGAGGTCAGGAGTTTGAGACCAGCCTGGCCACCATCTCCACTAAAAATACAAAAATTAGCCAGGCGTGGTGGCAGGTGCCTGTAATCCCAGCTACTTGGGGGACTGAGGCAGGAAAATCACTTGAACCTGAGAGGTGGAGGTTGCGGTGAGCCGAGATCGCGCTTCTGCACTCCAGCCTGGGTGACAGAGCAAGACTCCATCTCAATAAATAAATAAATTAATTAATTAATTAACATATATTAATAATATGTATGGAAAACAGAAATGACAGTTAATTCTGTAAAGAAACAAAGAATGTGTTGAAATTATGGAAGCTGGACTGCCACAGGAAGGCTTCAGAGTCCACGCCTGATTCTGTCTGTGGTCAGATGCAGCACAGCACCTGACAGCAGGATGGGCACTTTGGGCACGTTGCTGATCGTGCACTCCCGATGCTGTGGAATGTCTCTCTGGAGGTTCTTGGCTGGTCTCCTCAGCTTCCCTGCTGCCCCACTCCTACCTAGGCTGCGGTCTTCAACCTCATATATGCTTTTCAGTCACATGGAAGTTTTTAAAGATCCCAATGCCGAGGCCATGCCTCAGACCAAAAGGTTGGGCATCAGAGTTTGTTAAAGTTCTCAGGTTTAAACATTTGAGAACTACTGCAGGGGTGAGCATTCTGCAAGCAACAAGGTATTTTCAATGGGAATCTGTAGCATTCGTAAATGCAAAAATACTCCCTTTGCCCATGTCTAGTTCATCTGTAAGTGACTTGACTGGCTAGCTAGCATGGATTTTTCAATCCATTTTGATGAACTTGAAAATAAGATTGACAAACATAGCCAAAATAGCCTATTTCCAGAACCTCTGACAAACCCTTACCTAAAGATATGGGCTTTGGTAAAAACTTTATAATTATCCTGAAAGGGTTGCTGTCTTTTTGCTCTACCGGCTTTTACTCATAGTCTATGCTCGGAATTATTTTCAAATGACAAAGCACCCTCTGCATCTCCTTTTAAAACTGAGTAGCACCCACACAACTTGTTGGAGCTTCATGTATTCAGGTGGATTTGTTGAGAGTGCTGCTGTAGAATGATGGGTACTATGCAAAATGCACTTACTACTTGTCCTTTGTAAGCCCTGGCAGCACAGATTTTTCTGTAGCTCTAAGGGGCTGAGGAAGTAGTTTCCCACCTTCCCTGTGACATGCCATTGGCCTCACCATTAGTACCATTCAAGTCCGTCCGTTTTTTTGTTTTTGCCTTTTGTTTTTTGTTTTTACTGTTGTGCTCCCAGGTCACTTTTCATGTAATTCCAGCTTTTACCTAACTTAGAATGCAATTCCCTTTCCATCTAATACGTCAGCTCACCAACTATAATCCGTTATGCTTCTTGGTTGTTGTCAGTCATAGCGCAGTATGTGACAGACCTTTCTGATCGTTTTTAGATACAGAGATATTCTTGATGCCTAGGGAGTCAAGAAACCTGGGTTGCAGGCACCTATTTAGGGAGCAAAACATCAAATATAATACAAAGGACTATTTTTTGGCTTTCGAACATTGCTCTCCTAAATATAAATAATCATGTCAGTATAACTCCTAAAACACATTGGAAAACTAGGGAAATATATTAAAAGATGAATTACAAAAGAATATATGCAAATAGACAACACACATGTTAAAAATTCAACACAATTAGTTGCTACAGAATTGCTAACGTAGGCTGGGTACCGTGGCTTAAGCCTGTAATCCTAGCACTTTGGGAGGACTACATGAATCACTTAAGCCCAGGAATTTGAGGCTAGCCTGGTGCAACATAGGGAGACCCCTTTTCTACAAAAAATTAAAAAATTAGGTCAATGTGTTGGGGCACATCTACAGTCTCAGCTACTTGGGAAGCTGAAGTGGAAGGATTGCTTGAGCTCGGGAGGCTGAGGCTGCAGCGAGCCATGATTATGCCATTGCACTCCAGCCTGAGTGACTGAGACCCTGTCTTAAAAAAAAAAAAAAAAAGAATTATTAACATAAAATATAAAATGATGGACACACATTCAAAAGAGGTAAGAATATAAATTCATATATTTCAGAAAAGCAATTTGACAATCCATATTATAAGCTTTAAACTATTAACAAACTACCCAGAGCCTACCCACACACAGTCTCCCTGTATCTGCCTGTCTGTTTGCCTGCCTCGCTGAAATAGACAGCCCGTTCTCTTTCTAGCTCCTGGACCTTGTGTAATTATAATTGCCACTGTGAAAACGGTGGCACCAGGATTGAATCCCCATTGACACAAACTGCTGATGTGCTTGCAGTCCAAGTTCAAAGTTCCTTCTGCCTCCAAATTAATTGAAACTAAATCAGATTTCCTAAGCTTCCGAGTTTAAACTCCTTTCTGTTTTATTTTTGGGAATGATTTAGCAATTTTGACAGTTTTCCTTTGATCTGGATGCATGAGGTAGTGTAAAGTCAGGGTAATAGTCTAACTTCTCTAACCAAAGCAACACTGGAATCGCAGTGGCTGAACAGGGTCAAGGTTGATTTCCCCTCATGCCACAGTCCAGTGTGGGTTGGCCGAGGGGCCTCTGATCACTCCATTATTCAGGGACCCAGGCCCCGATTCCTGCCGTCCTGTGGTTCTGTCACCCACAGCAACCCCTGTGTCTCGGCTGCATCCTCTTCATGGGGCCAGCGGGCGGAGGAAGAGCAAGCAGCACACCACACTGGAGGGTCAGGTTTAGATCCCAGGCCTGCACATAGAGCCTGTCGCTTATTTCCACGTTCCTTGTACCAGAACTCAGCCACATGGCCCTGCCTCGCCACACCGTATGTGTTTGTGTGTTCAGGAAGTAGAAGGGATGGGGTAGGAAACAGGGTCTGGCCCTCTGCCAAGGAGAAAAAGCAAACAGGCTGTCAACACACAGAAGTCTCTCACGCTGGTGGAGAGGAGGATGAAACATAAAATTTATTGAATGGCTTCTCAGCTTTCCTCTTCCTGCTTGCAACAGGAACAACACTCAATCAAGTGACTTCATTATAAGGAGTGACTGGTGCATGGACAAGGACCAGAAAAAGAGCTGTAGGACAAAATTGATGGTGTTGCAGAGCTCATTCTAGCTGGATCAACAAGGCACTGTCTGTTCGGTCATGTTTGGCCTTGGAAGTGCTGCTTTTATAGAATTGAACTGCAGAGAAGACAAGAGAATTTTGTGTTTGCTTGATGCACGCGTGTGTCTTTGGTGGATTACGGATGAAGTAATTCTGTCCGTCCATTTGAAACAGCACCAGCAGCATCACTCCCTTCCTCTCTGGGAGGAACACTGAGAGATCTTTGCTCAATTCTTACTTTCCTTGAATTTCTACTCTCCAAACTAACGACTTTCCTCCTCCTCCTCCTCCTCCTCTTCCTCCTCCTCCTCTTCTTCTTCTTCTCCTCCTCCTCCTCCTCTTCCTCCTCTTCTTCTTCTTCTCCTCCTCCTCCTTCTCCTCCTCCTCCTCTTCCTCCTCCTCTTCTTCTTCTTCTCCTCCTCCTCCTCCTCTTCCTCCTCTTCTTCTTCTTCTCCTCCTCCTCCTTCTCCTCCTCCTCCTCTTCC
>NW_016804646.1:5248329-5253306 GCF_001698545.2 Rhinopithecus bieti
CTTCTTCTTCTGCATCTTGTTAAGTGGTTAAAGATAAAATAACATTCAAAATGAGATGGGACTGTTCTGAATAGCAGAGAGGATAAAACAATTTTTTCCACCCATTTCTGCCAAAAACTCTTAAGAGGCACATTCTACCTTTGTTTTATGAGGGCAAACACAATTTTTAAGTATAAATTTATTACTTATTCAAAGAGATGTGGAAAGATGTCTGTCAGTGCTTAAGATAGCTACAAAGGTTGCTCAAAATAGCTGTCTTTAGGATTTCTTCTTTTTACTGTGTGTTTGTGTGGTGTGTATGTGTGGATAGATAAATGGATAGATTAATGAATGGGTTGATTGACTGATGATTGCTAGATAGATAGATAGATAGATAGATAGATAGATAGATAGATAGAAACAGATAGTAGAATGACCTGAATTCTTTTCCCCTGCCTCATCAGCAGCTGGCGCAATTTTTGAATGTATGCATTCTGCATTATCAGCAGAGTGGGCACCTCCTGAGACTGGGAGGATTCTTAACAGTAGTCAATGAAATACTAATTGACCTTTAAATATATCATTTTAAATGGTTTGATGTATTCTTAAATTTAATATGCGCCATATTATGCATACACAAGAGTGCTTATAGCACTTGTATAGTTGTAGATTTGCATAGTTATAGAAAACCTCTGTACCAGCACTTGGATCAGACAGTGTGAGCCAGCAGCCCAGAAGCTTCCATGTGACCTCCTCCAGAACCACCTCCTCTGCCTATCTAGATATAACTACTATCTGATCTTAATAATTGTCATTCCCTGCTTTTCTTTATAGCACTACCACCTATATATACATCCCTAAATAATACAAGTATTTGCCTGCTTTTAACTTTCAAACTGGTGCTTGAAAGATTTTGCCAAGTGTCCCTCTCCAGAACCATCTAAATTCCAGTAATACTCCTAGTCCTGAACCTCTGAATATATGTGCAAATTATTCCATTCAAGGTTTTTTCTTTCTTATTTTTGTTATATATATTTTATTAATTACGCTAGATCATGGCTGTCTTCCTCATTGGGTTGAGGGATGTGTGTTATTGGGTGTGAAAATAGTTTATTATCTTTTTCATTGGATACATTTTGAGCTTACAATCAGAGATTTAAAAGCAAACTGGACTAGTGACCGGGAAGAATTGTTTGGATGGCAAGATCAGTTTATTGCACTTTGGTGAGAGTGAGTCTTGTATTTGTTTGATGAATTGTAAAAAGCAGAGCTCACTACCTGTATTAAATATCCTCCATCATCAGTCAGGGTTGTAACCAACACCCTCGACTGCTTCACATTTGGTGTTTTGGGTTCCACGTCAGCGAGCCCCGTGGCCTATATCAGAACACGTCAATTGCTGAGAATCACCTAAACGAAGCTGACTTACAGCGGCCAAAGAGCCGCTCGGCAATGTGCAACGTTAGAGACACATTGAGCAACACAGTCTGCGATCTCTGCAGTGTCACAGGAAACGAGATGCCTGCTAGATCTTCCAGAGCTACAGATTTTTGCAACTAGTCAGAACTTTATTCCAGAAGAAAGCAGGGCCATGTGGGTCAAGAAAAATTTAAGTGTATTTGAGGCTGAAATCCCTTTGGATTTTAAATATATTCTTCCTGGTTCAGACAGGTTAAAAACAAATACTGCTCTAGCTGTAGATTCCGTTCCTTCATCACTACCGCCATCATCACCACCCACAGGTGTCTATTCAGAGCCTGGTGTTGCTGCATTCAATACTGTATGTTACTTTGGCCACTTACATACAAACACACATACACACACACACACACACACACATAATATTCGGTAACTGTGATAAAACTTTATTCTTCCTCCCTGTGTGATGTCTTGTGTTAATGAGACTTCATGCATAGAAATTGGTATGGGCTAGTGACCTCCAACTATCTTTGAAATAATTAATAATGTGCTCAGAAGGGTTGATTTACATATTTATGAGGGTTTATACTGTTTGGCTCCAAAGCAGGAGACTGAGAGAATTTAATGTTTTAAATGCATACCAAGTTAGCAAGAGGAGGAGTGGTTTAATATTCTAATGTCAAGATGAACATAAATATCTAATACCCAAACCAAGTAATTGTATTATTTATTTCCAGTAAAGTCTGAATGCCCTCCAGGTGATCTCACATGTTCTATCACTGATTCTACCCAAGTGTTTGGAAAAAATAATATTTCTTATATTTTCTGCTTTTCGAACCATTACTAGACATCACCAGTCTTGGAATTACATATTTATAGAGGGAAACACTGTATGAAAGGCAGCGGAAAAACACAAGGAAGGAGGAATAAGAACAGCCTTCAAAGAAGGAATCTTACTTACTTCTTCGGCATCGTTTCTAACCCCTCCCCCAAGCTGCTACCTGTGACAGCTCTTTCTTTAGTAACAGTAAAGCCAACCATGTAATTAGTGGCTCACACACAACTGCAGCGTAATTCTTGCCTGGGGTGGGCATTTCAGGTGGGTGGTGGTTGCCTTCTGAGGGCTACTTGTATCTTTCACCTTTATTATCCCACTGGGCCTCGTCCATATCTCCATGGTCAAGCTCAATCCCCACATCCAAGATCCAGCTGGCAGAGGGGAATGAAATTATAAACTAGGCATGCATCTTGCATGTAATCCCAGCCCAGAAATAGCACACACCCCTAAGATCCTTAAGCTAGGCCTTAGTCATTTGGCCATACATACCTTCGAGGAAGCCTCAGTAATGGACCCTGAGTAGAGGCCTAGGAAAGAGAGAAAAGAGGAATTTAGGCAGACATCTGGCAGTCTCTGTCAAAAAGATATTCCTCTAGGGGTACTGGGAGCTCAGCTTCCAAGCAGTAGCCTTGGTTATGTTCATGCTTCAGGAACCTTGGGCAAAGTGAGGACTGTGTAGTCAGACAGTGCCAAGTCAATGACCAGCCCACTCAACTGGATGTTGAGCTGATTTCCTCATTTTAAAATGAAGAGAATTCTGAACTCAGAAGTCATTAAATCAGATGGTATATAAAAATGACTGACACAGTACCTGGTACCAACTTACCACCAATCCTATACACCAGTTTCAGAATGCATTCTAGAAACGCGTGACTCACGCGGGAAACCTGAAGCTGCGATGTAGGTTTAATTGAAGTCGTATAGCTGAAAAGTAAAATCTTATTTTCTTTTGACAGTTTCTGCATTAATACTTTGATATGGGAATAACTGATTCCTTTGAATCAGGCATTAACATTATAAGAAAAGTAAAACGTTCCACAAATATGTGCTTGTAAAAACAAATAGCTTGGAAAGTTATTGATAGTTCTTTGTAAAATTCTTATATTAGATTTATTTCACAAAACCAGAGTTTCTAAACTAGTCTTTTCCAGAAAGAGGTATATGAAGGAGGATAAATAGCTGCGTTATTGAGGCTACCATTCTGTATTATTTTTCTCTTCTTACTGATAGCATTGGTAGGCTGCTTTAACTGGGTTGTTAGTATAACTTCTAAGTCCTTTCCAGAAAATTCTGTATTCTAAATAGGCTGCAGATGAGTAATGAGTAAAACTCATTTATGTGCTTGTGCACTATAATCAAGTGTAATATTAAACAAATATATAGTCTGAAATTGGAGTCACAGCATTCTAATTGAATTGGGAGGTACACTAAAAGAAGTGGACTCCAGACTATGATTCATCGGCGTACAGGAAGAAAACTATAATTTCCGTGTTTGATTTACTTTTTGTGTCTTCTTTTGAATTTTTTTTGTTTTTTTTTTTCTATCTTTTGTTTTCCATATGTTTCAATGTATATAAAATAGGAGCAGTATTTGCATTGAATCAATATTGGTACTCATAATCAATTCTTTAATTTTACTAATAGGGATTCTCCAC
This sequence comes from Rhinopithecus bieti, assembly GCF_001698545.2. NCBI lineage: Eukaryota > Metazoa > Chordata > Mammalia > Primates > Cercopithecidae > Rhinopithecus > Rhinopithecus bieti. The sequence continues at coordinate 5,252,221 of NW_016804646.1, forward strand.
CAAAATTTTGGAGAGCACTGATCTAGACCAGTAGATTTCATACTTTCCTGCTCCCATGGAAAGAGATACATTTTACATCAAAAGGTATAAACACATAAAATATACACATGCATGTAATTGAAAAAACTTTCACCAAATAATACTTTCCCACTATATGGGATGCACTAATATTTTCAGTTTTAATCTATTTCAGATGCATTCGAACCATCCCAAACATGTAAAAATTAACCCTGTCTTGAAGCACTTTCAGGAGGAATACCCTAACTTTCCTTGGGAGCCCACTTCGTGTTTAGTCATTTCAAATATCAGAACCTCGTTTCTGATTTTTAAACATAATTCCTGTCTTACACTGCAGGAAAAAAACTTAATTAGACTAGATTTGAACAAAGTAGCAAAAATGAAGTCATCCATTCATTTTTCTAAACCAGTCAGTTTTAAAATTCAGGAAAACATAAATGTTTGATACATCTTAACAGAAAGCACATTTCAGATACACATTTCATTTTCAGGAATGCCTTCACTAAAGCCAGGTAACATGGATACTCTAGGGATACCAGAGTATCCATGTTATCCCAGCCTAGTCACACCTGGGTGAGGGGCTTCTACCTCCCCTGATGCAACGTCTGGAAGACCCCTACCTCCCTGCACTCCCACCCCCATCCCCCCACCCCCGCATCTCCCACCCCCTCTCAATCAAATCAATACGAGGGGACAGTGCCTCCTAATGGCTCTGCAAGACACACTAGCATCTCAGTCTCGCTGCCATACCTTTAGATTGATGTTTATCAAACTGTGTTCTGTGGAACCATGGGGAGGGGTTGTCCATAAAGCATATCAAGGATTATTTTACAACAAAAAAGGCGGGGGGATCACAAGGTCAAGAGATCTAGACCATCCTGGCCAAAATGGTGAAACCCCGTCTCTACTGAAAATACAGAAAAATTAGCTGGGCATGGTGGCGTGCACCTGTAGTCCCAGCTACTCTGGAGGCTGAGGCAGAATTGCTTTAACCCAGGAGGTGGAGCTTGCAGTGAGCCGAGATTGCACCACTGCACTCCAGCCTGGCGACAGATCGAGACTCTGTCT
>NW_016804646.1:5253586-5310399 GCF_001698545.2 Rhinopithecus bieti
AAAAAAAAAAAAAAAAAAAAAAAAATGTGGTCAGTGACAGCATGCATAAGTGTTTTCTGTTTTAGTAATTGAGACTTCCATGTCAATACTTTATCAAGGTGACAACAGGTGAAAATAGTGGCTTCTGTAGTCCTCAAGTCATAGCAGAAATTTTGATTAAAATGGTTTAGGTTTCTTAATACTGTATATTTTTGAAGAATAAATGAAATAACTGTACATGTTGTATTGTGAATTAAAATAACCTAATTGCAAAATGACAAAGACCAAATTTTAATTGATCTCTCTTATTAACATAGAGGGACACTTGAGTTTATTAATATTAAAATACTGTGTGATGGAGTAGAAAAGTAGGCTCTAAAATAATAGAGCCTAGAAGTAAAAGCATTTGGGACACTTTACCTTCAAAAACAACTCAAAGCATTTTGTTTTGTTTTTGATTTGTTACTCCCTATTTTAATTTGAACATGCTCGTTTCAGTTAGGGACTGTTTACTTTCTCTTCATTTCAACAAAATCAGTGATCTTGGTGAGTTTTTATTGTTCGTACATAACTAAGCAAGTAGTAAAAGATGTTGGTTTCAGAGGGAGTAAGGCCTTGTTGGATGAAGTACCACCATCATCATCAAAATTTATTTATCTAATATCTTTTGTTGGATGAAATACTACCACCATCATCCCAATTTATTTGCCTACTATACCACTTTAGAAGGTACTGTTTCAAGAACTGGGTGTTGTTCTCAGTTATACACAGCTTCTGTAGCTATCATCATATCAATGGAAGGAGTAATTACCTATAAAGTATGCTTAACGGTATACTCATGCTAAATATAGCATACTGCGTATAAATCAACAACAGCTAACTTCAAACTTCATTTTCCAGAGCAAACCTCTAGGCTGTAATTTTGCCATTCTTCCTTCTGATCCCAAAATAAAAATAAATCAAGGTAGAAAAACAGCTGTAAAGCTGATAACGAGATTTGCAACCAGCTAAGACATAATCTAAATCGTAAGAAAGTTTGTAAGTCCTGTTGTTCATTTTCCACTAGGCGAATGATTTAGAAAACCCCAGTTCAGGGACGAGGAAGACCACTGTGCCATTTAAACAAGGGACTGGCACGGGTAGCTTCTGTATTTCATGATCCACGTCCGCAAGTAATATGATGTGTTTATAGGAATGTTAAAGGAACACTGAAGATTATGGAAGCGTTTGAGGGGATAATAACACTTAACAGGAATATACTGTTTACCAGTGAGACTGAAATGAGGCTGAAGTAAATAATACGCATTTCAGAAAATTACCCAATTATATATTTAACCACTCCAAGGCATTCTGGACTCCAGGGAAAATAGTGTGCGTTTTACAAAATTGCTTATAATTGTGAATTGTGTGTTTGCAAAGGAACCTGATGTGGTAGTAGGAGGCACATTTGTCATAGCTCAGCAATGGAATCTGTTTTTAAAGGACTTTGAATACAAGAAACAACATTTGCAGTTGCTTTTCTGATGCCAATAAAATATGTGTTTAAGACTGCTTGACATACTCTTCTAGAAAAGACGACAGAGCTATTTTGATGCCTGAGGGATTTAATACCAAGTACTTTGAATTGAAAGCATTTAGCTATTGTTTAATACACTTTCCTTCTGAGACTACAGCTACATGTAGGGAGATAGATTTCTAAATTGCAAATATTAATTATTCACATTGCAGAAAACACCCTAATAAGTTTCCTGTTTTTATTTCACATAGAAATGCACAATTTAATTACTGAATTCTTAAAAGTTGTATAAATAGCTTAAAATAATTTTCCCTTAACTTGGAAGTAGGACTTAATTTTCATTAAAAATGACACATCTAGTCACATTTGAGAAATATATTGAACTGTGAATCATCCTGTTGAATGATATAATTTATATCCTCTACGTAAAAACAAAGACGGTTGCATAGGCCTCTACAGTTTATAAAGTGTGTCCTTAAAATGTCAGATAAAGCAAATCCAACCATCATGTCCAATTTATAGGCAGTATCTACTACACTCCAGGCTCTGTCTACATCAGAGGGAGAGGCAATAGTTTGCAGAACAGATAAGCTTCTTCCCCTCAAGGAGCTTGCAATTCAGTGGGGGTTTCAGATGTTTATGAAAAACCAGGCAGCTATATAATTACTGATTAGATAAGAGGTGGAAGAAATGAAGGAAGTGGGGCAGGACAGGGAAAAAAAGGAACAACTTGAGGTAAAACCTTGAGACAGGAGAGAGCAAGGCATGTCTGCCACGTGGAGAGACCGGAGTGGCTGGAGGAGAGTGAAAGGAGACCAGTCAAATGGGCAGGGCCCAGCAAGCCCACGCCGGACTTGCAGTCCTGGAAGTCAGATGCTGGAAGCTTTAAATAAGAGAAGTGGCATGATCAGATCTTCATTTTTCAAAGACTACTCCTGCTGGAGGAAGGAAAATGGTTGCAAAGGGACAAGAGGAGAGGTGAAAGACCAAATTCAGTGGGACTTGTGATGGACCTTGTGTGGAAGAAGGGCAGGCAGGTGTTGAAGGTAGTGCTTAGGTTTCTAGATTCAGCACAGGATGGGTAGGTCTTCAGATTTCAGCTCACAAATGCTCATGAGTAGTATCATGGAATCCATGACAAAAACTTAACTTTCATTCAATTTAATGTGGGTGATATTGCACTTTTCATGTTGTGGGGGGAGAAAAGGGCTGGTGAGTATGCTGTTGGTAAAATTCTGTGAATGACCCTTGCTGAATGTGCCTCAGCCTTAAACTCTCAGCTCATAGGAGCGGGCAATGCAAGAAACAAACACAGCAATAGATGCACAATCTCCTCTTGCAGCACCGTCACTGAGGAAATCAGCCACTAATACTGCTATGCTCTTCACCAACTTCTGAAAGACATTCCCCTCTGCACTAAGACTTGTCTGGTTGAGAGGAACAGAACCAACTAAAGCTAATATAAGAAGAGAGGAGGGGGTTATTATCAAGGATGGGGGTTATTATCAAGAATGGGGGTGTCTCCTGTTTCCCAGGGACAGGAGTGGGCCTCAGGGTCAACAGAACCATTGGTGCAAAGACCCCTTGTTTGTCTGTATGCATCTATGGTCACCTCTCAATCTGCCTGCTTCTTTCAGCCTTTGCTATAAACAAATTCCTTTGCTTCTCCAACTCCGGGCAGGAACATGCCAAGTCATGGCTTACAAGCTTACAGAGAGTCAGACAATTTGGTCAAATGATTTGTGTGATTCAAAGACATTCGTGTGATTCAAACTTCTGGGAAAACATTGGTTCTCCTGAATGACACATATGTTTTCTATGCTATAGGTAATACAATGGTCACAGAGCATAATGTTGGCTCTCTTTAGGCCACTAGGAAGGTCAGGACTTATCTTAAGTAACTGTCATCTTTTCTGGCTTTTATTTCTATATAAAAGCTCTCTTTGTTTTTTGTCCTTAGTAGTCTCTTCCTATTTCATGTTCTTTGCATTTTTGTCTACTTAAATGTTATTGGTATACATTTGTATAATTGTCTCAGATCCTTTCTAGAATGTTACAGGAAAGGAAGGATAATTGAAAATTTCAACTTGAAAATGGCAATAGAATTTCTGGGTGCCAGTATATTTGAGAACAGTGGTGGCCTAGAATATAGCAATTATGCATCAAGAATATAATAGGTTAAAACATATTATGTGCAGAATTTTATTGCTTTTCCTCAGGCATTTCATAGCTCTATAGCACACTGAATGCACTATATGCCAAATTTCATGTGTAGCCACTGGTTTTTGTAGTTATTTAAATCTAAATTTATATAGATTATATGAAATTAAATTTCAGTTTCTCATAATCACAAAACAATGTAAATACATTTGGTGGATACGATATGAGTTCAGGCCTAGAGTATTTCCACCATCATAGAAATTTCCATTGCACAGCATAACATTAAGTAGTCTTTAATTTGTTCATTAATAGCTTGAAAATAACTTCTGAATTAAAAGACCCCAACTTAAACTTTCTGGTTCTTTCTCAATCACATTTCTAGTACATCTGTCTTTTTGGTTTGCTTTCTGTTGTAACTTGGTCCCTATTAGCATTCGTACTTTATTCTTGAAATTTACAAGAACCTCAAAATTCCTCATTCTCAGGTTCTTCCACTGCTGTCCATTTGCTCACTGTCTTATGCTAATTGAGATTCCATTTTTGTAAAGTCAGTCTTCTAATATATTTAACTCTTGGGTCCTGTTATATATCTTGATATTATCAGATGCTACCTATTTCTGATTGTCACTTGTGCATCTGATAAATCTAATGATCGTCATTTGTCATGTGAGCATTTGCAACCCTTGGCCAAGGTCTCCTGTTACATTGTATCATGTGGCACAAAGGCATGCATGCACACATTGATCCATGCATTCATCTATCCATCCATCCATTCATGCATCCACCATCTATCCATCTATCTGTCCATCCATCATCCATCCATCCATCATCCATCCACCCATCCACTGCACACACTAGCTCAGCACACAGTGCTGATCATAGAAATACAAAGCAAAAAGACACACGTTTTACTTTCAAAGAGCAGTCAGTCTTATTTGGGAAAAGACACAAAAATATGACAACAAATAATTTATTTATTCAAGGCAAGTACCTCCTATGTTTTGTTGCAACATAATGGTTCACGATGTTACTTATTCTTAATAAAACTGGCCATAATACCTTAGGACTGGGACATTAATTTTCAGTAATTCTCTAGAACATCTGTTTAAGCGATAAGATTGCTTTGGGTAGGATTCGGCCTCTATTTTAAGGGAGTCTGCCATTCTGAAGTGATTGCTGAATACTCAAAGCATGGCACAGAGAAAAGCACTCTATTGTTTGTGGCCAACGAAGTTGCATTGTATTGAAATATGTGCTGCCTCATTGAAGCCTTGACTCATTCATGCCATTGATAACAGTTTAGATATGTGCAGGTGTAGGCTGACAACCCACAAATACTAGGGAACATCAGCAACACTTGATTATTTATGCTCTTAAAGGACTTGTGCTTCAACTCACGATTCGATGTTGCAGGACTTTTCCTTAGTTCAGCCATAGATGGGGTTCTTTGTCCCACGACCACAAAAATTCAGGTTCCCAAGACAATTTGAAGGGTGAGTAAGACAGGGTTATTTTGGGTGAAAAGGAAGAAAAGGGGCAAACAGGGACGCTCGCTAGGCCAGACAGAGTCCCTCCTAGAGCACTGCTCGCCCTCAGCTTGAATCCCAGGTTCCGCCCTCAGCTTGAATCCCAGGTTCCGCCCTCAGCTTGAATCTCAGGTTCCTCACAGGAGGAGAAGGGGCCAGGCTCCTCCATGCTGCAGAGGGCAGGCTGGTTGGCGTTTCTCCAGGGGCCCCTCCCACCTGGGTGTCTCACTAGAACTGAGATTGAGGTTTGAAAAAAAGGACCTTTTCCGTCTTTAAAGGTGTTGTTTTACTTATATTTAATACATCATTTTCATTAAAATAAAAATGTGAAAGTCCAATTCCAGGACGCAGATACCTGTGTGGGTGTCATTTAGTTGTGCTCTGGCTGCGGTGTGCAGTTAGAAAATGGACGTGACTCAGTCTGACATTGTGGCATCGTTTTCAAATTCAGCTCAGTCTTACAATGTTCCCAATTAAAGTGTGAGTGACACTAACTAATTAAATTGAGGAAAAGGGTATTCATAAAGTAGACGATGTCAATAGAAAATAAAGTTAGCAATTGACATCACGACCACAGGATTTTTTTTTTTTTTTTTTAAAGAACGAGCTGTGTGGTAAAAGGGTATATTTAGAGACAAGAAAGATAAAACACCGTTTGATTGACAAGTATTATTTGTGGTTCAATCAGTTGTATTTAGGCTGCTATGCCTTGTTCACTGAAAGTACAAATATCCTTCAGTTGTATCACAAAGCTTCTTTTACCTCAGTGAACTATCGGTATGTCAGCTCATCGGCCAGACTTCAGAAAACTGAACCCAGTTTTATGTTCAGGTGTACATATATCTACATCTGGGGAGCCCTAAAACCCACTTGAAAGACCAGATATATAGTCTGGAATGTGGTGACCACTGGCTGTCACCAATGGCTGCCAACCTATGATAGAAATAAGGTTGTGGAAGCCAGACAATGGGAAAACAGTGTGGAAGGATCTAGCAATTAAGTTAAATGTATGTGAGTCAGTGAATAGAAAAAGGTAATTGAAATATAATCTATGTTAGTGACATTGACAGTATATAGAATAAAAAAGAAGTAGGAAATGGCTGCCACTCTGATAGGTGCTGAAAATCTGTCATGCAATTCAGCTTTATTGGAATGACTAGCATTTTAGAAGTCCTGAAGACACAAAGAATTCTGGTTTTTAGAAGTCAAAATGGGACATAATTGTTCCATTAGTCTTTCATTTTAATGGCTTTTGGTACTTTCTGAAGCATTCAGAAAAACACCTTTAAATTTACAGTGACTGGCCAACCTTTCCAATCCAATGCATTCTAAGGGCCGACCTAGGAAGCCCCTAGATCCTAGTTACTGAGGGGGAAGATGCGGGCATATCGTGAATTCATACATTAAAATGCTTGCCATCCTGATTACACAACCTGAAGGAATTTTGATGTCTTCTGAAATGAGAGATTATCTCTTTTTTTAATGTTTTATTTTATTTTTTATTTTTTATTTTTTTTAAACAGAGTCTCGCTCTGTCGCCAGGCTGGAGTGCGGTGGTGCGATCTCAGTTCACTGCAACCTCTGCCTCCAGGGTTCAAGTGATTCTCCTGCCTCAGCCTCCTGAGTAGCTGGGACTTCAGGTGCCCACCACCATGCCCAGTTAATTTTTGTATTTTTAGTAGAAACTGGGTTTCACCATCTCGGCCAGGCTGGTGTTGAACTCCTGGCCTTGTGATCCACCCGCCTCGTCCTCCCAAAGTGTTGGGATTACAGGCATGAGCCACTGCCCCTGACCTGAAATGAGAGATTTTTCAAAACAAAAGAGGTTAAGATGTGTTTGTGTGGTATAGTAGGGAAGAGACAGGTTTTATACTCAGACAGACCTGAGACTGAATTTCAAGTCTCTTCAGCTTTGTGACTTCAGGCCAGTCCTTTTATTTCTCTGAGCTTTGACTTCCTGATCTACCATCTTTCAGTGGGCCTGTGTTCATTAAATGACTAATGTTGGTTTATATTGTTTTAAACAGCTTTATTGACATACAAGAGGCATATATTTAAAATGTACCATTTGATAAGTTTTACACATGTATATACCAGTAAAACAATCAATATAAGGAGCATAACCATTAACACCTCCCATGTCTCCCTGCCAAGCAATTATTTGTTTACATTTTCTAGAATTATATATAAATGCTACCATAGAGTATGTACTCTCTTTTTGTAGGATTTCTTTGATGCAGCGAAATTATTTTGAAATTTATTATCATTGTTGTGTATAAGAAAAGGGTACTCCTTTCTACTGCTGAATTGTGTACATTGTATGTATACAACCACAATTTGCTTATCCCTTCCACTGCTGATGAACGCTGGGCTTGTTTCCAGTTGCTTGGCATTACCAACAAGCATCCATGAAATTTTATGCAAATCTTTGTACATGTAGATATATTTCTTTTTATCTTGTGTAAATACCTATAAGTGCAAATCATTATTTTAAGGAACTGCCAAACTACTTTCCATGGTGGTTGTACCATTTTATATGCCTACCCAGAATGTACGAGAGTTCTAGTTGCTCCAGTTCCTACTCAGCCCTTGATATCATCAATCTTTTGAGTTTTCACATTCCATTAAGTGTGTAGTGGTGTCTCACTATGGCATTATGTTGCATTTCCTAATGACTAATGATATTATAAAAATACATACATATATATATATGGAGTTTTGCTCTGTTGCCCAGGCTGGAGTGCAGTGGCACAATCTCAGCAAACTGCAACCTCTGCATCCCAAGTTCAAGCGATTTTCTTGCCTCAGCCACCTGAGTAACTGGGGTTATAGGCACACACCACCATGCCCAGCTAATTTTTGTATTTTTAGTAGAGACAGGATTTTGCCGTGTTGTTCAGGCTGGTCTTGAACACCTGACCTCAGGTGATCCACACACCTCAGCCTCCCAAAGTACTGGGATTACAGCATGAGCCACTGCGCCTGGCCTGACTATCTTTTTATATGCTTATTTGCCATTCTCTTACTTTCTTTGGTGAAGTGCCTGTTAAAATCTTTTGTACATATTTTATTGTATTATTATTTTTATAGTGAGATAGAGTCTCACTCTGTCCTTCAGGCTGGAGTGCAGTGGTTGCTCATATTTTAAAATATGAGTTGCTTTCTTACTATAAAAATGTAAGAGTGCTTTATATATTCTACACGCAAGTATTTTATCAGATGCATGATTTGCAAATGTTTTCTCTCTGTGTGTGGCTTATTATTTCATTTTCTTAACAGTGTCTTTCAAAGGGCAGAAGTTTTTAATTTCAGTTAAATCCAGTTTGCCAATTTGTTATTTTATGGATTGTGCTTTATGTAGATACCTAAGAAATCTTTACATAACCAAATGTCATGAAGGCTTTCCCCTATGTTTTCTTCTAGAAGCTTTATGATTTATATTAAGATATCTGATCTATTTTGAATTATCTTTTGTGCATGATACAAGTTAGGAATCAAAGTTTTTTTTTTTATATATATATTGGTATTTATTTTTTTCAAACAGCATCCACTGAAGAGAGTATCCTTTTGCTACTCAACTGAAAGTCACCTTTGTTGCACCTTTGTTGAAAGTCAGTTGGCCATGTACTAGAGGGTCTATTTCTGTTCTCTGTGCTCTGTGTCATTGATCTATCTGGGCATCTGTATGCCAATAGCATACTGTCTTGATTTCTGTAGATTTACAGTTAGTGTTGAAATCATGAAGTATTTATCCTTCCACTTTGTTCTTCCTTTTCAAAGTTATCTTAGCTATTCTAGGCTCATGTCATTACCTTATGATTCAGAGTTTGAAGTGAGGTGACTGGGACTTGCCCCCATATCTTTCAACCCCTAACCCAGTGCATATTTCACTCTATTTAAAAAAAAATAGAGGGAATCTCTATTTAAAAAATAGATCTCTATTTAAAAAACAAAAAAACATAAAAACAGCAAGAAAGAAAAAAGAGGAGGCGGGGGGAGAGAGAGAGAGAAGGAAAAAAGGAAAGGAAAATGGAAAAGGAAAGAAAGATCTTTTGGTCTTGTCATATGATAAAGAATTCTAAAGAAAGAGTAATTTGAGGAACAATAACCAATAAAAATTCAAAGCTGAGAGAAAGTGTTCTTTTTCTTTTCTTTTCTTTTCTTTTTTTCTCAAGACAGGGTCTCACTCGGTCACCCTGGCTAGAGTGCAGTGGTGCAATCTCAGCTCACTGCAGCCTCCGCCTCCCAGGCTCAAGCGATTCTCCTGCCTCAACCTTCCAAATAGCTGGGATTATGGGTGCGCACCACCATACCTGGCTGATTTTTGTACTCGTATCTGAGACGAGGTTTCACCGTTTTGGCCAGGGTGATCTCGAATACCTGACCTGCCATGATCTGCCTGCCTTGGCCTCTCAAAGTGCTGGAATTACGAGCATGAACCACCACATCTGGCTGAGAAAGTGTGCTTTAATACAATGTTTAGGTATGGTAATTTGCATGAACTATGAGTTCTGAGTAGAAACTACCAGCTTTTTGTGCTACTTTGCCTTTAATCGGACTCATTATTTTTTATTACTTTGAATCCCTCATTGACCAGTTTCAACCCAGCTGACTGCTGATTTTCAATTGCTCACAAGTCCTTTTTCAAGGCTCACATTTTAATATCCTTGGCATTTTTTCCAATACCTATTGCCCACTATCTGTTGGCAACAGAGGGCAGTAGCTGCTTGTGCTGGCCTGTAGGGGAGAGTCTGTTTCCCACTCACCTGCTTGATAAGACATTTTCGATGAACTAGCTGACATGAAGACAGACAGCCAACAACGCACTTCAATCACGATTAACAGAATGTGAAATGAGGAAGTTCTGGATCCTCAAAGTACTGTTTTGCTTCCAGTGTCTTCACGTTGAATTATCCATGTTGAATTTTGGGTAGTGTTTGTCTACTATCCGTTCTACACTGTGTTTCATAATGAAAGTAATGCTGTTTTTATCATTATCATAATAATTTCAATTCTGCCTACCTAAAACAGTAGTCAAGGCACTGTTTTAAGTACATGTTTTCTCCCCCAACATATGAAAGTGCCAGCAGTAACGGACTACTATCTACTAGGAATGCAAGATATATATTTTTCACATAATAGGAATATATATCATAACCCTTCCATATTACTGAGTCCCTTTTGTGTGAACGGTTATCAAGTACTTTCCAACATGACAATTTCAGAACCGTCTGGGGGTGAAGATGGGTGCTGTCATCTGAGAGGTCACCAAGCAGAGTTGTGGAGATGGTGTAGGGAGGCTGCTCCCACGGCCACGCGGGTACAGTATGTTGGGAGAGTGCGTTGTCCGTGAGAATCATTGCAGAGAGCATGGATGATAAAAAGAATCAAAACTCTTTCCGTCATGCACCTTCCCTACTGGCAAGAAACCGTGCTTGCCTGTGGCTGCATCCCCAGCCCCTAAGAAAACCGTCACACGCTATAGGTGTGCAATGTTATCAATGAACAAAGGGATAAAACATTTAAGTTGGGTCAAGTGATCAATGAAATATTGATGTGTTTGGGACTTTGTTTACCATACCGCCTCTCCTGAAAGAAACATAAGCACTTTCACTGTTAGGACAACTCTCTGGATACTGACACCCTGGGACTCTTTCTTCCCCTGAGTGGGGATTCTCAAACCAGGCTCTGAGAAGGTGAAGCCATCTTCAACATTGTTTGGGTGAAAGAAGTTTGTGCTTTCCTAAGTGTCTCAGGAAAAGATTCTGTAACATACTAAAGAGGCTACATGCCATCATCTAGCACCACGACAGTTGCGTTTTTGTTTAAAATAGGAATTTGAGGATCTAAAGTATGTGAGCTAGATATGAGAAACACTGGGAATGTTAGGGATATTAAATACACAGTATTTGTCATCTTTGCACAGAAGTGGTGAGACCGTAAGGGAGAGGGAAGAAAAGGGATGTGAGTTGGTCCCCAGCACCTGCAGGGCTGGTGATCTGACTGGGGGAGGGCCCAGCCCCCATCCCTCTGAGAGGCCGCAGGGACCCGGCAGTCGTAGCTCCCAGCTGTCTTCAATTCTGCTGTCTTCTCTACTCTCACCTGCTGCTAATCACCCACCCCAACCTCCCACAAGTGCCCACCTCATGGCCCTCCTGTCCCCACCCCTCGGACAGCCTCCGCCATGGCCAGTGCGCTTTCCTGGATGCCCCGCGTGTTTTTGCTGCTGGGACTTCCCTGGAACCAGGCCATCTCACAAAGAAACCCCTTCCTCTGCTTGCTCCTCCCTCCACATCTCCTAGGCCCTCAGAGTCAAGCTAGTGTCCTCTCAGCCCACAGTTTTCTCTTTGGGATCAGCATGTCCCTCCTGAGCGTGGCCTGCTCTGAGCTTCAGGTCATTTGTCTCACCTGCCTGCTGTTCCTCCTTGTCATGCAACATTGGGTCTGCCAGGCACTCCCTGTAAGCTGTTGAGGCTTTCTCTTCCCCAGAAATCCTGCCTTCATTCCAGTGGCCAATCTGAATCCCCCATGAACCCCTATGTCCACTTTACAGAGCTGGAGATAATTACACAACTGGGCTCACCCATTTGACTTTAAATTCCTCCGCAGATGCACACTGGGCACTGTCTGGGATCGTCCTCCTCTTCTCTGGCTGCTGGATTTCCCACGCTCCTATGCAGCTCTTCATAGCTTACCCTCTGACCTTTCCTAACCTCTCCTTCCCTCTCCCTCCCTTACTCCATGGATGCACTGCACACATCTTTTTTAAATGTAAAATGAGAAAGTAGAAACTATCAGAGGGGACCTTTCTCATTGCCTCACAACCCAGTCTCAACCTCCTTGCCGTTTGCATCCTTCTCTGGCACTTTGGGTCACCGCTCTAGTGCAAGCCTCTAGTGTTTGTGTTCCCATTGCCAGGAGAGAATTGGCCTTGCTCCAAGCTGAGCCCCCACTCCCCCGCCCACTGGGCTCGGGCTCCCCTACTCGGGGTTGGCTCTTGAGTCATCTGCTCTCTAGGTTTCATGGGCCCTTCCTCCCTGTGTCATCTGTATCCTACAAACATGCTCTCCTCTCCCATGCTCAGCCAAGTCAGTAAGTAACTTAACAGCAAACAAGTGCCCAGCCGTGAATCTCTTATCCGCTCCCCACAGAACTTTTTATGCTTCCTCATGCTACTTCTAAGAGTGGTTGCCGTATGCTGTCCCCACTGACTTGCCTCCCATTCCTTCTTCTCTCTTTCCAATATGGCATTTGTTCCCTCCATCCCACTGGGATATTCCACTGGATAAGAAAATTTAATGCCAAATGATAGTAACACCAGTACTCACCGCGTGCTTACTGTGGGCTTCCAGATCTCCATGCCCTCTCTGTGTTCCTTCTCCCTCAGTGGTGGCTCCTTCTGTCCCCTTTATTAGCTTCTCCTCCCCAACCAGACTTCTCACTCCCATGCACCTTCCCTACTGGCAAGAAACTGTGCTTGCATGTGGCTGCACCCCCAGCCCCTAAGAAAACCATCACACGCTATAGGTGTGCAATGTTATCAGTGAACAAAGGGATAAAAATTTAAGTTTTTAATTCTTTTACCACTGTATACTTCATCAGCATTACTTTAATATCATTTACCTACTCACGACTGTCTAAATGTATATCTTACCTCCTGAACTCTCTGCAGAACTTCCGAATTTCATAGTAAACTGACACCTTAAAAACTCCACTTGGATTCTCAAAGGCATCTCAAAGTTAGCTTGTCTCCAAGTCGGTCTTGATTCTAACCACACCGCAACCCACACACCCTTCAGACCTGTTCCTCTGATACTCTTCCCCACATGAGCGTTACCACTGTCCATACTGATACCATTCTCTGTCCCTCCCTTCCTGATGCCCCTTATAACCCATCACCAATTTCTGTGGTTTCCTGCTCCCAAAGTACCTGGAATATTTTCATTTTCCTCTATCTTTGGGCCACCACTCTAGTCCAAGCCTCTTGTATCTGTTTACTGAACTTGTGTAAAAATCTACTAAATGATCTCTCTACTTCCTTTCTTGGATATACTACAATCCATTTGCGACACACAAGCCAGAATGTTTTTTGTTGTCTGTTTGTTTGTTTGAGACTGGGTCTTGCTGTGTCACCCAGGCTGGAATATGGTGGCATGATCATAGCTCACTGCAGCCTTGACCTTCCAGGCTCAAGCAATCCTCCCACCTCAGCCTCCTGAGTAGCTAGGACTATAGGTGGGCACCAATGCACCCAGCTAATTGTACTTTTATGCAGATGGGGTTTCCCCATATTGCCTTGGCTGGTCTTGAACTTTTGGGCTCAGGTCATCAGCTAGCCTCAGCCTCCCAAAGTGCTGGGATTACTAGTGTAAGCTGCTGCACCCAACCTTGAGTGGGTTTTGTTTGTTTGTTTGTTTGTTTGAGACAGAGTCTTGCTCTGTCACCGGGCTAGAGTGCAGTGGTGCGATCTCAACTCACTGCAGCCTTTGCCCTGGGTTCAAGCGATTCTCCTGTCTCAGCCTTTCGAGTAGCTGGAACTATAGGCGAGTGCCATCACACCCAGCTAATTTTTGTGTTTTTAGTAGAACAGGGTTTCAGCATGTTGGCCAGGATGGTCTCGATCTCTTGACCTCATGATCCACCCACCTCAGCCTCCCGAGTGGGTTTTTTAAAAATGTAAATTAAATCAGTTCCCTGTCCCAAAATGGATTTCTTAGGAAAAATACAAATTCTTCATAACATTCTCCGTAATGGTCCGCAGGTTCCTTTCATATCTCTCCTTCCCTTGCCTGCCCTGTGGCAGTTGTACCGACCTCCTTGCTAATCCTGCAGATGCTGAACCACCTTCCCACGCAGGGCCTTTGCACCTGCTCTTCTCCAGCCAGTGCACTTCCCCCTCTCCCTCCCCTGCTGTGTGCATAGCTCCTTCTCCTCCTTCAAGGCTTGGCTTTGAGAAGTCCCATACCATAAGCCTGGTACCTGGTCATGGCTCTGTCTTTGTTTTCTTTATACCCCATGTAATAATTTGCAATACTTCTTCATTGGTGAGTTTATTTGGTATCATCTCCCAGAGGGCAGGGATCATGTCATCTTTCTCACAGCTGAATTCTCCATGCTTGTCGTAGTGTCCTCAGCCACACAGTAGGAGCATGACAATTATCACTTGGATTATGTAAGACAAGAATTTGAACTTTAGTATTTATGCTGCCATAATTTTTAACTCACTTCATGATTGTGTAATTTTATGTTCTCACACACTTTTAAAGGCATCAACATATTTTACAACTTAAATATCAGTGTGAAATTTACAGGTAATCATAAATTTATAATGTAGTACAGATTTAGTGCAAGATAACAAACCAAGTTATTATGTGAATTTCAAGAATGGGAAGCCTTTAATATTTGATAGGCACTGAGTGTACCAAGCTATTCAGCTGGCTAATAGAATTATGATTGATAGGAAACTTGAAGGAAGAATCATTCCTGGCTTTCTACTTGGAGGAAACCAAACAGAGACGATGTTCTACACAGAGAGATTTATTCATCTTGTCCTTGTAGATGTTGACCAAGATAAGAGAATTAGAAATTTGGGCCAAAAAGTAGACCTCAGTAAATGGCAGGTATTCTAAATTGACATGTGCTCCATTGTTTGTTAATTGGTTCTACTGAACATTTTTAGAACTCATTCCACCAGTATGTATTATTTATGATATTAATGGCTCATCACCAATGAAGTGAAAGAAAATGTATATGATATTTAGGGAGAACCACAGTTAATGTTCAACCAAATTTCAAATAAAAGTCCATCAGTTTTTACATATTTTCATTCTCTTCCACATTGCTGTCTCTGTGACTAGTGAAACACATTACATTCCTTTTTGATGACTAATACAATTATATATTTGGTGTGCCTAGAGCCTTATCTGCTTGCTCTGTGATAGTCATACCACATTTATTGATTCATCTATTAAATCAGTTCCAAGGACAGAATTTTTAATACTGACTTTTTTTTCTTTTTTCTTTTTTCTTTTTTTGAGACAGAGTTTCGCTCTTGTTGCCCAGGCTGGAGTGCAATGGTGCGATCTTGGCTCACTGCAACCTCCGCCTCCTGGATTCAAGCGATTCTCCTGCCTCAGTCTCCCTAGTAGCTGGGATTACAGGCATGTGCCACCATGCCTCTCTAATTTTGTATTTTTAGTAGACATGGGATTTCACCATGTTGGGCAGGCTGATCTCGATCTCCTGATCTCAAGTGATTCACCCGCCTCGGCCTCCCAAAGTCCTGGGATTACAGGTGTGAGCCACCACACCCGGCCAATACTGGCTTGTAAAATATTTATTCACTTATGGATTTGTCTGGAAGAAAAAAAATGCCATGATGCCTCATTTATAACTATTTGAGGTCACCAGCCCTTCCAACTGACTAGTTTCAACAATTATTCAGAAATGGATGTCAATTAGAAGTTCCAGCAGAAAGCATGGAAAGAAATTTCCCTCAGGAATAAATGTGTTATTTGGTAGTGTTGCTAAGTCAATTAAAGTACAGCCTATATTTTGCCAAGACGTAAAAATCTCAACATATCTGTGTAAAAACAAAAAAGAATGGGTTTACAGGCCTTACAAGTTAGAAGGCAAAACAATTCTGTACCAATTAATAAATATATGTGTGTGTGTGTATGTGTGTGTGTATATATATATATATATGTATCTCCTATGTGTGTGTTATATCCATTAATATATTAATATCCTATGAATTGAAAATATCCAGTCAAGTGCTATTGGTTCAGCTGGGCTATTCCTGTATTTATAGAAAGGAGTTAGCTATCATAACAAAAGCAATGCAAACACAGAGGACTATACCATCAGCATTTTAGACAAATGTGGAAATGGTAGGCTCTTACAAAGGATAAACTCTGTTGAGTTTTTGTTGTTTTTTAAAGTATTCTGACTGTCACTTTTTGTAGGTGAGAGGGGCAGGGTGAATGGATGATGGGTAGCGAGCAACGGAGTACATGGAGAATGTATGGCTCCAGCTGCACAAGTTTGTCAAGTGACAGAGGCTCAGCAGGGGAGCCCTGATGTGCCCCATGTCAGCCCTGAGGCCGAGGGATTACAGAGCCTTTCCCCTCCTCCCCACTATGGCTGCCCCAGCTCATTGCAGCTTCTCAGAGGGGTCTGCAGTGTACCATGGCGCTACAGGAAAGGATATTTTTCTTTTTCCCTCTTAATGATAAGAGATGCAGCCAGCAAAACCCAGGGCCCTTGATAAAACTTAAATTGCTGGAGTTGAAGACTCTGTGAAAATTTAATGCATTAAAATCTGTACCAGGAATCACTTCTTCGGCGTAGAAATTGATCCTGCAAATTACTTTCCTTCCTCCATAAAAGCACTAAAATGATGTATAACTTAACAGATACAGATGATGCATGATTATAGTTATATTTATATGTAAGGTTTACGATTATATACATACATGTGTATGTGCATACATAGGTACATATATGCATGCATGTATATATATACTAAACACTTTGTTTGTTGCTCTGTGGCTTACAAAGATAGATGTGACACAGCTTTTCCCTTCCAAGATGTCACAGTCTTGTCAGAGAAGTAGGCGAAGCTGTGCCCCTCTAGGTAGGGCTTGGTCCCAGTAGACATTGCTGAGTGGGTTAGACCCGTAGAGGGTTAGCAACACAGGAAGCTTAGGCATACCTGCTTGCCCACCTCCTGGCCCTGAATCCTTACTACAAAGAGTCATCTGTTCACCAAGTGCAAGGAGCCCCTCCCCTCGGTTCTGCCTGCCTCTCCGTCTCTCCCAGCCCTGCAAAATGTTTCCCAGCTGCCCCCTGGCGGCGGGTTGGTTTGTTTTGTTTCTCTGTCTGGTCTTTTCATGTTGTAGAATACACGTGACAGACAAGGGAATTTCTCCTTTAAGCCTTTGACTAAAAGGTAACTTTAGCAGAGCAGCTATCCCCTCTTGCTCTGCTTAAATGTTTGAAAAGAGACTTTCAACTCTCAACAGCGAAAACATAAGGGAAATTCTCTTAGAGGTTTGGGACCCCAAAGAAGCAGTGGGGTATGGCTCTCCTTACACTCCCTGCGTCTTCCCAATTTTTCCCTTCTCATTGTTGTCTCACTAAAGGCACCTGCAGAAAATAACTGACTCTTAATGAATGGCTGTGTCAGTGACCCGACAAGTGCCCCTTGCCTGGACCAAGGTGAGAAAGCCAGTGTTACCTCCGGGAACCCCATTTCCATGGACTGATGGAATCTGCCCCTGACTCTGCTGTGGGAGGCAAACCAGACCCTTTAGAAGGAGGAGGTGATTTTTCCGCCGGCTCGGTGGGCTCAAAGCCTGTAATCCAGCATTTGGGAGGCCGAGGAGGGTGGATCAGAGGTCAGGAGATCGAGACCATCCTGGCCTACACGGGTGAAACCCCGTCTCTATTTAAAAAATACAAAAAAAAAACTAGCCGGGGCGAGATGGCGGGCGCCTGTAGTCCCAGTAGACTCGGAGGCTGAGGCGAGGAGAATGGCGTGAACCCGGAGGCGGGAGCTTGGCAGTGAGCCCAAGATCGCGGCCACTGCATTCAGCGCTGGGCGACAGAAGCGAGATTCGTCTCAAAAAAAAAAAAAAAAAAAAAGAAGAGGGAGGGGATTTTCCGAGCCAAAAGCAAAGCGCCAGGAGGGAAGGTTTAGGCCAATTTCCTTTTCCTTAGATTAGTTTTATGCTTTCTTACTCTTGGGAGCATAGGGGGACCAGTTTTATTTAGTCTGAGTCATTTTAGGTACACATTTGGAGTACACAGACAAGAAACATAAGGGAGTGATTCGGGATCAGCAAAAAGAAAAAAAAAAAAAAGACGTGTCTCCTTCACTCAACTGATAAATCTTTTATATTTGCTGATATGTTTGAGTAAGTACATTGTGCCCATCACTAAAATGTATAATATTTCTTTCTTTGTGCATGCATGGGTTGTAGAAGCATCTTCAAAGCTGAGAAAAACATAGGCATTGATGTCCCAATTCTGTTGTAAAAGAGGACTGTCACACAGAAGTCTGAGCTGGAGTTGCAGAGAAGCACCGAGCTACTTCCTTTCTAATTCTGGGTTATGCTTAGTGAAGCCAAGATCTCAAAGCTGTGTAATACACCTGACTCAAATGCCACGGAAAGACAAGAGCAATAAATCCCAAAAATAAATCCACATAATCCACCTCATTTAGGTTATATTTTCTTCTTACACTAGTTAAAGATCGCGATGTTCATCACTTTCAAGAAAACCAGGGAACTCACATTAAGATATGTTTGTTAACTACATGCTCATAGGAGTCATTGGAGAATTGTACCAAATTCCATTAAATTCTGGTACTCTGCTCAGTAAATAGCCATGAAAACACCATGGTGCTTAGAGCAAATCCTCAATCCCCTGCTAACACCTTATATTACAACCGTCTAATTACCATGTTTTGCAGTAACCTTGTGGGACTTCCACAGGTAATTAGAACTCCAGAGCTTTCTGCAGTAATCCGGTAAGGACCTCTTAACTACAAAGGATTATGGACTGCTAATATTGTCGTGGTCACGTGGTTTCTACAGTTAATTGTTTCAATTAATATTTGGCTGCACTACAGAATTTCATGCAGTTTCATAAACTATGACAGTTCATGAGTCAACTCTGAAGTGGACACATTTCTTTCATCTCATCCTCTCTCTCTCTTTCTCTGCAATTTATTTAAAATAGTTTTCTGATGAGAAAAAAAGAGAAACATATCTCTTCCATTACCTTGGTTTATGTGAATTCAGGACAATTTCTCTTTAGTTTCTCTTTAGGCAAGTAGGTAGATATCTAAAGTGATTATAACTTTCATTACCCTGTCACAGAAATCTCCAGAGAGAGGAAGGAGGCACTGATGACAATTTCTCCTTGGCATGGTTTTTAAAACTCCATTCCAAGCAATAAGCTGTATTATAGGACAGGGGCCTTGTTTTTTAAATTTTGAATCTTCAAAGACCAGCACATAGTACATGCTCAATAAGTGCCCATTGACGCAACAAGCATTTGTGTTCTGTCAGTGCTTATAGACCGCAGTCTTTCAGCCAATGCTTATGAATGCTTGAAACTCAATAAAAAATGTTTCTACAATAATAGGATCATTGATATCTCAACAGATAATTGGACATTTATAATTATAATTATATTCGTGGATAAGATCTTTGCTAAGGTAGTCACATGACAGCTTCAATATTATACATATATACATATATAGAGATATAGATATATACATAGATATATATACATAGATATATGTCAATGTATATCTAGATATCTAGATATACATGGATATACATATATACACATACCTATATAGTATAGATATATAGAGATATTTACATATATGTCTATGTATATATGTATGTGTGTGTATAATATTGTGTGTGTGTTTCTATATATATATATAAAATAGCAAAATGTATCTTACCCAACTATTACAGCTTTTTTTGTTTTCTGGGTTGATTTTCCTCCATTCTTGTCCACTTGTCTTTTTTGTATGTGTCTGTTTGAGCATTAGGCTTGGGGATAACAGCTGGGGCAATTCTGGACTTAGATCCAGTCAGTTAGCCCCTACTTATAAAACAAGGATTTGCCTCTTTAGCCCGGGGTCCCCATCTGCGGATAGTCCCCCATAGCTGGGTCTCTGGGAAGTCTTACTCAATTTTCAGTTCCATCTTGAAGAACGCCTACAAAAGCTCTTCATCGGGGCACACGCAGAAGGCAGCGTGGCACAATGAAAAGGTCCTGGGTTTTGGAACAGAGAAACTTGTATTTAAATCTTAGTTTTACTTTGGGAAATTACTCGTGTGCCCAGTCTCTTATTTCATTAGTGCAATGGGGATACTTTTGCCTAATTCGTAGAGAGACTTGTGTGATACCCAGAAACCTGCCTGGATCATAGGAGGTTCCTAATGAATGTGAGCATTTTCTTTTGGCATTTCAGCCCCGAAAATGCCACAGTGAGGCCTCATCTCCCCTCCTGGCCTCACAGGTCCCCACAGGGAGCTGTCACCCAGGATCCCCTGAGCAAGCTCTCAGGCACAGACACAAGAAAGTCTGCAAAATAATCTGCTCTTAGCTTCATCATATTACAGTCCTAATTGAATACACACCAGGCTGCAACAATCATGCTTTGTGTCTAATTGACTGGAAAATACTGATCACCTGTTCTTCCAGTCAGGCCGTTAGAGACATCAGACATTTGATTTGCTCAGCCTTGATCCCACCTGGAATCCTCCCCTTGCCATCTGCCTTCCCAGGGTCTCCTCTCTTATCTGGAAAGTCCATTAGATTTCAGATCCTCCTTTTCCTATATTCTAGCCTTTAAATAGGGTGTTAATTTTTTGCTGTCCTTAGGGGTCAACTGGAGAGTGTGCAAACTGCCTACAAGATATTCACGTTCCAACAGCAAGAGATACCATGCATCCTGAGCCCCAGGTTGCTTGGAGCCCCAGGTCGCAAGTGTGGCATGCTTGTCCTTGGCCATAAAGCTGAACACTTTGTATTCTGCTTTTCTTCTTGCACCTCTCCTTGTCATCTGGTTAGGTCAGCATCCTCCGAAAAGACTCCCTTTCCATCACCCCGTGACTCCTGGGTTCCCCTGTTAGGAAATGCTTTCAGTCTTGCTCAGAACTGCTCCAAGCCTCTGGCAAGGCCACCACCTCCAGGAAGCCTGCCCTGACTTCACCTGTCCACACTGAGGGCCCCCTCTGGAAACATGTACACAGTAATACCTTATTTTATTTTGTTATTTCATGCCTCCCCAATTAGATAAGAAACTCTTTTAAGGGAAGAAGCAGATCTAATATAACTTCTATATTATAGGTAATATCTTCAGAGTCCTGTAAGTTTTAAAATCAGAACTCAGCATTAAAAATCTGAGCTCTAGAATAAAACTGCCTACGTTCCAATCCTGCTCCACTGCTTGCAACTGGGTAAACATAGACACCTTTTAAAGCTTTTCTGTACCTCTGCTTTCTCATCTACCGAGTGGACATAACACTAACATTGACCTTTTAGAGCCATTTAAGACAATTAAGTGCTTAGAGTAGTGTCTGGCAATGGTAAGCATGTGGTAATAATGTGAGCTGCTGCTGGTATCTATCACCATAATTAAATGAATGATTCCAAATGCCATTGACTTGGCTTTTGTTAAGCCCTGAGCCAGCATCTCTGGTGGAAGGTGCCTTCCTGAACTTATATTTCATTTAGTCACTTGACAAAACGTTTATGGAGCAGGCCTGCCCATGCATCATTCTCGAAGCTAGGAGCATCAGTACAATGAAGGAATAGACCACGAGTCAATGCTGCTTGGGGTATGTTCCAGCTTTGGGTCTTTGACCATGTTAACCCACCTCCTGGTCATCATCTCCTATTATTAGGAATGTCAATATTATTCCTAATTCATTAGTATAGTCTCTAGGGCAGGGATCTCCAAGCCCTAGGCCACGGAGCAACCTCATGGCCTGTTAGGAACCAGCCCGCACAGCAGGAGGCGCACATCTCTTGTAGCAAGCCTTCAGTGAGAGGTCATGCTTATTACAGAAATGAACTCTGTTGCTTCTCTGTGCCCTGTGTGACATGGCCTCTGGCTTTTATTGCTTTGGAAAGCAAAATGATTCATCGTGTGGCTTAATCTAAAGTGCTCATTTTGGAACCACTGTTCACATCTGTGCTGCGGGGATGGTTATTTGGAAACTGTAATTTGGAGATCTGAAAGTTTCCCAATTTGAGGCGCATTATTCCCAATTTGAGGAGCATTATACCCAGATTGAAAAAAAAAATGAAAAGAAAAGAAAAGAAACCAGTAAATAATTAACAAAACAGACTTTTATTAAACTGAGTTACAGAGTGAATATTTTTAGGTGACTTTTAAAAAACATATATTCATACATATAAAAATCTATGAACTCTACTTTTCCATGAGCTCTGAAGCAGAAACCACATATACGCAAGTGGGTGAGTCAGGTGCTGCCCACACTGTCCCTCTCAGAGGCCCCCGAAGTCACGAGAAAAACCCCAGGGCTCCGTGGAACAGTTTGGTAATCACTTGTTTCCAGCAAAGACGCAGCCATGAAAAGCACAGGCACATGAGAATTATATTCATGGCCCATACAGCAAACCTACAACAGAATTGACCAGACTTCTCGATGATTTATTTTGTCAGAATTGTTGCCCAGAATGTATACGATATAGAATGACACTGTTGGCTATACTTATTAACATATGCATGTACTTCCCCTCAAAATTCCGTTTGCTGTAATTTATCAGATTGAGGCCTTCTTTGGGGCCCACAGTGTGCCCGACTGTGTTCTAGGGAGAGCTCACTCCCGGCCTTGCAGGGACTTATGCTAGTGCAGGCGGAGGACAAAGGGATGGATGCGAATTATATGTTGGGTTGGAGGGTGGGGATCATTTCGAGATTAGATGGAAACCAACACAGCCAGGCAAGGAGAGGTTGGGAGTGCCAGGGCAGAAGAGCAGGAAGAATAATTTCCACATTGTAAAATATTAATTCCAAATCTAATCTTTGGGGAAAAAATTCATTTAAGCCAATAAGTTGAATAAGTTGGACTGGAAACCTGGACTCCTCTCTCTCAAACTCTGTGGACTTAAGAGAAAGGGAGGGGCTGGATGTCAGTTGAGGGGGCGCAACCCCTCTGTGGGTGTTCATGGGCTGTGTGGTCCAGGCTTCGCCTCCTCCTCTGTCAAAATGCCATGAGGCTACTCTGCGCAGCTGTGAGAATTCAGTGAGCTAACTTGTGAAAGTGCCTGGTATGATTAGAGAGGCTCCATAAAAACGAGCTTTCTTTATCACTTCCGTTTTCTCCTCAAAAAAGTGAAGGGGATAAGCAAGGCGATAACTGTGGACACTTTGAGCCTGAAATGTCCTTGCATCTGTGAGAGCTTCACCAAGGAAAGCAGCCAGTTCTTGCTTTCCACAGTGCGCATGGGAAGACCCTGGAGGTGGTGCAGGACAGATAGCTAAAATGTTATTTTAAAAGCATCATGAAGATTCTGAATATTCCAGTGGATTAGTCTGTTCTGATGCTGCTAATAAAGACATACACAGAACTTTTCCTTATTTATAAAGGAAAGAGGTTTAATTGACTTATAGTTCCACATGGCTGGGGAGGCCTCACAATCATGGCAGAAAGCAAAGGGGAAGCAAGACACATCTTACATGACAGCAGGCAAGAGAGAGTTTGTTCAGGAAACTCCCATTTATAAAACCATCAGGGCTGGGCACGGTGGCTTGTGCCTGTAATCCCAGCACTTTGGGAGGCTGAGGCAGGTGAATTACCTGAGCTCAAGAGTTTGAGACCAGCCTGGCCAACATGGTCAAATCCCATCTCTACTAAAAATACAAAAATTAGCTGGGCATGGTGGCGCACACCTATAATCCCAGGTACTCAGGAGACTGAGGCAGGAGAGTCACTTGAACCTGGGAGGCAGAGGTTGCAGTGAGCCAAGATTGTGCCACTGCACTCCAGCCTGGGCGACAAGAGGAAGACTCCATCTCAAAAAATAAATAAATAAATAAATAAATAAATAAATAAATAAATCCCATCAGATCTCATGAGACTTATTCACTACCATGAGAACAGCGTGGGGGAAATCACCCCCCATGATTCAATTATCTCTACCGGACCCTGCCCTTAACATGTGGGGATTATTACAATTCAAGATGAGATTGGGGTGGGGACACAGTCAAACCATATCACATGGGTGTTATTTGGAGGATAGTTCTTATTAATTTGGGATGATATAAGTAATGTCCTTCCAAAGACAAAGAGGTTGAATGCAGTCAATCTGCCTGCATATTCAAAAGAGGACCACCCCAGACCAGTCTGAACCCTCGCGATGTGTTTACTGCTCAGGCCTCATCCATGGGGCTGATAGTGGGGCAGTGGGGATCATGTCTGAAGGATGAAGAACCTGATTGCCTCTCTGGAAAAACAGAGGCCCCCACCTCGATGTGATGCTCTCGGACACACACTGTCCCCAGGGAGACTTTGCCACAAGTTACTTTGATCCTCAGATTCCTCATCCAGTACAAGGCAGCCACCTTCGGCCTTGGTGTCAACTCTGTTCAGTTTCCTTATTCTGCCTCTGAGATTTGTCCTGTCCAGTGTCTTGTTACTCTTAGAGAGTGCTTCTGTCCCCACACTTCAATTTTGAGGGCTTTGAATCAGGTCCCCGGAGAAACAATTAGATGCCATGACCAATGACTAAATTCATGGAATTACCCTCACATGAACACCAGCTGTTGGAAAAATTGTCTCATTAGTTGACAGACACCTTTCAGCTTTTTAGAGTAGATAGACAGAGTTGCATGAATGACCGCAAGGACAATGTCAAAAGTTGGACTCAGCGTGAACCCAGGAGAATAGACTGAATTAAGAATGAAAATGTATGGCTGTGGACACACTAGCAAATGTGTGTGTTTGGGTTAATTCCGGCCCTTACAGAGTAGTTGTCAATTATTTGTAAATTTACCCAGTTATTCCTAAGCCAGGTCCATGAATATTTTAAGGCCTCTGGACCATCAATTCAGTCCAGGGAGTGAGATAATTTTGTGCATAGGGAAAGCCCACTCGTTCCTTGGATCAGAATGAAACCTAGCTTGTCTGTTTCTCCACCACATGGGCCTACTGTCTGTTTTTTGATAGACTTTCTTCTTCACTGTTTTACTAAAAGTTATTGCCCTGATAAATTCCTTAATGACCAACAAGTCAAAGGTCTTGATGTGAGTCTCTGCACTGAGTCAGCTGTAAAGCTTGGGCCCACTGCCTTTTCCACACCTGTCTATGGCAAAGCTGCCTGCCCAAGTGTCAGCCATTCATTACAGTTGTAAAACCCGAACTTGATTCAACTACCACATCCAGTTTCTAAATGTGTTCATCAATATTGCAAACAGCCCATTCAGAATTATCGCTGGAGGACCTGGGACTAAGAGAGGCCACCTACATGGGAGCAGTGCTGGCCCAGAGGCATATCTGTCTGGACCAGGTGATTAGAGACTGCCTGGGGTGAATTGAGGCAGGAAGCCAGAGGTAAAAGAGCCCTGCAGTCCCAGTGAAACAGGTAGGGCAAGTAGCAGTAACGAGCTGTGGAAATGGGGTCCAGGCCTCAGGAAATGCAGGGGTGAACCTGTGTGGATGTAGTTGACATAGACCAGGACAATAACATCCTTAGGTTCAAAGGAACGAAGTGTGTATGCATAGCTCCTATTCCAGGATCCATAAAATTAATCATAGGCATCCAGGTGCTATTTTTAATATTTCAAAAGCACTTAAAGGAAAGTGTATCTTTTCCTTTGAAAAGACTGCACAATTTAATTGAAATGTCAAGTTGCTTTGGGCAGAAATTATATCAACTCGTTTGATAACATTGGTTAACTCAGGCTGATCTGAAGTCCTCATTAATAATAGTTACATGTGTTGGCCGGGCGCGGTGGCTCATGCCTGTAATCCCAGCACTTTGGGAGGATGAGCTGGGCGGATCACCTGAGGTCAGGAGTTTGAGACCAGCCTGGCCAACATGGAGAAACCCTGTCTCTACTAAGAATACAAAAACTAGCTGGGTGTGGTGGTGCACACCTGTAATCCCAACTACTCAGGAGGCTGAGGTAGGAAGATCGCTTGAACCCAGGAGGTGGAGGTTGCAGTGAGTCGAAATCACGCTACTGCACTCCAGCCTGCAGGACAGAGTGAGATTCTGTCTCAAAAAAAAAAAAAAAAAAAAAAATTGTTACATGTGTCTTTGAGTTAAAAGATACAGAGAGAAAGGAAAAGAAAAAAGGAAGAAAAAGAAAATTGCTGCAATATGGTTTATTTGGCAAACATCTTTCAAGCGTAGTAGTTTGGAAAAGTAGTGAAAGGGAATGTTGATGATGAAAGAATTTAAACAACTCCTGCAGACTCTTCCTAATTAGATTATACACGTAAGTATTAATAGCTATTACATCTCTTCAGTTTTTATAATGCAAACACATTTTTAAAATTTTGTAAATAAAAGGCACGCTCGTGCTTATTTTATTTTAATTAATTTATTTATTTTTAGGCAGAGTCTTGCTGTCGCCCAGGCTGGAGTGCAGTGGCACAATTTCAGTTCACTGCAACCTCCACCTCCCAGGTTCAAGGGATTCTCCCACCTCAGCCACCCTGGTAGCTGGGATTACATGCATACGCCACCACACCTGGCGAACTTGTATATTTTTGGTAAAGATGGGGTTTTGCCATGTTGGCCAGACTGGTCTCGAACTCCTGGCCTCAAGTGATCCTCCTACCTTGGCTTCCCCAGGTGCTGGGATTACAGGTGTGAGCCACCACGCCTGGCCCCCCTGCCCCTCTCCACTTAATTTACAATGGAGAAAATACGGATCCAGTGAAGTCAAATGAGTTAGCTTAAATCACTTAAAGGATCCTGGCACATCATTATCTTCTTATTTCCAGTAGGGGCTTTGACCGGTAACCCACATCATCTTATCTGACAAAAACTGTATATACCCGTTTCCCACAGTTTTCCTTGTGATTATTTTTTGTCAGTTCTCTAACACTTATTGAAATTATTGGATCCTCTAGTGCAGATACCTGTGTAGGCCTCAGCAAAATGAACCTCAGGCAGATTTAGTCAATAAAATATCACTGTGGCCAGCACTCACATTGGACTTCTGATTTAAGTGGGTGGTTGCAGGCTCCAGCCAGCCTACATGCTGGGCCCCCATCTGCAGGTCCAAGGCGGATGTAGAACCCATCAGTGGTGACTGCACCCAGGGTTTCGGGGAGCAGCCTCTGCACCTGATGACCACACACACTAGTTGTCATCTACCCTGCTTGGTACCGGGTTCAAAGCCATGCCTCTCCTGCATCTGGTTGTGTGGGAGCTGGTGGCATGGTGAGCCTGTGGTTCCTGTGCTTTGATGACTCAGGGACACACTTTACCCTTTACTATGTTACCTTAAAGACAATAATGTCACATGTCTTCCTTTCCTTCAATATTAGGTCCATCTCAGTGACTTTTCAGGTTTGTAAAAGCTAAGCCTCTCCCACTAAGATAGAGGACATGAAATGTGAATTCAGAAGATGGAGTGCAGAATGGAAGATTTTAAAGATGACGGGAGTGCACCTGGTCCTTCCTGACATCTGATACTAGAAACATGTTGGCTTGAATACCCCTTCAGGTGACAAAGGTGTTTTCCCCTGGATTAAATTCCTGACAAAGACACCAATTCGGTAATAAGTTATTCCATCTTTATAGGTGAAACTTTGGTGTTACTTTTCAGAGAAATAAAGACCTCTTTTCTATTCTTTAAATAGAAAATAAAGAAGAATAAATTATCTGCATTTTAAGAAAATCTACTTTTGAAACACTTTTGAACAAGAGTCAACACTCAAGTCTGCTAAATCTGATGTTCAAATCTTATCAATCAAGGCAAGTCAGGTTCAAATAGGAGGGCTCGTTAAATGAACTTTTCCAAAACTATTGTTTTGGAGGAATGCAGATAGAATCTTTCCAAATGGTAATAGTGGTTCAGTGAGTTAAACGGGATGTAATATGTGATACGCTGGATGTGACGTGGAGTGTTCTGAAACTTGAGTCCACTTCTTCTCCATCAGCCTTGTGTAACTAGCCAGAAATCGCATCATGCCCTGAACAGCGATTGCTTTTTGAGTGCCATCTCACTCTGGCTTCTGCGTTTCCTACTGTGTTTGTGGATCGTCTGCTATGGTCATGGCTTCGTTCTGGGCAGTTTTGCTTTACAGTCCAAGGCCCTGCCACTCAGTAGCTCTGTAATCGTGCTGGGCCTCTCTTACCACGGTTTTCAAATGGGGATAATAACAGAACTTACTTCAAAGAGTTCGTATAAGGTTTTATTGAGTTAATGTATTTCAGGGACATACAGCATTGAATGCCATAATGTAAAGCTCAAAACTGTGGTCTAATATTCTTTTTTTTTTTTTTTTGAGACGGAGTCTCGCTCTATCGCCCAGGCTGGAGTGCAGTGGCCGGATCTCAGCTCACTGCAAGCTCCGCCTCCCGGGTTCACGCCATTCTCCTGCCTCAGCCTCCTGAGTAGCTGGGACTACAGGCGCCCGCCACCTCGCCCGGCTAATTTTTTGTATTTTTTAGTAGAGACGGGGTTTCACCGTGTTAGCCAGGATGGTCTCGATCTCCTGACCTCGTGATCCGCCCGTCTTGGCCTCCCAAAGTGCTGGGATTACAGGCTTGAGCCACCACGCCCGGCCCAAAAATGTGGTCTAATATTCTTATAATTCTTTTTGTACTTATTTCTAGCCATACTTTATTTCCCTTACTAAAACTGCTTTAAAGTCTTATATGTTCTTAGATAGCTTTCAGATTGTTCTCCCCTCTCCATCCCTGCCTCTGCTCTTCATTCATTCGTGTTCTGTCCCTCATGTGAACCGCAGCCTTCGCAAGGGCGCCTGCTGTCCTTATCACTCCATCCTAATTCCCTCGTAAGGGACATTGTTGTGGTCAAGCAGTCCCCTGAGTTAAGTCACTCCCCTTCAAGTGGATTCCCCTTGCCTTCCTGGTGAAGTCCAGACGACTTCACCAGGTGTGCCTGGACCTCACCATCAGTAGTGAAAGGGAATGTTGATGGTGAAAGAATTTAAACAACTCCTGCAGACTCTTCCTGACTAATTAGATTATACACGTAAGTACAAATAGCTATTACATCTATTCAGTTTTTATAATGCAAATACATTTTTAAAATTTTATAAATAAATAGCACCCTCCTGCTTATTTTATTTTAATTAATTTATTTATTTTTAGGCAGAGTCTCGCTGTCACCCAGGCTGGAGTGCAGTGGCGCAATTTCAGCTCACTGCAACCTCCACCTCCCAGGTTAAAGGGATTCTCCCACCTCAGCCACCCTAGTAGCTGGGATTACATGCATATGCCACCACACCTGGCGAATTTGTATGTTTTTGGTAGAGATGGGGTTTTGCCATGTTGGCCAGACTGGTCTCGAACTCCCGGCCTCAAGTGATCCTCCCCTCCCCTTCCTGTGCACCTGCACTCGGTCCTTTCTCTCCCATTTTCGGTATGCTCTTGCAGAATCAGTACATCCCTTTCCCTGATTGCACCATGCCCTCTCTCATCTCTGCGTCTGTTCTTCTGCCTGTGAATGCCTCTGCCTCTCCTTCACTGTATTCCTTGCTGCAGGAGCAGAACGCTGAGCTACACCTGGTCAGATTGTGAACTCCAACTCACACAAACCAGAGGCTTACTACACAGTGTTGAGCTTCACTAAACCACGTCACAGACTCAGCCACTGAAGCCTCAGACAAAACACACACTTACAGCAGTAAGAACAGCTCCCCAGGACCTTTCTTCCCATGTTGGGCCTACCCTTCTGACCCAGAATAGATGAGGTCTTGGGGTTTCTTAGACAGCAGGGAACATTTGAAATATAGAACACTTCTAATTTGTACCCCCAGAAAGTTGTATATCTTACATGATATTCTCTGGGAAGCCATGTCTTAGGGATCTTGGGTTCTGTTTACTAACAGATTATTCCTAGCTGGATGTCCTGCTACGGACTTTGGAGATAAGTCTTCTTCCTCCCAACAATGCTGGTTGACAAAGAGATTAGACCAGGTCTCAGCCTCCTTTTCTTTGCCCTGGGGGTGGCCCCTGGTAAGGGGAAGGAGTGAATGGCAAGCTGGTTGCAACTCCCTCTTCTCAGACATGTGTTGTCACAGTATTTATCCAGGGCTTCCAAAACCGATTAGCTGCTAAACAACTACTGTCCTGAGTATGTGTTCTACATGTATGATCTCTTCTCACCTTTACTGCGGCTCAGAAAGGTAGATATGATTGTCTACATTTTACAGACAACTAAAGGAGTACAGAGAGGTTACATAATCTGCAAGATTATAAACAGCTGCGAGCAGGACAGGCAGGATCTCCGCAGAAGTCTATGTTATTCAAAAGCCCTTATCTCTTTGATAATTCACGTGAACTTCAGTCTTGCCATGAGATTGTGAGTTCTTTGACAGTTTGGGTTTTGTGTGTCCCTTAGACATTGTATAGGCTTAGACCTCAGTAAACAACAAATGAATGAATGGATGAATGAGTGAAAGAATGAATGAACAGAGACATTTGTTTTCTTCCCATGATTCCAGGGAAGGATGTGCTATGTTATATATAGCAGGTAGCAGGTATTTATTTGGACTTTTTTTATGTAAAAGGAACAATTTTTTAGAAAGAAGGGTGGAAAACAGATTTTTATAGTCTCACCTTTTTTTTTTTTTTTTTTTTTTTTTTTTTTTGAGACGGAGTCTCACTCTGTTACCCAGGTTGGAGTGCAGAGGTGCAATCTCAGCTCACCACAACCTCTGCCTCCCGGGTTCAGGCAATTCTCCTGTCTCAGCCTCCTGAGCAGCTGGGACTACAGGTGCCCCTCACCACACCCAGCTAATTTTTGTATTTTTAGTAGAGATAGGGTTTCACCATGTTGGCCAGACTGGTCTCGAACTCCTGACCTCATGATCTGCCCTCCTCAGCCTCCCAAAGTGCTGGGATTACAGGTGTGAGCCACCGTGCCCGGCCTTACAGTCTCACTTTTTAAAATACAGTTGATCCTTGAGCGACACAGGCATTCGGTGTTCTGAGCCCCTGCACAGCTGCAAATCTGTGTACAACTTTTGACTCTCCAAAAACTTAACTGCTAATAGTTGACTCTTCATTGAAAACCTTACTGATGACAAAAATAGTCGACTGACACCTATTTTGGATGCTATTTGTATGATACACCGTATCTTTAAGTAAGCTAGAGAAAGGAAAATGTTAAGAAAATCATAGGGAAGAGAAAATATATTTACTCTTCATTAAGTGGAAGTGAACCATCATAAAGGTCTTCGTCCTCACCATCTTTCCGTTGGGTAGGCTGAGGAGGAAGAGGAGGAGAGGTTAGTCTTGCTGTCTCAGGGTTGGTAGAGGTGGAAGAAAATCCACGTAAGGGGGACTTGTGTGTGCAGCTCAAACTCGTGTCGTCCAAGGGTCAACTGTGCCTTTCACCATGTTGGCCAAACTGATCTCTAACTCCTGACCTCATGATCCACCCTCCTCAGCCTCTCCGTACAAGGGGAACAAAGGCTGGAGAAGACACCTAACAGGAAGGCAGCAACTAACACGGGATGGGACATGTGTTTTTTGTTTTTTGGGGTTTTTTGTTGGTTTGTTTGTTTGTTTTTTGCTTGCTTATAATCCCTAAGATTCTCTTGTGTTGGAAAAGAAAATATTTTCTAAGGAAAAAATGTTTGCAAGCATGTGTTTAATTAAAAGGAAATTATTAGTGGTGATATCCACATTCAGACTATTAATATTTATTTCTGTTAGGTGCATCATCATCGTGACATAGGCAAATGGGAAAGGGACACATGAAACTCGGTAAAACTATGAAAAATATTCAGTTCGGTACAGAGTGTATGTACTTTATTCACTCAGGTCCCACTCAATAGCATTGGCTTGGAAGATATATTCGATTCACTGGAATCTGTAAAACATCAAGTGAAAAAAGCAACTGTTTTAAATTTTAGCATTAAAAACTCACCTATGCCAAGAAATTTCCTCTAAATGTTTACGGAAATTAGTCACTGTATTCATCTTCTCTTGCTGCAGCTTAACAAATTACCACACACTTCATACAAATGTATTAACCTCTCACTTTCCACAAGCCCAGGCCTGAGTACCAAGGTCCTCTTCTGATCAGAGAGAGTCTTGACCATCACAAGACTCTGCGTTCTGCCTTTCATAATCCTGTGCAGGTGGCTCCACACAATACGAATCTCAGTATGAAAACAGAAATTCTCACTGTGTTGGATGAACATGTTGAATGAATGTATTTTTGGATGGAGATATTACAGTTAGGGAAAATGTCAGCCCAGTTCACAGGCCTGGAGTGAAAGCATTCGTTGTATGGAATACCATGGGTTGAAACATGATATCTGGTAATCTTACGACTTTGTATGGGCTGGAGAATGTTAGCAGTGTATGCTGCAGTTCATTTTCAGTTGCTTTAAAATTTGCAGGAAAACCGAGGTACTGTACTGTCTGTAAATGAACAAACATGGCTTGCACATGTCTTCACATCTGTGTGTTCACTGGCTGGAAGGAAGATGTAAAACCACATCCAGATGAACTTCAGGGAAACTTTCCTTATGATACACTTCTTTGTTGTGTTGTGTTCTTTTATCCATTAGCAAATTGTGTGTGTGTGTGTATGTGTGTGTGTGTGTGTGTAAATGCATTTTTAATAAAAGGGAGGTCATTTAAAAATATTAGAAGAGAAAAGATGAAAGTTATTTTTTGGAGACAGACTTGTAGTTTAAAAGTATAAGCACTTACACATTCTGTGTCATTCACTATGAGGTATATATTTCACCCCCTGGGAATTTTCATCCATACTAAGCAGGGTTATTAAATGATCCACTGACCCCAAGTCACTATTTTTGGAAAGAAATGGTCAGTAGTCTTGGCAAGGACTGAAAATTTTCTCTCTTTGGGATCAAGCTGTTTCAGTTAAGCCAAGTGAATTACCTTGAGTCTTATATTCTGGGTAATTATGTCATGACAAATTTTGAGAATGAGGCATCAGCTGGAAGCTGAGGGAGTTTTATCTCCTAGGTGGTTTGGTAATCACTCCCAAAGTTTACTACCTGTAATATTCTGGCTTATTATCTCAAGAAATGCAAATGCAGTTGCCTTTCATATCTGAAGATGGTTATACTTGGATGTTGTTTATTCAACAGGACTATTACAGGAGGACTCTAAGCTGAGGTTCATAAACCACGGGCATTTTAACAATAAAAAATAAAATTATAAACCTGCAAAGGGTTTCATGAGGTTATCTTACTCAGTTCTTTTAATTCTGGCTTATTTTTGTACTTTTCCATATAAGGAGATTCCATAGAGTTTCCCATCAGTTTTAAAACTTAAAATCCATATTGTCCTAAATTAGATAAAATTTGGACATATTTTCCTAGGTAGCTGTAGCTAGTAGAGGTGAAGTGTAACTGTTTGATATTGAATTTTTGATAATACTACCTCATATACTCAGTAACATGAAATAAGTGTTTCATTGCCAATTTGATAAAAATCCTTTTTTTTTTTTTTTTTTTTTCTGTGAGCAGTGTTTTCTGAAGTAGAAAGGCAATCTTTACTGAGAGGTTTCTACGCCCTCATTATGGTGCTGTTGCTCCAAAGGAGGAATATGAGGGCAACATTAGAAATCTCCATTTGTCCCTGGAAAACTCTCATGAGGCAAACTCAATCTGCACACTGCTAACATGTGAGGGTGAGAACAGAGATTGGTTGCATGAGCCCAGGTCATCGAGACAATGCAAAGAACCCTAGATGCCAACTGAAGCTCAAATAGCCCCATAAAACTCTGACATCTTTAATGTAATGACTGATTAAAAAGAATGAGATCATGGCCTTTGCAGCAGCATGGATGGAGCTGAAGGCCATTATCCTAAGCAAACTAACATAGCAACAGAAAACCAAATATTGCATGTTCTCACTTTTAAAAATAAGAGTATGTATTTTGAGTAGGTATTTCTTTGCACTGTGTACACTGTATGCATTTTGAATGTTTGTTTATCTAATAAAAGTTTTAAAGGCTTTTGGAAATATAAAAGTGAATCATCTCCACAAAGAAAAAAAGAAAAAAACTCTGAAGAAATATAAGCTAAACAATGAGAACACATTGACACAAAGACGGGAACAGCAGACACTGGGGCATACTTGAGGGTGGAGGGTAGGAGGAGAGCAAGGATCAGAAAAAGTACCTGTTAGTTTAGGAGGCTGAGGAAGACGGATCACCTAAGGTCAGGAGTTTGAGACCACAACATGGTGAAACTCTGTCTCTACTAAAAATACAATAATTAGCCAGGCATGGTGGCAGACACCTGTAATCCCAGCTACTCAGGAAGCTGAGGCAGGAGAATCGCTTGAACCCAGGAGGCGTAGGTTCCAGTGTGCTGAGATTTCACCGTTGCACTCCAGCCTGGGCGACAGAGCAAGGCTCCATCTAGAAAAAAATGAACAAACAAAAAAAAAGAACAAGAAGAATACCTGTTGGGTATTAGGCTTAGTACTTGGGTGATGAAATTATCTGTACACCAAACCCCCATGACATGCAGTTTACCTGTGTAAAAACCTGCACATGTACTTCTGAATCTAAAACAAAAGTTAAGAAAAATACCAAAAACAGTAAATGTAATGGCTATACCTACTGAAACATACACCTTTCTACCAAGTCGTCACAGTTATTAACACAATATTTATATTTGGTGTGTGTATATTCACAATGCCGTTACGCTTGCAATTTATCTTCCATGTTAATTGTAGCTTGCTGCTTAGACATATTTAGTGCTGTTGTTTAATTAGCCTCCATTTCCAATTGCATTTCTCTGTCTTCTTCAGTCTCTGTTTATAGAGTTTAATTTCTGATTTGTACTCCATCCCATTCATCCTATAATTCAGCATTCACATTTCTTCAGAAATGTGGAAATCATTCAGTTTTATATTTCCAAAAGCCTTTAAAAGTTTCATTAGATAAACAAACATTCAAAATGCATACACAGTGTACACAATGTAAGGAAATACCTACTTAAAATACATAGTTTTGTTTTTAAATCTTTTATGTCTTATGTTAAATTCAGAATAAGTAAATTTATTTAATGTTACATGTATAAAATCTTAGCCTACTTCCAAAAAACTATTGGTTGTTTAGAAATGCCTACAGTTATTATAGACAATCACAGAGAGTTCTGAGTAGCAGAAAAGAGATCAACCATGAGGTGGGCCTAGGCAATAGTTCACAGTGT
Source organism: Rhinopithecus bieti (assembly GCF_001698545.2). Classification (NCBI taxonomy): domain Eukaryota; kingdom Metazoa; phylum Chordata; class Mammalia; order Primates; family Cercopithecidae; genus Rhinopithecus; species Rhinopithecus bieti. Next base: position 5,288,686 of record NW_016804646.1, read on the forward strand.
TTTTTCAGTCATGACCCACCAGATGGGTTCTGGCCACACATGTGCTCCACACCCATGGGTGGGTCCATTGTTTGGCCCTTATTCCTGTAACCCTGCATATAGCTCCATCTTTTAAACTCAGCAAGAAAACATATCAGAATGCAACACATCAGAGTGCAACACATCAGGATTCAACACATCAAAATGCAACACAACAGAAAAAATGCAATACATCAGAAAGAATGCAACATGTCAGAAAGAATGCAACACTTCAGAGTCTAACGCATCAGACTGTAACATATCCGAAAGAATGCAACACATCAGAATTCAACACATCAGAAAGAATGCAACACTTCAGAATGTAACACACCAGCAAGAATACAACACATCAGAATGCAACATATCTGAAAGAATGCAACATATCAGAATTCAACACATCAGAAAAAATGCAACACATCAGAATGCAACACATCAGAAAGAATGCAACACGTCAGAATGCAGCACATCAGGAAGAATGCAACACGTCAGAATGCAACACAGCAGAAAGTATGCAACATGTCAGAATATGCAACATACTAGGAAGAATGCAACATGTCAGAATGCAACATATCAGAATGTAACACATCAGAAAACAAAAGCCTTAGAATGAAGTCCTCACAAGTTTCATCTTGAACATATTCTTGAACTATATTTTTTTAATTTGCCAATTTTAGTGCTCCCTTAGTAATCACAGACTCCTTTTGACACACATCACATCTGAGTCAGACATCTCAATGAGTCAGGTAAAACTGGGTTTTTTAACTGGCTTAAGTGAAATAAGGAATGAGAAATTGCCTCAAACTGTAAAATGGTCTACAAATGTAAAGTTGCAAGACATTTTTTTAATTGGTTATTCTTCTACCTAAAGACATTTTTCCAACCTATAATAACCAAATGTAATAATATCTTCACTTAAAAATATAGTTGACTTAACTATTACTTTACGCACACATGCAGAAAAAAACTGTCATTTTTAATTTTTAAGAATTCTGTCCAAAGAATTTCTTAAAAGGTTGATTTTTTCCCCTTAATTATATTTGACCTTGGGTTTTATGTAAGGCTTGGTGTCCTTTTAGTGTTACCTTGTGGTGGTGTTAGAGTTGAAGTGTCTAAGCATATAGGAGAGTATAAAAGTCACTGTGAATAATATTAAACCTTCTTCATTAAAGAGCAGTGATACACATTCTCAGCTGCCTAAGCTGAATTTGAGAATTACAATAGTAAAGGAAATTATGCTTCATGGGAACAGTTGAACAAAGGAAGAATAATTATTTTACATTAATTCCTTCTGTTTATCTCATTCATCTTTTTTAAGTGTTAGAAGTATTTCAGAGGCTTTAGATGTACATCTAAGTACATTTTAGTTTGATTTTATGTTGGTTGAACACAGGCAAACTCTAGAATGCCATGATTACTTTTCCTGCAGAAGAGGGGCCACTGTGTAAGGAGATTTGTTAAGTATATGCTACTGTGCATTTTTAAATACAAAAGATGTTCCTGCTATTAGGCTCCTGCCTGGTTTGGCCTGTTTATGTTTTGAAGAATAGTGGAGCTGGGAACTCATATGGTGGTTTTACCTCGTGCCCCAGGAGCCTACGTGCCATCAGCATGGGGAGCAAAATGCCCCTCACCCCTCACTCATGAGGGCATTGCTGGATTCAAAAGCCCCAAAAGAATATTCCATCAGAAGATAAATAAATACACACTCAAAGAAAGCCTCTCCTTTTTTTCCTGTGTTTGTGTTTAACCATGAGCATCTATTATGTGATTGTGTAAAACAAAAATCCACCCCCCACAATTTGTACAGTATGTGTGCAGCCTGGTTCTCCTGCTATATGTTCTACTTTCAATCAGGTGCAGGGAGGTGACAAGCCCCTCTTCCTCTCAACCTTGGCAGGTGCAGTGTGAGTCTGGTGGTATCCCTCACACGGGGTTTTGGAGGGCATTGTAGGCTAATGTGACTGGATGTTCTTGAAAAATAAAAGCAAAATAGAGATGCAACATTTGCTAGCTAAATAATACACTATCATTGGTTTCATATTGAGAATCACTCATTTTCTGTGATTGAAATTTCTATAGGTGTGGGATTTTTTTTTCTCACATTTTGATAGGGGAAAAAAAAACACAATCATTCTCCTAGCTCCACCTGCTGAGAACTGAGAGAACTTTAAACAGATAAACATTTTTTCAAATTGTCAAAACTTTCCCAGCATCTTTTAGCACACGCAAAGTGCTGTCAAAGCACTAATTTTCAACTGTAATGACGAGCCAAACCTTTTGCTCTTGGAAATTCCCATCAGTGAAGTGAAAATGGGTGATGATGGGCATCTTCCACTGGAATACCAGAGGCCCCAGTTCTCAATTAATTTATTAATTTTTAAACTCTGTTTTTAATAAGATGGTATGTTCAGGATCATTTTCTGAGGTACGGAAGTGGGTTTTCTTCTCGTTAAATTAATCTCGTTAGTCAAAGAAAAATAAGTAGGAATACACAGCAATAAATAAGCCAGTCTTACTGAAATAGAAGAGAAAAGCAAAACATCTTTGTAAGTTGCAGAATGACAGCCTTTACTGGCCTCCTTTATTGACATCATGAAGTCTGGTAGGAATAACAGCTAATGCAACGTCCTGTGTTCTGATGCCTGTGTGTTAAGTTGCTAAAGGCAGACACAGAAGGTTCGAAGGGGGACTTAGACTCTCCCTCCCTGTGAAGTTGATCCATCAACACAAGATGATCACAGCAAGCATTTTAAAAAGACCATACATTGAGCGGATCCAGGAAGTCATGCTGCAGACTTCCTCTACAATTAATTGGATCATCTTTTATTGATCCATAATTAATCATTTGCGTGTTTCTTCCTTTGAGGCTGCTTCCATTACATCCTTGTTATCTAAAGCAATCCCCTCTCATGAGCACATTAGGCCCTGTTATTTATGGCAAGGATCAGTCACTGAGTTGGGCTGGGAGTTGCAGGAGAGAAGGTGGGGGACCCGGTTCACTGTGTGCTCTGAGCACTCCCTCTTCTGTCCCTCTGCGGAGAAACAGTCCTCAGGATAACAGCGAGGAACGAATGCATTTGCCCTGCTGGGGTTGGACGGCTGAGAGGTGTGAGATTGTTCCTTCCCCCTGCCTTTGTCTAGGACAATAAAATAGGACTCCCATTGTGGAGACACCGCTAGCAAGCAGCTCCCTGGGAGTTATGGAGTCCATTGTCACCTGTGGTCTCTCCTGTGTGTGTCTTCTGCTCTCTTAGAATCCTTGACAAGATCCTTGTGAATGAAAAGATCTGCCTTGTCCAGGCACCACCGGCAGGGGAAGAGGGGAATCAAGAAGTCAGGGCCATTCCCCTGTTTCTGACCTAGTGACAACATCCAGGACAGAAGCAGCCTGCTTTCAGATGTGACTGACCAGCATCACTATTTTGGAAGAGCCAAACAAAGATCTAGAACTACAAGAGCTTCTCTAAATTGAAAAGAATGCAAACCTGGATTTTATTTTCATAGTTTCAGAAGATGAGTTGTGATCCCTGATTGGGAGGGCCTATGGAGCCCTCTAGGGCATCTCACTATCTGACATATCAGGCATCTACCTCTTTCTTCTTCCATGTTTCTTTATTATTATTATCTTTGTTTTTGCCTCTCACATCAAATTTGTATGTCATGGTTTTTCAGTTTTGGTATATTTTCATTTTGTAAATGTCACTTATATAAATCTACTAAGTAGAGGATCATTTAGCTAAATCAATTACTCATAAATGATGAACTTATTTTTCTTCTTACAAACTATTCAAATGATGGTCCCAGAGGGACATTCCTGGATTCAAGGTCAAGATGAACCCATGGATCAGTCCTTAGGAAAAGGAACAAAAGGGAAACTCACATTTACTAAACACCTGCCATGTGCCAGATAATGCATTAAGTGCTTTCACATAGGTTACTTTGGCAGTTGTTTTTTCCCCCCATGTGCAGCAACTGAATGATCTATGTTGTTATAGATTCACTCTGTTTACATAGAATAAATGCCATTTTTACTACAGGAAGTGTTCCTCAGAATTCTTAACAGTAACAGAGTTTCCAGAAACACATAGAATGATATGACACATCTTTGAATCCACTGGAATGCTATTTTTACATAGAAAAAAATGTCAGTTCTACTACAGGAAGTGAACTGCATTTTATTTCAGTCCCTCTCTGCAGGAATGAGTGTCTCATAGCAGGGACCCAGATTTACATGGTGCACATTGACGAGAGCCTCAGACTAACTTCATGCCCTCTGATTTGTGAAGTGAAGTCAGTGCCCTCATTTCCAGCTGCATACGACACTGCCTTCTCCTGGTATAATGGTCATTGAATGTGCTGAAATAAATGTGGGACATATTTCATTTGAAGGGACAAAACTCAGAGCTGCTGTAGTTAACCTCCTGCTCTGACAGTATCTGGAAGATCAAAAACTCAAGAGCAATGACGGAGGATGGGAGAAGAGGGACTGGTCCCTGGGGATCACAGCGTGTGCCAGGCCTGGTGCTGGGATCTTTGCCAAAACCATCTCATTTAATGCTCACTTCAACCCTGGAAACAAAGCATTTTCTTTATCTTGTGGATGAGGAAGCTAAGTATTAAAGTTAATTGGTCTTCCTGAGACTTTGGGGCTCAGGGCTCCAGGTACCTCCAAAACCCAGCAGGCTCTTTTTAGTGTTGGCATAATGACTGCCACAAACTGTGGAAATGGGCAGGGTGAACCATGCGGTTAGCCAGTGACTAGAAGGGATGCTTAGTGAATACCTGTGTTGTCTTTGAAATTTGTACCTTAAAAGATTCAGGCTCTTCTCTGCTTGTCCCTTTAGCAAATCACTTTTGCATCTATCATCCAGGAACCCTTCTGGAATCTAATGAAATATTTAGGTGGTACTATCTTTGAAGATAAATGATTCCCCACTTTATCAGGCATCAAGTAATGTAGTTCTTACTTGTATTTGTCTTGAGTCTACTGCCTTCAATCAATTTATGATCTAGTGAACTGGTCTGAGGTTACCCTGCCCATTGTCTTTATAATTCCAGAGACCTGGTTTGTTGAATTATTTAAATGTTTGCATTAAACAAAATTTTTAATCGTTTGAACATTTACCCACCGTGTTAGGCCATCCTTACATTGCTTAAAGAAATACCTGAGGCTGGGTCATTTATAAAGAAAAGAGGTTTCATTGACTCATGGTTCTGCAGGTTGTACAGGAAGCATGGTGCCAGCATCTGCTAGGCTCCTGTGGAGGCCTCAAGGAGCTTTGACTCATGACAGGAGGCAAAGCGAAAGCAGTCATCTTGCATGGGAGAGCAAGAGCAAGACAGTGGGGTGAAGGGGAGGTGCCACACACTTTTAAATAATCAGATCTTGTGAGAACTCACTCACTCACTATTCGTGAAGACATCTCCAAGCCATGAGGGTTTCACCCCTATGACCTAAACACCTCCTGCCAGGCCCCATCTCCAGCATTGGGGATTACAATTCAACATGAGATTTGGTCAGGGACATCTATCCAAATTATATCACCCACAACTAAACTTGAGTTATTGATATTATCATCCTAATAATTGGTGGTGAATTCTAGTAATTGCCAGACCTCTGCCTATATAATTGGTCCCAGAATTATAAAAAGGTATACCTATTTATCACCCTGCATGATAAAATACAAAGAGAAACAAAATGAGCATTTTAGTACAGGGGCTATGAAAAAATTATTATAGCCTCAGCATCCAGAAACCAAATGATATTAGATGGCCAGACAAGATGAATCAGGCTTTGGACAAATCAAAATTTGAGCAGAAATTGCAAATGTAACCAGCAGTAATGAGAGTATAATTTTTCAGCTTTCCAATTTACACTGTCATCAGAGGCACCATCCCTGAGACAGAAGCAACTCCTGAAAGTGTGAACGCTGACCACATTTTTCAACCAGGTCTCTTTTACAAATGCAGAACATGACTGTCACTTGTGGTATGTCCATACACAAGCTTTTCTGCATTAGCACACAGATATCCTTTCAAATTTAGAAAGTTGCCATATGCTTGGATCAAAATGTGCTATTCACAGTCACTTTGAATCATTTAACATGAAAGGGAGCTATTAGCTCTTCAGCCATTTCCCTCTGCAGTATCATTACTAGGACTTGACAGATAAGGACTCTCGTTCCATGTGCCCATCCTTTCAGGGACAGTAGATGGGTGCCCTTAAATCTAGACATCGCAGACTCACCAGGCAAGAAGCTCTACTTCCCCCAGCCTCACTGAATGGAGAAACGTTGCTGAAACATCTGCCTTCCCACATTTTCTAAAACACACTCACAATGGAAGAAGCTGCTTCCACACACTCACAGTGGAAGGAGCTGCAGGTGAGTGTGCAGTGGGGAGGGCAGTGGAGACAAGTGTCTTGAAGACCAAGCCCCTTACTGTTCTCTGTCTCCCCTGTTGAGGCTGCAAGGGCAGAACAGGTCTTCTGCTGAATCAGCTTGAGGGGAGCATCCGCAGGGAACACCCATGAGAGGAGAAAGAAGGGAGCGGCAAAGGCAGCCTGCGTGGATTCTCAGAGCATGGGGAGGACTGTACCCAGATCTGTGGCTCTGCTTTCTTTTTTCAGAGAGTGTGTGATTCAGTTTCTAAGGTGACTAGTGGCCCTGGTGGAAAGTGATAGATTCAGTTTCATGCAGACCATTGGTCATGTCTACGGTCATGAAAGAAAGTGTCTGTCTTTTTTTCTTTCATCCCTGAGTTTGAACTTCAGCCTCTAGGGCTGCCCATGGACCCTACATAGGTCATTTCTCCCAGCCCCCAACAACGGGAGCCAGAAAGCCAAAATATGCAAGATGGTGACCTCAGCAGAAATTGTAGCTTCCCCTCCCACACCAACGCTTTCCAATGCCAAGATCCTTGCTCTAAGTAGCAGTGGGAATAGGAGAGGAACAGAGACTTTGGGCTAAAACATAAAGATATTACCATGAATTTTAAAAGACATGATGACAGGAGGATTTGTAATAAAATGTGATCTGTTGTGTGTCACTTTAATCATGAAGACAGTAGACATGCATTTTTTTTTTTTTTTTTTTTTTTTTTGAGAGGGAGTCTTGCTCTGCTGCCTAGGCTAGAGTGCAGTGGTGCAATCTTGGCTCACTGCAAACTCTACCTCCTGAGGTTCAAGGGATTCTCCTGCCTAACCTTCTCAAGAAGCTGGGATTGCAGGTGCCCACCACCATGCCCAGTTAATTTTTGTATTTTAGTAGAGACAGGGTTTCACTACATAGGTCAAGCTGGTCTCGAACTCCTGGCCTCAAATGATCTGCCCACCTTGGCCTCCTGAAGTGCTGGGATTACAGGTGTGAGCCACTGCACCTGGCAGACATGCACTTTTTAACTCCTAAATGAGGACTCTTTTTAGTAGAATGGAAGAACTTAAAGGTCTAAGGAAGATGTTTCAAGAGCTAAAAGTAGAAGGAAATCTTTCAAAGTGTAAAGTCAGGAGAGAAAACCCAACGACCTCAAAAGAAAACTTCTTAGAGAATGTTTTAAAGAAAAATTGTAAAAACGCAAGACCAAGCAATTCCTTAAATAAGAGGCATAGACAAACCAATGTCAAATTAAAAGAACAATAAAACACCATTGTATCTCATTACAAAATATTTTAAAATGCAAGCAATGTTCCATTTTGCCCTGGATTCGTGGAATCACAAAAAATACTGGCAGGAGTATAAATTGGATCAACTTCCTGGGACAGAAATTTGCTGATATATCAAAATATTGAAAATGCTTACACATTTGGACCAGAAAATAGATTGTTAGAAGGTTATCCTAAGAAAATTACCAGATGGGTAGCCAGGGTTATGTTCATTGTTGTTCTGTAGAGCATTGTTTATAGCTGTGACAAAGTGGAAACAATCCAGAGTCCAACAACAGGTGCTGAGCTAATCGAATTATAATACAGTGTTAGGAGGAGTACTCTGTGCTACCAAAACCCTTCTTGTAGATAAGTATTTACTAATATGAAATACACTAAGTACAATGATATTGTAAAATAACGTATACATTACGAATCCAATTATGTAAAAATCAATACACGCAAAACTATTAATTATGAAATTTGTCTGCTGGGGGCATTATGGGGATTTGTGTTTTCCTGTTTTTTTCCCCCAACTTTTCTATATACTCAGAAAAGAGTTTTTTGGTTTGGTTGTGGTTTGTGTACATGTCGGGAGCAGAGGCAGGTGCCAAGGTGTCTAACTCAAGTCTAAGGAGGGTTGCTGAGCCTGACTTATCAGTGAAGGAGGAGATTTAGAGGCCAGTTTATCAGACTATGAAAGAAGGAGTAAATTGGTGCTTGCAACGGATTCCCTCCTTGTGAGTCTGAGTGGAAAAAAAAGTAACTTCCAAACCAAGTGCTTCTAAGGTCTTTTCTAATCCCCTTTTCAAAACTTCTAATTTTATCTGGACCTGAAAGCTGGGGTCAAAGCAGTTCCACTTAATCTGTAAAAACTGAGATTCTCATGGACTCTGCCACTTACCCAAGCAGAGTTGCATTTGGGAGCAGTGATTTTTAAGTGTTTTAACTTTTTTCTGTTCACTGAGTAGGGGTGACACCATGACCCAGGGAGGCAGCAGCACTCTGAAGGCAGCAGATTGTGGTGGGTGGCGTGACTGACAGGCCATCCACGCAGCCCCAGCACAGGGGGTGCCTCAGAGCCCACCACAGAGGGCCCTGAACAGGCGCATACGTAAAATCCATTCGCGTTTTCTGGTGTGATGGGACTGCATAAACAACTGGCCTTAGAAGTCTTTTTAAATTGTATTTTTTATTCATTTTTATTATTTTATCAAGAAGTAAATAATCACTACTTAGCCTTAAACCTTTAGTGTCCTCTATGTAGATCTGACATCTCTGTTTTTAGCCAGGAGGGCTGGCCCTTGAGCAGATGCAGGCACCAGGAAAGCCATGGGCAAGGCAGGGATGCTGCCCTGCTAGAGAAACTATTTATGCCATCCTAATATCTGTCCTAAATGCACTAGCAAAGTGAATTTTGAAATAAAAATACTCAAATGTTCTCTCTATTCTGCATATTCTAATGAAATTGACTTTTGCAAATCAGTTGGTCATATTTCAAGGGACAGCTTTATTTTATACTTTTATACATTTTATACATACACAGTTAGATCAAAATCACATTTTAATTTGACTTTTCTGTTTAGTTAAAAATAACAATAGCAATTTATATTTCCCAAATGAGAAACTTTACAAACTTGAGGGACCTCTGCCCATTGATCAGATGTTATGTCGCACCTTCATTTTATTCATATCAAGTGTGATTACCAACCATTGGGAACGTTTTTTCATAATATTCCTTCTAGAAAATCCAGCCTAAGTCCGAAAGTTTTAATTAAAAACAGTCTGTCTGCATTATGAACAGGAAATAATGCATCCTTCTGAAATGACAACGTTCACTTACTCTCTCTTTACTTTTTTGGGGTAGAACTGATCGAGAACAACATTTGCTAATTGGTAAGGTCAAGATATCTTTATTTGCAGGATGAGTGATGAAATATCCAGGACTTAAAAATACTAATAAAAAATAGTTTTAAAGGTACCTATAAGAATATACTAACTTCTGGTAGAATTTTCTATTTTGAAAGCAAAGTGCATTTTCATTGATGACAGATATTTTTCTTAATCATCTTGGTTAGGAAACCGTACATTTAAACATGTGTGTTAAATACCTTCAATATTATTGATGAAGACAGTTGCACATTGTCTGTGGGATGCAGAGCCCCTTCTCAGCTAAATGCCAGGCCTCCTCTCTGCAGGGGATGACTTTCTTATGCCCACCTGGCCCCCCTCACCTGTGCCCATCAGTGCCTTCTGAAATGTGGGGCAGGTGAGTTTGCAGTGCCTCCAGATGGGCTTCCAGAGCAGCCCCTGCAGTGTCGGGGCACAGGAGGATTGCCGGCACTGAGTCCGAATTCGGGATGCATGAGTTCAGATTTCTCCAGGTACCAGCTGTGAGTGACCCTCCTGCATAAGGTAGGGAGATAGTAGTTACCTGTGGTAGGGCTGCTATGATAATGCACATGAAGACCTTCACGTCATACCTGGTGGGTGATTAGATCCTAATGACTGCTGCTACTCTTTCGAACATTTTAATTGTTGATTTTTTTGTTGTTGTTGTTATTGTTAGTATGGTTAATGATTATCAAGCAGCAGTACTTTAGGCTTGTGATTATTCTTATACTTTATTCTTAGTTATTTTTTTCAACTTTCTAGAGGAATCCAATGGTTTACTCTGTTGGTTCCTTGTGCTACAATCCTAGTAAGACTGGGAAGCAGAACCATGGAAAACTGGAGCACAGTGCGAATGGGGAGGCAAAATTGGAGTTACACAAGAAAGATTGCAGAGCCATGGACCCAGAGAAGTGGGTTAGAACAGCGGGCTGGGTGCAGTGGCCTATGCTTATAATTCCAGCACTTTGGGAGGCCAAGCCTGGAGGACCGCTTGAGGCCGGGAGTTCAAGACCAGCCTGGGCACCATAGCGAGAAACCGTCTCTACAAAATATTTAAAAAACAAAATAGCCATACATGGTGGTACACGCCTATAGTGCGTGTACGGGAGGCTACAGCAGGAGGATGGCTTGAGCACAGGAGCTGGATTAGTGGGGGCCATCAGGCAGCATTACGTGAGCTTCTCTTATCATGATAGGTGAACAAAAGACTTATATAAGAGGGGACACCCTGTGAAAGATACAGGCTAAATAGACAGTATTATATTCAATTTCTTCTATTCCTGATTTTTAAATGTGCACACAGAGATGACTTAAATTATATCATGATGGCCGTAATCACACATGATAGCCCTAGTCACATATCTGGAAGCAGTGTTGCAGACAAGAAAGCTTTTGTGGTACAAAGGTGTTGTTGGGTAGTTGCTATGGAGACTGCATGCCCCACAAAGCCAGGTTAGCTGGTCCTCACAGAAAACATTTGCCCACCCTAGACTAGGTGCCAGGCAAGGTGGTCTTCTGAAACTTTGCTTGCTCTCTCTTCTCCTTTTTCCCTCCTCTTTTCTCTCTTTACTTTCTTTACTTCTCCTGCAACTCTTGAGAAATACTTAAAAAAAAAAACTCCATTAATAAAGCCTGTCAGCACAATAGGGAAATCTCTGGAAGGAGAGACTCCAGAATGTTAGCAACAGGTACCTTTCACTAGGGGATGAGGGGTGATTTTTTTCCCCTTTCTTATTTTGTTTATCTCTATTTTCTAATTTTTCTTCCAGGAACATTTAAAAGCTGAGTAATTAAAACAGCAAGCAAATAAGAAAGTCTTTGTCATCAGCACTAGTGTCAGGCTTATTGATAACAGTCTTAGTTAGGAGTGAAGGGATTGGAATGTAATTAGCCTGCTCCATGAGAAGATTATCTGTAATTGTGAGATGCTGCCAAAGCCCCTTTGCTGGCCCTCTAATCATGAGACTCAGAAGATGTTCTGGAGCAGTGATTCTTGAACTTTTTTTCTCCAGGATAACACACTTGAAGGATAGAAGACCTCTTGAGTCACTGAACAGGGAGGAACATTTAAAAGCCTGTTGCACCCATCATTTCCAGAAAGAGTGATATTTACAATATTTAATAACCTGTTCACAACAGGTGTCAAGCCCTCAGAGGGTTTGTCTTTTATGGGTGCAGCCTTACTTGCAGGTGCCTGCTGGGGATAGTCCTGAGACCACTGGGATGTTTCTCTCAGGGTGCCCACCCTAGGGAATGAGGAGAATGACCCTGAGAAGGCCACACCTTTGCCCAGCACATCTCTAACCACCTGAAATTGGGTGGACTCATTTATATTTCAATTGACTAGTTTCGTTGGTTCCCAAGGCTCCATCATTCATACCTCCAAAGAATATTTATCAATTACCTTCTACCTGCACTCTCTAGTGTGGGATATAAAGAAGTAGCACCCATGTCCTCCCCACTGGAGCAGAGTCTCAGTAGGGAAACTGAGTCACATGGGAATCATTAGGCGAATGATGTTTAGAGCCTGTCTCAGTCTTGCTGCAGTTGCACCCCGGATGCCCGGGTCTGAGGTACCTCTTGGTGATTGCTATGGGCACTCCTTGAAGAATGTGTAAAACCTCTCTTCCCAGTACACGACACTTTGCCTGACTTTCAAATCCATTTTCTCATTTAAGAAAGTTGCCTTAATTATTAATAGGCTCAACCAAGGGCAGTGAAAAAAGGCCATCTTGAAAGATGTATCTTTTAACCATCACAAGGCACATTTTATGAATGTAAAATATTTATAAAACTGCTCAATTTTAGTGATACGTAGTAGCTAGCTCTGGTCGATGTGTTTCTCCCCGCGTTCTGCCATGCATCTGTTTTGCTGGAAACACACACAGCCGAGCACTTTTCCCTCTGGGCATCCTCTTCACTCTCATGCACAATGACACTGAGGACCTGAGCAGGCTCCACTCACCACGGAAGGGGGAAGCTGCCTGCATGAGCACAGCAGGATGGAAGGGGGCCTGGGCCAAAACTCCCAGGCAGGACCCAAGTCCCCACCCCTGGCAGGCGTGACAGGCAGGCACCTCCTTCCTCTCTTAGAACGTCTTGTGTAAGGAGTTTCTGGGTCTACTTCACAGAGTTATCATGGCTACTACAAAGTATAATTCAAATGTGAGCTGTTATGATTGATACAAATACTAATATTGATTTTCTGACCAGAAGAAATGAGTAAGAATCAAACTATTCATGAATCAGGAACACCAGAAGACATTTCCCCCTACTGCCCCACCATCGCTGCAATCTGCTTCTTCCTCATCCTATTCCTGCTCCCCATAGTCTCCTAGACAGACCAGCCCTTGGTGCCTCCCAGGGCACTGCGATGTTGGAACACAGATGTGTCCTGAAGCAGGACCCACACCCTTTGACTCTCTCATGGTGTTCTAGTGTCTTCACAGCCCTTATTATGGTGGAAAGTTACCCTGTGCTATGGTGTGAACGTGCTCCTCAAAGTTCACATGTTGATAACTTAATCTCCAATGCACCAGTGCTGGGAGGTAGGACCTTTAGGAGGTGAAGAGGGGTTCATGCCATGATCAGCCCTCTTGCCCGTCTGCATTCCTTCATGGGCTAGTGCAGCAAGAAGGCCGCACTAGATGGCCTCCTCTCGATTTTGGACTTCCCAGTCTAGAACTGTAAGAAATAAATCTCTGTTCTTTATAAATTGCCCAGTCTCAGTTAGCCTGTTACAGGAACACAAATGAACTAACACATCCTGTGCTGTGTTTTTCTTTCCATGATGGTTTCACATCTGTCCCTAGTAGAACAGAAGACCCCTGACAGCTGGGTGTTGGCCAGCCAAGCCTTCATGACACAGCAATTAGAACACATGCCCATGTTACCCTCTGATAACCAGCCCACACTTCAGTGTGATGCGTCTCTAGTTACGGTAACCAGGCTCATCCTGTCTTTTCCTTGCTCAGGAACTCAAAGTGGTTCGCTATTGCTTATTATTTCTAAACTAAAGGCCTCTTCCCAGCTGTCTGGTCTCTCATCACATTCTGCTCTGGCCATGTCACCTTGGGGGCCACTTAACCTCCCACGCTGCCCCACTGCATTGCCGCTGCCTTCCAGGGTCCACTTGGCACTCTTTGGTTTCACCATTGTTGGTGTAATAGATTTCCTGATGACTGTTCTCAAGCCTTGTCTGCCCAACCTCGGTGAACATATCTTAAGCCTTTGTATTTTTGTTTTCCCCTCTTGAGACACCTTGCACATAAAATCCCTTAAACACAATAGGTACTCAGTAAATGCCTGTTGACCGATGGACTTAGACATAGCATTTAGGTTTATTTGTTTGTTTGGGAGAAAGAGGTTAACAGGGCTCAGACTCTAAGAGCATTTTTTTTGTTCATAGTGCAGCCATGGTTTTGAAGCTCCCAGCAGCAAATTGCCACCCACACATAAGAAAAACAGATTTCTGTACATTTAGGGGGAAAAAAGCACTGCTACTTTCAATGCAGCCAGCTATATTTCATGCCAGTGGCATATTGGAAATAAGAACAGCAGAGGCCCAGCAAATGCCTCTAGTTCCTCCTCATTTCTGAATTCTCTATCAGTACTGACATCTGGCAATAGAAGGTTACTCCAACAGCAATGATATGAAAAGAGCATCAGAGACAAGGTTGCTATTAGTGTCAAATTAACCCAGTCTCCTCTGTGTTCTATTTGACCAGGACCTGGAGACATAGCGGTGCTTAGAGGAGCTCTGGGGGGATTCGGGAGAGGAGTAGATAAGATGGTCCCAGCACAGCATGGTAACTGTGTCGCTAAGCCAGATCAAATTCCCCAGAAGAGCTTGTTACATATAGATCACAGGGCCCCACCCCAGCACTTCTGACCAAGTCTGTCTAGGATGGAGTATCATAATTTGAGTTTCTAACAAATTAATAGATGTTGCTGATGGTGCTGGTGTGGTGTCCTTCATTTGAGAGCTACTGCTGTGGCACATAGCAGAGCAGAGGCTCCTAGTGGATGGTAGGGGAGCTTGTGAGGACTGAGAAGCTTCCCGTCATGTCCCCCAGTGACTGGGGTTCTGCCTCAGCTCAGCTCCTCTCAGCCACAGCCACTGGATCCTCTCAGCCACAGCTGGCTGTGTAATGTCATCTGTCAGCTGAGATTTAACCGAGCAACATCCTGCCTCAACCGGATGGAAACTGGGGCCTGCGCAACAGTAGTGGACCCCTGGTTTTCACCTCATTTTTAAGAAGGAACAATGTCAGTTTTTCTTTATAACTAGCCAGCCACCCTAATTCTGTAAAAGCAATTTGGAGGACACATCTTTAAATGAACATAAAACTATTATTACTAACCTAATCTCTTCTATTTTTAATGAAAACATATATTCGTCTTAAAGAGGGATACATATTCACTGAATAAAAATAACAGACAGATAAACAAAATAAGAGAACTAAGAAATACACGTAATCCCACCACCAAGAAAAGGCTGCTGTGACATTCCAGATATTCAGAGACAATTCAGATCATCACTGAAAGTCGGGAAGACAATGGGATTTTTTCTGTTGAGTTTTCCAGTCCTGCAATTCTCTGATTCAAATTGTCTTTGCCTTTTGTTGACTGCTACATTGGGTTCTGGGTTACCACAGGCAGCCTTCTAACATCAGTGAATGACGGACCTCAGAGCTACTCCACCTCCAAGAAGGCAAAAACCATAAAAAAGTCTAATGTGCGCATTTTCATTGTAAAAGCCCAGCAGTGTGGACTAAGCAGAGGTGCAGCTGCTTTTATGTCTTTGGCATGCAGCTGCCTTATAGATGAGGAATGTTATTGTCTCTGGTTATTAAAGCGTTTTAGGAAGCAGGTGGAAAGAATAATGGTAAGAATGCCATTCAAATAAGGGCATCCTTAAGATGCCGTATTTGAAAGATGTTCAGTCATCTGGAAGTTTACTGTGGGGATATTCCAATCCTGAAAATGCCAATTTCAAGGAAGGAAGCAATGATATGTGTCTTTGTGGGGTGGTGGGGTTGGGGGGAACAAAAGCCAACACATCTCTCACCGGTTCTGTCCTGGGAATAAGAACAAGTGTCTTACCATCTTCATTCTTTCATAATGCATGCACTAATCTCTGTGTGTTCATTTGAGAAATACTTTGTAAGTGTGAAAGTAAATGAGAAAGTTGTCTTTGTTTTTCTCTTTTCTGTGTTTATAGTCTTAAATGGCCATTAAAAAAAAAAGTTTTCTACATGGAGTACATTCCCTGTCTTAGTCTGTTTGTGCTGCTATAACAAAATACCACAGACTGGGTCATTTATGAAGAACAGAAATTTATCACCCGGAGCTCTGGAGGCTGGGAAGTCCAAGATAAAGACTTCAGCACTGGTGTCTGGTGAGGGCTGCTCTCTGCTTGCATGATGACACCTCATTGCTGTGTCTTCACATGGCAGAAGGCAAGAGAGCCTAATGCAGAGTAAAGGCTCTTTTATAAGTATCTAAATTCTATTCTGGCCTAATCACGTCTTAAAGAAGTCACTTCTTACTAATACTGCATTGGCAACACCTGATTTTTGGAGGGGACCTATTCAAACCATAGCACTCCCTTCTAAGCCTGATGGTGAGGGCTGGGGCTCTCTTCCTTCCCCTCTTTTCAGCATCTGAGATTCACCATGGCTATCGTTGCTTGTCATCTATTGCTAATATTGAATTACAGTGTATTTTGCTCAGATCAAGCCACTGTGGATCACTGTGTGTATCCGTCGTTCTCGCATTGCCAATAAAGACATACCTGAGACTGGGTAATTTATAAAGAAAAAGAAATTTAATGGACTGAGAGTTCCACATGGCTGGGGAGGCCTCACAATCATGGCAGAAGAGGAAGGAGGAGCAAAGGCATGTCTTTCATGGTGACAGGCAAGAGAGCGTGTGCAGGGGAACTGCCCTTTATAGAACTATCAAATCTCATGAGACTTATTCACTCCCACGAGAACAGCTTGGCAGAAACCCACCCCCATGATTCAGTTACCTCCTGCCAGGTTCCTCCTACAACACGTGGGGATTATGGAGCTACAAGTCAAGATGAGATTTGGGTGGGGACACAGTCAAACCATACCACTGTGTTACAAACTGCTGCACCCTTTTTAGAGCAGCATAAATGTGAACAAGTGAGTATGAGCCAGAGAGTGATGGACACTGAAGTCCTACAAGGAACAGTTGAAAAATGTGTGAGTCAAGTATGAAGAAGAGCTGTGGTGTAATAGGAGCTATATTTGGTCTTTGTCCCCAGTTACTGTCATAGAGGTCCTAAAAACCCCTGGAAATTTTGGATTGATACTAGCATATTGTGTTATTCATCATTAGCCCCTTGGATAACTCTTGTATTGATGCTAATGCATTTACTCAGGGTGCACCCCCTAGAAAGCCTCAAAATTGGCCCAGAAAGACCAAATAATTAGAAGATTAGAGAGCTAGAACTTTCAGCCCCACCCACTGACCTTTGGGAAGGGGATACTAGAGACCAAGCTCTCTATAAACTCTTGAACAACAAGATTGGATGAGCTTCTGGGGTGCTGAACGTGTGGAGGTGCTGCACGGGTGGCAGCTCCAGTGAGGGCATGGAAGCTCCCACCCCCCTCCTCACCCTATTCATCTCTTCATCTGGTGTTTATCGGCATCCTTTATAATATCCCTTAGAATAAACCAATGAATGTAAGTGTTTTCCTGAGTCCTGTGAGCTGTTCCAGCAAATTAATCTTACCCATTGAGGGAATTGTGGGAACCTTGGTTTGTAGCCCATCAGTCCGAAGTACAGGTGGCCCAAACTTGGGATTGATGTCTCGAGTCTTGTGGGGCTGAGCCCTCAATCTGTGGGATCTGATGCTATTTGCAGGTAGATAGAATCAGAATTGAGTTGAATTATAGGCTACGCAGTTGGTGTCCACTGGAGAATTGCTTGGTATATGTGGCAAGTCCCCCCACCCCCACCACCATCTGGTCATAGAAGTGTTCTGTATTGAGTGTCTGAGTGCAAGGGCAAAAATAGTTTGTTTTGTTTTGTTTTCCTTATTCCAGAGCAGATATGGTGGAGGTTGGGGAGAATCTGTGAGATATTTGTGATATTGATATATGTTTATGTTTTTAGATATTTGAGTTCTATCAAGAGAAAAAGAGAGTAGAGTTCATCTGTATTGTTTCTTACGGAAGAACTTAGATCCATATGGAAGTAAATTTAATAAGGAACAGATTTATATTCAAAATAAGAACAAATTTCAGAATTAGTGCTATTGAAAAATGGAATGGGACTCCTAGAGAAATCATAAGTTCCCAGGTATTGGAAGGTTTTTTTTGAGAGTCTGAATGGACCAGTTTCAGAAGTATCATAAAATGAATTCTAATACTGGATGGAAAGGTGTCATAGATGTTCTTTGAGGATTATTAAGAGCTAAGATACAGAATGTATCCTTGTGTGTTACAGAGTCAGTATAGCAACATCCTAACCAAGCTTCCTACCCACATTTCATCCAGTTGACCCCATTGTTTCTATTAGAATAACCTATTTGCTAATAACCTAACTTTCAGCCATTTTAAGTGTCGGAAGTGACTCCATTACTGCTTGTTATGTGAAATTCATTTACTTGAGACCCACATTTGAAATACTCTCCCAAGTGATTTCCCACTTTCAACATCTGGTCTCTGTTACCATAATGCTAACTGAGTTGTTACCTCCCCTCATGTATTAGTCAGAGTTCTCTAGAGGGACAGAACGAATAGGATAGATGTTGTATATAAGAAAGGGAGTTTACTAAGGAGAATTGACTCACACGATCACAAGATAAAGCCCCACGATAGGCCTTCTGCAAGGTGAGGAGCAAGAAAGCCGATGGTGGATTAGGCCACGTCCCAGAACCTCAAAAGCAGGGAAGCCAGTAGTGCAGCCTTCAGTCTGTGGCTGAAGGCCCAATAGCCCCTCACAAACCATTGTAAGTCCAAGAGTCCAAAAGCTGAAGAACTGGGAGCCTGATATTTGAGGGCAGGAAGCATCCAGCATTGGAGAAAGATGAAGGCCGGAAGACTCAGCCAGTCTGCTCTTTCCATCTTCTGCTGCTGCCTTATTCTAGCTGTGCTGACAGCTGATTAGATGGTGCCCACCCAGATTGAGGGTGGGTCTGTCTCTCCCAGTCCACTGACTCAAATGTTAAGCTCCTTTGGCAACACCCTCCAGGTACACCCAGGAACAATGCTTTGCCTCCTTCAATCCAATCAAGTTGACATTCAGTATTAACCATCACTCCTCCCAACTTAGTTCTTCTAAATTTCCCCTTTCTGCCAAACTAAATGTATTTATTATTATTCAAATTTAGACAAATCTTGTATTCTGAAGCAGTTAAACCTCTTTTCCACATGTGACGACTGCTCTTCTGACACATTCTGTATACACACAGTCATAGACATACAATGCATATATGTACCTTTTTATATGTATTAATTCATATATAATGTATACGTACATCAGTGTGTGTTATTTTTGCTGTAGTAACAATGCTTCCTCCATTTGCATTACCATCGTGCTGCTTTCTCATTGTTATATGTGTGTATTTCCCTTTCTTCCAATCTAACAGTAAAACTCTCAAAGACAGGAACCATACCTCTAATTTCTTTTGTCCTTGGAATGCTTTTCATGTTTGTCAACCCAAACAATGGTACATAATAAAAATCATCAGATGATTTGACCCCCCTCCTTGTGCCTATATTTTTAAGTATCTGAAAAGATAGGTTTTAGATTTCTTATCTACTTTGCCTTTTAGATCTACGGAAATAAGAAATATCCTTTCTCCGTGTCTACAACCAGATGAAAGAAAGGAAGGAAAGGGGGAGACAGGATAGGAGAGAGAAGGAAGGAAGGGAGGGAGGGAGGGAAGGAGGAAAGAAAGGAGGGAAGAAGGAAGGAAGGAAAGAGGCAGAAAGGGAAGGAAGGAAGGGAGGGAGGGAGAGAGGGAGGGAAGAAGGAAGGAAGGAAGGAAGGAAGGGAAGGGGAAGGAAGGAAGGGAGGGAGGGAGAGAGGGAGGGAAGAAGGAAGGAAGGAAGGAAGGAAGGGAAGGGGAAGGAAGGAAGGAAGGAAGAAGGGAGGAAGGAAAGGGGGGAGGGAGAGAGGGAGGGAAGAAGGAAGGAAGGAAGGAAGGAAGGGAAGGGGGAAGGAAGGAAGGAAGAAGGGAGGAAGGAAAGGGGGGAGAAAGAGAGGGAAGAAGGAAGAAAAGAAGGAAGGAAGGCAGGCAAGCACACACATTCAAGATTCGAGAAGCAAGAAAATGTCTTATTTCTTGCTGTGACTCCTGCGGACAGAGCCCAGTGGTGAGCAGCTAGCTTTGACTTGTTAACAGATAGCCTAGACCAGGTCTCTAGCAGTGTAGAAGTGGAATATGTCTAGACCCATAACAGAAGACTGGATCATCAAATCATTCTTATAATGTTTAAATGCTTGTAGAACAGTGAGCAGTCATATACACATGCACATAGATATGCACACATTCCACGCCTATGTTCTTAGCTTGAAACTGAGGATACGAAGAATAAGAAGAAAAAGCATACAACAGCTACTCCTTGGTTTATGATGGGGTTATGTTCCAATAAACCCATCCTAAATTGAAAAAATCAATAAGTCAGAAATGATATTTTCCACTTAGGATGGGTTTACCTGCATGTAACCCCATGGGAAGTGAATGAGAATGCTGAAAGCATTGCACCATCATAAAGCTGAACCTTCCTGAGGCACACCATAGTAAGTCAGGGACCATCTACATAGCTATTGTTTTAAGGATGACTTAAGATTATCTAGGTTTTTTTTTTTTTTTTTTTTTTTTTTGGATGAAGGAATTAAGGAATTGAACAATTGGCAAAGCTTCATGGGGAATTATTCCCTTTCTTTTCTGTAGATTTTTTTAAAATTGGAATTATCCCAATGCTTGTCATCTTTGGTTGTTAAATATATGCAAACACCAATATTCTGAGCTGAGTTGCACTTAGTCATGGAAGCATTTAATCAGAAGTTCACCCAGGAAGCTCACTGAAATGATCATGAAGCACTGGCTGCTGAGGAAGAATGATAATTTTGCTTAGGAGGAATAATTTTTCTAATATATTTGCCTTTCTGCAAAGATATTTATTTATATTGTGCCATATTCCAAAGAGATTTAAGGTATCTTGGTAATTTGTATGTTTTGGGGTAATTTTTATTCATCCTTAAACTTTATCTTAGATGTTTTACATATAGAATTCTCATATAACACTTAAAGCTTAATACATGGAAACTCTGAGGTTATTTGGGAGGATGAGTTGAGATTTAATGGAGACAACAAATCAAATACAATAAATTAAGGGAAATAACAGGTGAAGTGTTCAGCTTCTGAAGTTAAGGATTTTAATAGTCTCTGCTCTTTATTCAGATTATTGAGTCTCATGATCTGCTATTAACCAAACTAAATACATACCCAGTTGGCCCACAATTCTTCTTTCAAAATGTACTTAGAACAAAGGTTAGAATTGTACTCCTAGAGCTTAATTTAATATCAAAATTTCCACATGAATTATTTGTTCAGAATTTTGTACTTTACAAAGTATGTGTTCTGAGACAAATGCAAGAAATATTTCTACTTTTTCTCTGAGAAAAGAGCTCTCATGCATATTTAAAATTAATTGAGTCTGATAAATTCATGTTAGAATAGAAATAAAAATATATACCATCGAACAAGTTGAATGCCAGTTATTTTCATTTTTTAAAATAAATTGTATTTTCAGTTGAAGTGTGAAACTTTAAATTATTCTCAGAAAGCAGTGTATATACACGGCAATTGTAGCAGAGATCACCTT
Source organism: Rhinopithecus bieti (assembly GCF_001698545.2). Classification (NCBI taxonomy): domain Eukaryota; kingdom Metazoa; phylum Chordata; class Mammalia; order Primates; family Cercopithecidae; genus Rhinopithecus; species Rhinopithecus bieti. The sequence goes on from NW_016804646.1 coordinate 5,310,107, forward strand.
TCCCAAGAGCATTTGGATTACTATTTTATTTTTAAAACATATTAGCTCCTGCAATGTCTTATAAATGCCTCCTTAAATCCTCAATAAAATACTGGCAAACTGAATCCAGCAGCACATCAAAAAGCTTATCCACCATGATGAAGTGGGCTTCATCCCTGGGATGCAAGGCTGGTTCAACAGACGCAAATCAATAAACATAATCCATCATATAAACAGAACTAAAGACAAAAACCACATGATTATCTCAATAGATGCAGAAAAGACCTTCAACAAAATTCAACAGTCCTTCATGC
>NW_016804646.1:5312647-5330120 GCF_001698545.2 Rhinopithecus bieti
AGGATGTGGAGAAATAGGAACACTTTTACACTGTTGGTGGGACTGTAAACTAGTTCAACCATTGTGGAAGACAGTGTGGTGATTCCTCAAGGATCTAGAACTAGAAATACCATTTGACCCAGCAATCCCATTACTGGGTATATACCCAAAGGATTATAAATCATGCTGCTATAAAGACACATGCATATGTATGTTTACTGCGGCACTATTCACAATAGCAAAGACTTGGAACCAACCCACATGTCCATCAATGATAGACTGGATTAAGAAAATGTGATACATATACACCGTGGAACACTATGCAGCCATAAAAAAGGATGAGTTCGTGTCCTTGTAGGGACATGGATGAAGCTGGAAACCATCATTCTGAGTAAACTATCACAAGGACAGAAAACCAAACACTGCATATTCTCACTCGTAGGTGGGAATTGAACAGTGAGAATACTTGGACACAGGGTGGGGAACATCACACACTGGGGCCTATTGGGTGGGGGGAGTGGGGAAGGATAGCATTAGGAGATATACCTAATGTAAATGACGAGTTAATGGGTGCAGCACACCAACATGGCACATGTATACGTATGTAACAAACCTGCACATTGTGCATATGTACCCTAGAACTTATAATAATAAAATAATGATAATTATTAAAAATGATTTTAAAAGAATGACAAAGCAGACAAAAGGGAGAAAAAAGTTGTGTGAACATATACTTATTATTATTTTTTACAGTAATTTTATGGAAGTAACAAATATTGTCAAATTTCATATAATCTCCAGGAGTTCCAGGTACACTGAGAAAAAAAGCTATTTAAAAAAATTGTATCATTGGAAAACTCTGATGTTTGAACCTATAGAACACACTGGACCATAATTTTGTTTTCTAACCATATGTGGTGTCTAATTTAATTGTACATTGTCCAGCAGATGCTACAACCTTCATTCAACCTGAAACTGACTGGACATCAGTGGCCACTTTACAGGAATTCTTCGCGTAGTTGTTTTCTCTAAATTTTTGCTTCATGAAGACATCCCTCTTGATGTAATGGAAAACTATTACATCAAGTTGATTAAAGCAACACTTGAAAGTAAAAAAAAATCAAGGAAGGAGGATATTTGCTTTTTATTTATTTCAAATTATTTGATTTTAAAAGAAATGCCTATAAATTATTTTTTTAAAAGTAAAATGAAAGAAAGAAAGTAGTAAAAGTGGCACTGTCCTTCACATCCATGCCAGAAGTAACCGTGGTAATGATTTTTGTTGTGCGTCCTTCCAGTATCTTTTTATGCACATAAAGGCTTAAGTTTGTGTACATAAAATGTAGACTCAGAAAAGAAAAAAAAACATAGTGTTTTGATGCTGTATGCACAATTTCATATTCTGGTCTTTTCACCAAACTTAGTATGCACTAATTCTATCATTAGAATTTTTTATGTTATTGAGAAAAATCATATTCATAGTTAGAATCAGACACTTAATTCCAGATGCTAGGTATAATTCTAGACACTAGAAATATTATATCATTAAATGAGAGCAACATATTTCGAAAGTAAAATGTGGGTTTTGAGATGATCATTTTCTTGTTTTTGAATATTTAGATCATTTTTAGACTTTCACAGAAGGGTCTTATTAAGGAGAATTTCTAATCTATAAATGTAAGAGCCAGTAACCAACAGAGTTCTTTCTGATTCATCGTATGTTTGAAGCCCTAGGAAGCTTCCTTGCCTGGGTAAAAAAAGCAGCAGGCAGTGACGGAGGTGTAGGATGAGGACTGGTCTGCTGTCAAATTGCACAAGAATTAGAGCACTGAATTGGAAAGTCCGATCTTGAAAGACAGTACAAAAATTAAATGTGTTAAAATCTAAAACTGCCTATGAATATATAGTTGAAGCATATCCCAAATAAAACATCTCTATCCCACTAATATTTCAGTGGTACTACTAAGAATTTTTTATGCTAATTAAATTACTGCCGTTCAAAGTGTGACATTTAAAACACCTGTTTAGTGTGTTTGTTGTATTGAAAATGTAAAAATAACACTTTGATGTAGAGCATTTACGAGCCATCCATATGTGTGAGTGTCCATATGGTATTACAAATTTTAGGAAGCATTTCTTTCTTATTGCAGAAAGAGATTCTTCATTAACTCCCAAAGGACCACTCGTTTAATGACTATTGTTCTTTTGCCTTAGCATACTGGCATTTCCTCAATGCACAATTATGATATACTCTATTGATTATAGCAGCAACGACCTACTCAGTTAATCTCTGTCTTTCTCTTATGACTGTACAGATTCATTAAATGTAACCAACCTTCCATTTTATTGCTAACATTAAAATGTGTAAATAACACAAGTGACCACATTTCCAAGGATTATTTTTAACTAGATGGCATAATATCCCATTGGAAATTAGCTATAATGTTGAAGTCAACATTTTTTAAACTAAACTGTCATTGCTTCGTAGCTACCAAACACATGTATAAAACCGACAAGGAGACATGAAAAATTGAAAGATTTATGAGAAATATGTGACTACCAGAATTTGGACCATGAAAAATTCTATAATGTTTTCGATATTGCTTTTCTAAAATACAGTTTTCTTACCTTTCCTAATTATTGTTAAATATTAAAAATTTCTCTTTCTGGCTGTTTTAATATTTCTTTAATGTTTAAGAACAGAATAAATGAGTCAGTCCAGGTGTGGTGGCTCACGCCTGTAATCCCAGGACTTTAGGAGGCCAAGGCAGTCGGATCACCTGAGGTCAGGAATTCGAGACCAGCCTGGCCAACATGGCAAAACCCCGTCTCTACTAAAAATACAAAATGAGCTGTGTGTGTTGGCACCCGCCTGTAATCCCAGCTCCTTGGGAAGCTGAGGCAGGAGAATGCTTGAACACAGGAGGTAGAGGCAGTGAACCGAGATCACGCCACTGCACTCCAGCCTGGGTGACAGAGAGAGACTCTGTAAAAAACAAACAAACAAACAATATCACCTGGAATACTACAAGCACAGGTTCAAATGCTCCTTTTCCCTCCTTGTTTTTCATTTATTGATTCCTTCCTATGTGCCAGTTGCATCCTAGAACGGATGACTAAGGTACCATTGCTGCTGTCCAACAGCAGATGACAGTGAAGCAAAGTTTGACAGTGTGTCTGAGATGCATTTTGAGAGGAGTGAACCCGGGGTGTTATGGGAGCACCTTTGTGGGCACAAGACCCACTGAGGTCAGTCAGCGACAGTTTCCCTCTGAAAGGTGACTCCTGAGCTAGGTCCTGAAAAACGGGTGTGATCTCACATGGGCAAAGGTATGCTGGTGAGAAAGGACACAGAGGTGTGAATTCGTCCATTGGCTGAAGTCCAGAGAATGAGGCCATGGTGGGGCAGAGATGCAGTGGTAAAAGGATCAGGCCACATGAGTGGGCTTTGGGTAGCAGCCAGGTAAATTTCAATCCTGTCCTCTGGGTCCTGAGAAGACTTCAAAGTGTGTTCAGCAGAGGCTTCCTGTGCTGATGAGGTGGTAAGACAGGAAGAGTAGCGAGGGGACTGGCCCTGAGGGAGGCAGTGGCAGGGCTGTGGCACCTTCCCACTGGAATATCCCTACCCATGTAAGAGCCAAGTTCTGGGCCGGGCACGCTGGCTCATGCCTGTAATTCCATCACTTTAGAATTACAAAGGCTGAGGTGGGCGGGTCACGAGGTCAGGAGATCGAGACCATCCTGGCTAACATGGTGAAACCCTGTCTCTACTAAAAATACAAACAATTAGCCGGGTGTGGTGGTGGGCACCTGTGGTCCCTGCTACTTGGGAGGCTGACACAGGAGAATCACTTGAACCTGAGAGGCAGAGTTTGCAGTGAGCCGAGATCACGCCACTGCACTCCAGCCTGGGCGACAGAGCGAGACTCCATCTCAAAAAAAGAAAAAACAAAGAGCCAAGTTCTGAGTCAAGAGATGGATTAGAATTCAGAACTCAGAAATGGAAGACTGGCGAAGGCTTGGGGGTCTTCACAGAAACATCTGAATTCAGAAGGTTCACTGCTGTATTGCAGACTGACTACAGCTGATGCTGTCCTGCAGCAGAGCGGATCTGTGGGGCTTCTTCAGATGATATCCCCCAGGGATCCCGTGAAAGCCGTGACAGCATCCAATTGATGATGAGTGCATTATCAAAGGATGAATCGAAATGGGTAGAGATTTATTAGGTGGAATTGAGGATGTTGGGGGCAAAGAGGGGAAGGAAAGTGGGCTGCAATGTGTGGAACAGTGAAGGGCCACATTATCTGGTATGCAGGAGAAAGAGTGGGGCTACTGGAAGCGAGGCTAGAAGGACTGATTTGTTCCATTCCAGTGACAACAGGAAGAGCATATGATTAGTGTGGTGGTCAGTGAAGAGCCATCGAAGAGTTTTAATAATGACTGGAGCTCTGCATTAGTAGCCTGAATCTGACAATGGAGTAGAAGCTTAGCAGGTACAACACCATAGGGGCATGCACCAGTAAAACCATAGAAATGTAGAGAATGAGAATGGACAAAGAAGCAAGGTTTACAAAGAAACCTTTGTCTAACCTGGTAATGCGTCTTCCGTCTGTCCCTTTGGCTTGGTACGGTAGAGTTAGGGGCAGGTGCCTCACTGGGAACTTTACTTTCATTCAGTGCAGCCAATGAACTTAGTACTTTTATTCCCATTTTACAGATGGGAAAACTGAAGAGATGGAGAATTATTATGTATCAAGTACCTAACGTTTATCATTAGAAATTTTAAATATTGGCCAGATGCGGTGGCTCAAGCCTGTAATCCCAGCACTTTCGGAGGCCGAGGTGGGCAGATCACGAGGTCAGGAGATCGAGACCATCCTGGCTAACACAGTGAAACCCCGTGTCTACTAAAAATACAAAAAAATTAACCAGGTGTGGTGGCAGGCGCCTGTAGTCCCAGCTACTCGGGAGGCTGAGGCAGGAGAATGGCGTGAACCCGGGAGGCGGAGCTTGCAGTGAGCCGAGATCACACCACTGCACTCCAGCCTGGGTGACAGAGCAAGACTCTGTCTCAAAAAAAGAAAGAAAGAAAGAAAGAAATTTTAAATATTTATCTAAAGTATTTATCTATATTAATCTACATAGTAACCCTTTGAGGCTGATGTTAGAATCCTTACACAGATGGTCCCCAATATATGATTATTTGACTTTATGATGGTGCAAAAGTGATACACAATGGTTGAAACCATACTTCAAGTACCAATCCAACCTTGTTTTTCACTTTTTATACAGTATTCAATAAATTCCATAAGATATTCAACATATTATTATAAAACTTGTTTCATGTTAGATTACTTTGCCCAACTTCAGGGTAGAGTAAGTGTTCTGAGCACATTTAAGGTAGGCTAGGCTAAGCTATGATGTTCGGTAGGTTAAGTGTATTCAATGCATTTTTGACTTATGATATTTTCAAGTTACAGTGGGCTTATCGGGAGGTAATCCCATTGTAAGTCGAGGGGCCTCTATATATAGTTGAGGATCTGAGGCTCTGGCATATCAAACAGTCATGCCCACAATAATTTGGATAAGGGGATACATGATTCCCAAGCTCACAGTCATCACCAGTGAATTCCATCCTGTGTTGCATGCTGGCATCACCCAGAGAACCTTTAAGAAGTGCCAATGCTCATACTCAACCCCAAAGCAATTAAATCAGGATATTTGAGATGGAACCCAATCATCCACATTCTTTGAAAAGTTCCCTGTAGATTCTAAAGCACATGTGGAACTGAGAAATGTGTCACTGCTGAGGGACCCTGAATAACCCTCTTTATGGCTGAGCGGATGTGAAGTATGATGGAGAAGGAGGAAGCGTAGATCATTGCAACGTTTGATCCCTGGGTGACGGGAAGAATCCCTTGGATACAGAGAAAGGGGTACAGTCGGGAAGTCAGGCCAGAGGACTGGTCAGAAGTGACCGGATGGGGCACTTTTGATCTTGGTGTGGTACTGCACAGGCTCAGGGAGATGACCATGAGGCAGCTCTAACCTAGGTGAGGAACCGGAAGACCTGGGTGTGCAGATTTTCTGCTTATATTTGACAGTTTATAAAGCCCCTGATTTAGATGAGACCTGTGGGACAAGCCTGTAAAAAGGGCACGAAAGGAATCCCGGAGTAACCAGATTCAGTGGGTGAAATAAAGAAGAAAAACCAAGAAAGCTAATTTTCAGGGAGTGGGTAAAATCTAAGGCGAGGTTTAAGTAGAGAACACAGGTAAACTGAGTAAAGATGGCAGCACCAGTCAGAGTATGAGGGGAAATTAGGTTAGTTAGCTGAGCGGATGACCAAACCGGTGGTGAGGTATTTTAGTCTAATTTATGGGGGAAAAAAGTCCAACAGCTGGAGAGAATACAACCTGAGACTGCCTTCATGCACTCAGCAAGAATGTATTGGGAGTGTTCTGCCTTCTAGACGCTGCACAGGCTCTGCTTTCCATCCCTGAACAAAACAAAGATGTATGTTCTCGGCCGGGCATGGTGGCTTACACCTGTAATCCCAGCACTTTGGGAGGCCAAGGCGGGTGGATCACTTGAGGCCAGGCATTCAAGACCAACCTGGCCAACATGGCAAAACCCTATCTTAACTAAAAACACAAAGATTAACTGGGTGTGGTGGTGCATGCCTGTAATCCTAGATTCTCGGGAGGCTGAAGCAGCAGAATCACTTGAACCTGGAAGGTAGAGTTTGCAGTGAGCTGAGATCGTGCCATTACACTCTAGCCTGGGTGACACAGAGACTCAGTCGGAAAAAAAAAAAAGAGATATATGTCCTCGTGTGGTTTACATTCCAGCTGGTGGAAACTGATTAGAAACATACAAATTATGTAAATAGGACTTTGGTTTCATATGCTAAGGGCATAGAGGGGAGATAAACTACCCAGGATTGAGAGAATGGGTTGGAGAGACATGACCATGTTAATTAAGCAAGGTGGTCCTTGAAGATTTCCCTGAAAAGTCAACATTAGAGCTAAGCCTGGCAGAGGTGAGGTGGGATCGTGTGACTGTCAGGGAACTACTCTAATGCTTTGTATGATTTTGGATTTTCTATGTATACAATCTTGTCATTTGGAGTCTTTAGTGCTCTGAATCTTTGTCAGCCCGTGGTGTTATCTGGACTTTATTTTATCCATTCTAATGGGTATGTAGTGATACCTGGTCAGGACTTTAACTTGTGTTTCACTATTGACTAGTGATGTTGACTGTGTTTCCATGGGCTTATTTGCCATTTATATACTCCTTTGGCAAAACGCCTGTTTCATCCTTTGTTTTTTGTTTGTTAGAGACAAGGTCTTGCTCTGCCCATAGCACTGGTTGGAGTGATCATGGTTCACTGTAGCCTCAAACTCCTAAGCTCAAGAAATCCTCCTGCCTCAGCCTCCCAAGAACTAGAATTACAGGTGCCACCATGCCTGGCTAATTTTTTAAAAATTATTTTTGTAGCAATAGGTCTCACTAGGTTGCCAAGGCTGGTCTCAAACTCCTGCCCTCAAACTATCCTGCTTTTATCCATTTTAAATTGTTTTCTTTTTTTTTTTTTTAACTGTTGATTCTTCAGAGTTTTTCATTTTTTATGTATTTAAATTCTTTGGTAGGTATATGATTTGTAAATATTTTCTTCCAGTTTACAGTTAGTCTTTTAATTCTTTTAATAGTGCCTCTCGCAGATCAACATTGGTTTATTATGATAAAATACAATTTATCAAAATATTTCTATGGCTCATGCTTTTGGTATCAGGCCTCAGAATTATTTGCCTAACTCCAGGTCATGAAGATTTTTCTCCTGTGTTTTCTTTTAACAGTTTTACATTTTTTACGTTTGACACTTATGTCTTCTAATTATTGTTTTATTGTGGTAAAATATACATAGCATAAAATTACCATTTTGACCATTTAAAATGTACAGTTCAGTGGCATTGAGTAAATTCACGTTGTTGTCAATCATCACCACCACACGTCTCTAGAACATTGTCCATCTTCCCAGACTGACACTCAGTACCCATGAGACACCAATTCCCCTCTTCCCCCTCCCTCTCTTCTCTCATGATTACCATCCTACTTTCTTTCTCTGTGCATTTGACTACTCTAGGGACCTTATGTAGGTGGAATCATACCTATTTGACCTTTGGTGACTGGTTTATTTCACTTAGCATAGTCTTTAAGGTCCATTTGTGCCACAGGCTTTGTCAGAATTTCCTTCTTTTCAAGGCTGAACAATATTCCATTGTATGGATGGACCGCTGCAGATCCAGTCATTTATCAGTGGACACTTGGGTTGCCGCTTCCACCTTGCATTTATTTTTGAAGTCCTAAAATTTATCTTTTCCCTAATTTTGATAGAATTTCTATTCTCTCATCTTTCAATGGCATTTTTACTGTTACAGAACCTGATCTTCTTATGTGTCTAGCAGTAAGGCATTTATATTTTTTAAGGGATCATGAATAACTGAAAACATGAAATACATATTCATTTAAAAGTATTATAAATATAGATGACTAGATCATTCTGAAACAAAAAGCCAGAATTAACTGTTGCAATAAATCACAATCAGCTAAGTAAAAGTGCAGTAGCATCATTGGTTTGGCACTACTTCCATGGCTGGGCCTAAGTGTATGCGACTTGTCAAAAATATACTTCCCACTGGTGACCACATGAAGTTTCTGGATGCCTGCCATTCAAATTCCCATAGATTTTTTGGGATACATGCTATTTATAAATAAAGGTATTTCTGTTCCCGTAATATGTTTGAGACGTAGAATGAACATAATGACTTGTAATGTCTCTTGAAATACTGACTTCTAAATTTATATGAAATATATACACAGCAACCATGTAGCATCATAATTATTGACCTTGGACAGAATTTGGACGTATTTTGTGTATACAAGCCACATTGATCTATACTAGTTAATACATATGCCTAAATTTTTAGTTATGTATCTGGCATTGATTATGGCACCGAAAAGAATATGGTTCAATGATGTATTATTTTGTACTAGGTTAAAAGTAAAAACTACAGTTGATGTAACCGTGAAAAATCCATTTATTATGGTTACTTTTAAATTTATATGAATCAGTTGTACCTTAAATAAAATGTTTATCAGCAATTCATATCTGAGGTATAAAAAATCAGCAACTTTCATTTTACATGATTAATTTACTTATTCCAAGAAATTCAAAGGGAGTAAGAGAGTAACTATGAGGACATCACATTCTAATCACTCACATTTTAATCACCCACAAATGAGGTCACACATAATGGGTCACACATAATGGAAACTGTTTCAAAATTGAAAGGCACATCATCTCTGCTTCAGGCTGAGCATTCTCCTGTTTAACCCAAGGAAGAACTCTTTCCTGCACAGTGAGCCACGTACAGGGACAGGCAGAAGATCAAGAAGAGTTTGTTGTGACATTTTCCTACTTTGATTACTTCGGCTCCCATCACCTTTCTTACCACTTAGAGATCAACATGTATATTAACAGAAGTGATGGACTGGCACAAGACTTCCCTAATAAATCTCAAGCATTGTTTTTCCAGCTCAAAAAAGGAAGTTGTCTTTCTTCGATATGCTACATGTATACAGACAAACAAAATAAAACACCAGGCAGTCAGCTGCTACATACTGACCATGTAACCAGCCTCCATAATTTGAAATATAACCTTCATTACAATTCCTTTTGGGTGTCCCAAATTGGATCAGATCTTCATTTCATATTTCTTTGGCTAGAATGTAGAAAGACCAAGTTTGAGAAAAATGACATAGTAGGCTGCAATTTCAAATTCCAAATTTCCTTATCCTGAAACACTACAGGGAAGAATTTCTCAGCACCAAAATGTCCTCTCAGTAAGAAGTTGCTTTTGGTACAAATGGAAGTTGAATAAGACAGTCAGTCACCTGTTTTGAATTTCTTATATTGTGCTCACAGGCAGGAAACAAATGTTTGGTTTGGTTTTAGCTGGAAACATATCCTTAAATTTACTCCAGGAAATGGGGAAGTTGTAGCCTCCAACAGCTAACCCCATTACCTGATAGACATCAGGTCCCTAATCAGACCTGAATTGAGGTGACACTGTGACTGGCAAGTAAACAGGGCAGTGTAATTGAGTGGAGAAGTGCTGATGGGAAGTTCAGGGTCTTCTATCAGGGCCACTGAAGCCAAACTTTGGTGGGAGAAATAATCGGACTTTCCCAGGCAAACAACATGCAGCTGAGGCCTAAAGAATAAGTAGGAATTTGCCAGGAGAAAAGAGGTTAGAAGAAGTTTTCCAGAAATAGAGAACTTCTAATAAGGAGACCCCAGTCAAGGTGAAGTAGGGTATGTTGAAGGAGTTAAGAGGCATTAGTACAGCCTAGCTGGGGAGGTAAACAAGGGCCAAACAAGCCCTGCAATTAGAAAAGAAGATGGAAAAGATGTTCAAAGATGGAGAACATGGTGTCCTACTACATGGCATCTAGTAGTACAGTGATTCAAGAGCTTATAACAGCAAAAAAGTGGGAACCAAAGAAAGACAAAGCAGGTCAAGGAAGATTAGAAATACCCATGACTGCAGACCCTGCAAGCGTCCAATAAAGACTCCGAAAGCTCTCCAACCAATTCAAAGTTGTAGATAATGGGCAGGAGGGAAAATCAAAGGATTATGTAATTTGGAAATAGTTTTATTGAAGTAACTGCACATGTTGAAAGTGTACAATCTTTGTAATCCCTTCCTCTGACACATCCCTGCCCCATCCATGGGCAACCACTGTGCTTCTTGTCCATGTAGATCACTTTGCATTTCCTGAAATTTTTATTATATAAATGGAATAATACAACCTGTACTCTTATTATATCTGGCATTTTACACTCAGCATAATTATATTGAGATATAGGGTATTGAGATTATAGATTATATTAAGGTTATCCATGTTGTAACATATCAATAGGATAGTTCATTCCTTTCTATTCATTCCTTCAGAGACATACCACAGTTTGTTATCCATTTACCTGTTGGTGGATGTTTGGGTCATTCCAGTTTGGAACTATTAAAAATAAAACTATTATGACTATTTATTTACAACTTTATGCACATATGGTTTAATTTCTATTGGGTAAATACTTAGGAGTGGAATAGCTGGGCCATTTGGATAGTGTATGTTTCTGTTTTCCAAAGTGGTTGTACCATTGTACCTTCCCACTAGCAGTGAATGAGGATTCCATTTCCTCCACCTCGTTCTCAACACTTGATATGCTTCGTGTTTTAAATTTTGGTTGTTCTAATAGGTGTGGTTTTAATTTGCATTCCCTTAATGACTAATGATGTTGAGCCTCTTTTCATGTGTTCATTTGCATCCTTGTATCTTCTTTTGTGAGGCATACATTCAACTCTTTTGCCACTATTTAATTACACTTTTACTACTGAGTTTTTAGAGAGATTTCTATATTCTAGTTACATGTTCTTTATCAGATACGTGAAAACATTTTCTCCCAAGGTAAAAGTTGCTGTTTCAGTCTTTTGATAGTGTCTTTCAAAGAGCAGATCTTTTCACTTTGATGAAGTCCAGTTAATCAGTTTGTTCTTTTATGGATCATGCTTTTCTCTTCTGTTTTCTGCTAGAATTTTTATAGTTTAGTGTTTTACCTTTACATCTAGTATTCATTTTGTGCAAATTGATGTGAATCAAAGTGTATTTGCATATGAATATCAAATTATTTTAGCATTACTTGTTAAATATACTGTTTTCTCCTGACTGAATTGTCTTTGAACTTCTGTCAAAAAATCCATTGTTCATGTATGTGAGGTTCTATCTATGAACTCTCTATCCTTTTGTCTTGATCTATTCTGTCTTTGTACCAATACTGCATTATTCTAGTAATTGTACCTTTCTAATAAGTCTTAAAAGCAGATAGTGTTAGTTGTTCAGATTTATCCTTTTAAAAAAACAGTTTACATATTCTAAGTCATTTGCCCTTCCACATAAACTCTAGAATCAGTTTATCAATTTCTCTAAATTAAGATTTATTCTAACTACTGTGGTTTCTTAGACAAATTTAGACTCTAGCCATTATCCTGAATAAATATTTGTTTCAATGGATGAATAATTTACCTTTGTTTGACTTGTATGGTATTTTTATGTGTTTGTATTATTTTCTCCATTGTAAATTATCCAATTTGTTGATCTATAAGGCCCATTATCCTATTATATCCTTCTGTCTACATGTAGCCTGTCTGCATATTTGTATTCAGTGTGATTTTTTTGCATGTTGTTGACATTTAAAATATATAGATCTTTAAGTGTAATTTGAAACTTAGGCCATTGTTATTTTGATTGATTCAGTCATTCAATCTAATCACAATTTAATTTATTAGTCTCATATTAGAAACTTTTGTTGGATTTTGACCCATGTTGTCTGTTTTATAAGTAAGCATGTTTCTTTACTAAAGTGTTAGGTGTGAAATTATAGTCCATTAATCCAAGACATGAAAAGGAACAAACACTTGGAACCTTTTATAAGGGTAGTTGTCGGGGATAATGAATCTGTAAATACAGAATTGAGGGAAAACTAATAAAAATTAAAATGTAAAATGGCCTACATGAACATGGACCCTGACATTTAAAAACTTGTTCCACAATTAGAAAATGCCAGAGATTGGTTTCTAGTAATTGTCCCTCCTTGATGTTTAATTAAAGAGCATTTTCAACTTAAAGGTCATGGTGAATTGAGTTTTTCTAGATAATGGTCGATGACAATGTGTTTGAAACACATATTGAACTCACCAATGTCTTAAAAGATTAGAGAAGAGAGACAGGGAGACATTCTAATTCTGCTGTTCTGTCCTGGGGAGAGAAAGAATACTGTTTTACATACTGTCAGTTCAGAGGAGCAAATTAAGCAACAAGAAAGATAAAGAATGTTGAGACTAGAGAATGAATTTGTTGGACTTTATGAGAGGGCAAGTTTACATTTGGAATATTTTATTGTAGGAGCCCAGGTTGCACAGGGGCTGTGAGTAAAGCGTGCTCTTACTGGAGCAACAGGCTGCTAGAGCACAGTTGCTACATAAAGAGATGCCTTCCTCTTTGTAGCTTTTCATGGGAAGTACAGAGTTCACAGCAAATATTATAATGTGTGCATCCCATGATATCATCATCTTTCCTTCTCTCCCAAAAGTTAGAGATTACAAATATCAGCAAATTCCACATCACCAGAGGGTGTCAAGAAAACATGTCATCCCAAGTGGAGAATTACTTATAGTGTCTTTATTTCACATACTACGTTATGATCCACTGATACTTTGCTGTTAAGGAACTAACAAGCTACTTCACACTGAGCCACACAGACAGAAAGTGCAGGATCCCTGAAAAGTTTGTGTCGTTTAAATGACCCTGAGGTGCTGCCAGGTCCAGGGAAAATTGAGGACAGGGAAGCTACGTTATGTGCAATGAATACTGGCTCTGTGCATGCGATCTAGGTAATCACCATTTCAATGAAAGAATGTAGGGCTTACATGTTCTCTTTAGTTTCTGAGTCATGCACAGTTCTACCCGCAAAATATCAGCAAATCAGGAAGTTGGATGCTTAGTACTGAGGCTGACTGAGCATGCAAATACCATTTTTTACAATAAAATCACAAAATGGTAGTGCATCTGTGTGAATAGCATTAATTAGCTAAATTTAACACACATATTCACATCTATGGTGCTTCTGAAATAATTTTAACAATACATAAAACTTTGTAAAAGGGTAGAATTAGATACTTGAAATGCACTGATTGGAATATATATGTCTAGATCTACATCTGGACTCACATGCATGCCTGCATGATACTGTGCAAGCTGGTACAGAAATAGAAAGACCAACATTAGCCTCCAAGTTGACCACTAAATATATGTTATTATCCATAACCTTGAAACTTTGCAGAAGAAGTCAGGAATATCCTTAGATTTAGGTATGTTCCTCAACTGGACATATGGAATGTTGAAAACCTGAGGGCATAAAGTGAATGGTCTAGTCTACTTTTACACTGTAGTGGGGCATATAAGTAAATTACATGGTACTAAACAGAGTCCTTCCCTTTATTTGTTCAGGAGATTTTAGTTCAGCAGAGTTCAGAAACTTCCAAATATCCCACCCAAATATTTTAAGTCATAAAAATAACCCTGAAAGGACATTTATTCAGGATCAAGGCCTTGAAGAATGGGGTCTCTTAACTATAGGAAAAAATGGTTTTCCAAAATTCTATAATGCTTACCATTTCCAGGCCCTTTTTATCTACTGATTATCATCTGACTCTCTGCTAGCTATTTAATATCTTCTCTTTCATTCTATATCCTGGACTGGGTCTTGTGTCCTATAGCTTCACCGCTCTTCTAAGGAGAGATGTATGTAATGCTTTAGAATAATGAGAGACGTATGTAATGCTTGGATACTCTCTGCAGATATGAGAATGGATGGCCTGTTTTTAAACACTTCTTCAGCCTCTGTCCGACACCCAGTCCACTATGTAATCAGAAAAATATTTCTTGTCATCTATGTGCTTAAAATCGATCACACTATGATCTAAGCTCACTCTTTTTCTATTTTATATTTTATGGAATTGAAAAACATCTCCTCACTCTTTTCTCTGTAAATGTCCTGTGCTCTCATGGTTAACTGTACCGTTTTCACCTTTCTCTTCCAGGGTTTTATCCCCTTTAGTCCTCACCTCATCTCTCATCTTTCCTTCTAGCAGCCACTTCTATGGAAAGATCTCAGACTTACAGGAAAATACTTCTGCTCTACAAAGATGTCCTTGCCTTCTCAATTGTCTTTAGATTCCTTTCAAAATGACTCAGACTCTTCATTTTGTGGAGTTAAGGCTCCAAATGCAACACTTTTGAGTGAGGTTACCAGGTGAACTTGCATTCACTTCGCTGGTGTAAATAACTGAGATCAGGCCTTTGCTGAGAACACATCCGGATTCAGGAAGACATTGAGTGCCCAATAGGGTAGTTACTAGTACACCAAGTAGTGGGCAAAGAGCAACGAAAGTGTTAGGAGGGGAAGAATCCCATTTACCCTGGCCTGGACATTATTAGATAAAAACTGTTTTCTCTGTCATTTGTTCATCATTATAGAGGAACCTCTTTCATTTCAGGTGGTTGAAATCAATTTTCTTGGCTCCCAGTATATTCTACCTCCATGGTTCTTCCTTTGAGCTTTTCCATTCCTTTTGTAGCCAGTGGGGGCAGTGCTAATCTTCTCAATTCTATTGCCCTTAACCAAGGCAGGATATAATCAGTCATTAGGCAGGACCCGGTCCTAGTCCACAGTCCTGGGGCTGGTGGGGATGTCAGAGGCTACCTGAGCTGACCTGGGAGCCTCTGGCCTCTGACTACACAGGGATTGGCAGGCTTCAATGTACACTGAAATCGCCTGGGGAGGTTTTTAAGAAATGCCGATGCCTGGGTCCCACCGAGGACAATTAATGATGAGGTCTGGGCATCTGAGTTTAGTGAATGCCCACCAGGGGATTCTGATTCCCCAGTGAGCGTCAAGCCACAGTTCAGGACTTCTAAGTACTGGGAGCCTCCACTTCACAAAGCTGCCAATTCTGTTTTGTACTCAGCACAACTCAGCTGAGAATTCTTAGTTTGCATCAAAATCTGCAGCTCTCATCCTCATATTAGCAAACAGGGAGTCTGTCACCCATATGGTCCACCTGAAAGAGTGGGAAATTTAACCACTGATTCCAAGAAGATTCACTATTTGAGAATCCAAAAAGGGATTTGGACAGTTAGATATATGTGCATCCAGTTCTTAGTTAAAACTGAGTATTGGGATGTAATGGAAGTGATGTGATTGTCTGGAATTTCTTATTTAAGGAAAGGTGGGAAATTCCATCCTTTTCTACAGTTAAAAATTAAAAAGAAAAAAAATCCATAGTGACCTTTGCACAAATAAAGAGGGGTAGGGTTATTTCATAGCAGGTATAAATCACACATTGTATGCCTAATTGCTTTAAAAAAAAAACCCCAAAGGGCATTTGTGTTATGTATATTGTACAACAATTCAAAATTTAAAAGGACAAAATTATGTGAAGTGTATCTGATTGGTATTTTACTGTTTCGATTTTTTTCTAGTCAGATTCACTATACAGCTGGTCCACTATGACAGGTTACATCATAGGCCATGGCCAAAATCTTCTGTTCTTATTATTATTGTTACTATTAACGATCTCTCAGTGCTGTAAACTATGGATAGAAGACATAATCTGGTAAATGAAGGATATCAAAAGTTCCCTGTTGTTAAATGCAAAGGGGCTTTCTGTGTGTCAAACAGCAACATGCTGATGCAGGTCTGATTCTAAGTGCTGTGTTTTAAAGAATGCTTAAGGTAACACCATTCAGAGTTTTCTTTTCTTTTTCCTTTCTGTCTTCTGAGGATGTCCTTCACTGAAGTACAAGGACATTTACGAGGATTTCTAGGCTTCTTCATCACTGCTTAGTGCCTGTGGCCAATCTATCTGTGATATATGGTAAATATTTTCCTTTGCAGGAAAAGGGCTTAGAGCTATTTCTCTGCATTGATTGAGCACATTAGACTAATATTTATCCATTTGAAACTTTGGGAATTGGCCGTACATCATTTAGTAGCTGTGCACCAATTATGAAAAGTAATTGTATATTAGAATTTCCAAAAATTTACATCTGGGGTAGAAAACCTGTCAGTCACAAGTGGTTTCATGATGGTTACGTTGGGGAAAACTAGAATTGCTCATGATAATGTGGTTGTTAATTTTAGAAGACGTGACTTTTCCGATATTAGAAAGAAATGGGAGGATTTCTAATACTTTATTTCAGGATCATTTTGAACCCCAGAGCTACGGCCTCCACAACTCCTACTGCTGGTCATAATTGTGTGTATTATTTAGCAGAGACACATAATTTTGAGTTTCTATTCCCTGAGAATTGAATATAAAAAAGCGCCCAAACTTTCCAACTTTCATTACTTAGTCCGCCTGTAGTCAACCATCACCTGGCTGGGTGACCAAGTCACGTACATTTTCCCCATGAAGGAAATCTGATAAGATAAAACACCCACTCTCCTGTAAAGAATGGAGGGAAAAAAAAATACACCATGATTTATTTTAGATAAATTAAAAGACAAAATAAATCTATCTTTTGAACAAAGAAATCTAGGTTGGTATTGCTCTATGTCATTTAAAATGACATTATAATTGGTTTTCAGAAATATTGAGGGCTAGTTTTTCTTCTATGTTTTATAGGCTCTTTAAATTATCTTCCTTTTATGTTTATGTGTTTTTTCAATTCTAAAGACTTACCCATTTTTATGATCAGAAAAATATTTTTATGATCAGAAATATATTATGTTTAAAATCAAGAACCCAAAACTACCAGGATTGCTAAATTTTATTTTTAAATATGTGGTAATAGCCACCCACTTTTTTTT
>NW_016804646.1:5330288-5378437 GCF_001698545.2 Rhinopithecus bieti
TTTTGTGTATTAGCCCCCCTCTTTTTTTTTTTTTTTTTTTTTTGAGACGGAGTCTCACTCTGTTGCCCAGGCTAGAGTGCAGTGGTACAATCTCTGCTGACTGCAACCTCAGCCTTTCAGGTTCAAGCGATCCTTATGCCTCAGCCTCCCAAGTAGCTGGGATTACAGGTATGCGCCACCATGCCAGCTAATTTTTGTGGGGGTTTTTGTTTGTTTGTTTGTTTTTTGTCTTTTTGTTTGTTTTCTTAGCAGACACAGTTTCGCCATGTTGGCCAGGCTGGTCTCAAATTAGTGACCTCAAATAATCCGCCCCTCCTCAGCCTCCCAACATGCTGGGATTGCAGACATAAGCCACTGTGCCTGGCCCACCCACTTTTCCTATAGCAGCTTCTCATCTTTTCCTAATCCTATAGTCATTAAGATGAAAGCTTTTACTTCTAAAACTGTATTTACAGTTTCCCTTCAGAAAGATCCCCACAAACAGCAGAATGGCAAAGCTCACAAAAAAGACTGCCTGCTTGCTGTCTTTGAAATCATTCAAGTTTTGGAGGTAAAGAGAAGAACATGTGCTTATTTTATCAACCAAACGCAATTACGTGCACAGTGGTCATTAGAATGAGAATTATAGTCTGGGGGTTTAATTTTAATTTTTTGAGTGTTTCTTTAAAAACTTAGTAAGAGGGAGTTGAATTTTTACTATTTTTTCCTCTTGGTATTTAATTTTAAAACTAAAGTTATTCTGGTTATTATTTCCCTTAGAGCACATATTTCCATCTTAAAGTAGCTCTCCCACAACTTGAGCATTCAGAGTAGAAGCAAATTTGGCGTCAGTGTTTGCCATGCAAAACCCACACCGATATTCAAGCTTCACCTGCATCTTTATTGCCATTTTCCTTTGTAGCTTGTAATCCGTTGACATGGAGAGAGAGGCAAAACATAAGCAGTTGGAGAGAGATAAAAATTGAGCACAAATTCAGGATAGTCCACAAATCGGCAAACTCAGAAAACATTGTATTCAAAGTGTGTGATTACAGTGTCATCACAGATTCTGTCTTTGCAGTTTGTCTACTCGCTAAGTCTTATTTGTAACCCCACATTCAGTATTCCAGACACCTTCAAGGTCTTCATGGACATTTGCAGAGCAGCAAAGTTTGACTCACCCAACACTCTTGCTGTCTGCTGAGGATGAAAGGCCAATGCTCTGCCTTCTTGTTTCAGCTCTCATGCTGTGAACAAGGTGTCCTTTTTATGGCCTATTTAGTGTCATGGTTTTTACCTTTTTGTGCTTTTCCTTGTTGATATTGCTGTTTAAAATGGCTCCCAAGCATAGTGCTGCCTATGCACAAGAAGGAATGTGCCTTGTGGAGAAAATACATGTGTTAGAGAAGCCTTTTTTAGCATGAGCAGATAACCTATACAGGCTTCAGATAACCTCTGTTCAAAAACACAGATGCAGAAAGTCCTATTCCCCATATTAAGTAGATTCTCCTTCCTAGATATCCGTTAATATTATATATAGGCTTTCAGCCCCAGCACTTCTTGATCCCCAATTTCAGAAAAAAAATCTTGGAAAGCAGAACTTATGGGTTAGAGATATAGTAAAAGTAGAACCGAACCTGCCATGAAGCCTGGCAAACCCGGGTAAGGGCTGCCTGCAAGGACCTTGCTTGGGAAGAAAAGATTAGACCCAGGAGGCTGTTTTTCCAGGCACTGAACTCAGGAAATGAGAGGCTAGGGTTGAAGCCTACAAAAGATCCAACTGGTAGATTGCAGTATGTGGAAGAGATGGAGGTTCCTAAAGCAGTATGTTAAGGCTCTCTGGAGAAACAGAACCAATAGGAAAGATGGATAGATGGAGGTATAGGTGGGTAGATGGATAGATAGGAATAGGGTAGCGTGGGTGGGTGGGTGGATGGATGGATGGCTGGAAGGAAGGATAGGATAGATGGACAGACGGACGGACGGATGGACGGATGAACGGATAGATGGATGGATGGGATAGGATAGGATAGGGTGGATGGATGGATGGATGGATGGATGGATGGATGGATGGATGGAAGGATGGATGACTGGCTGGATGGCTAGAAGGAAGGATAGGATAGGATATGATAGGATAGGATAGATGAACAGATGGACAGACGGACGGATGGATGGATGGGATAGGATAGGATAGGATAGGATAGGATAGGATAGGATAGGATAGGGTGGATGGATGGATGGATGGATGGATGGATGGATGGATGGTACAATCGATCGATACATAGATAGATAGATAGATAGATAGATAGATAGATAGATAGATAGATAGATAGATAGAAATTTATTATGAGGAATTGATTCTTGTGTTTATGGAGGCTGAAAAGTCCCATAATCTGCCATCTGCAAGCTGGAGTCGTAGGAAAGCTGGTGACGTTGTTTGAAGGCCTGGGAGCTGGAGAGCCAGTGGTATGCATTCCAGTCAGAGTCTGAGGCCTAAGAACCAGGAGTGCTGAGGGCAGGAGAGGATTGATGTCCCAGCTCAAGTGGTCAAGCGGAGGGAAAATTCAGAGTTCCTCTGCCTTTTTGTTCTATTCAGGCCCTTAGTGATTGGATGACGCCCATCCATTCTGGGGAGGCTATCTGCTTTTCTCCGCCCACCAACTCAAATGGTGATCTCTTCCAGAAACACCCTCACGGACACACCCAGAAATAATATTTAGCCAGATATCTGGGCATCCCATGATTTTGTCAAGTGGATGTATACAATTAACCATCACAGGAAGTTAACAGTGAGGCAGGTTAGAAGGCTCTAAGTCTGTGCCATTCCAGCATCGTCCAAATTCTTCCTCTTGTAAGGACTCTAGGATGTGTCCATAATGGAGCTCAGCCTGCCGACATTAGAGGAAAGTTCCAATTCAAACTCTGTGTCTGTGGGATTGTAGATCCCTGCTGTCCTTTACACACCAAACTCTCAACGGCCAGAGGGTAAGGAGGATGTGCAGCAGCGCCTGCCATTGCCGTGACAGCCCTGACTGAATGGAAAGGCAAAGACAAGACAGTAAAAAGTCCGGTAGAGAGAGTAGGGGACATACAGCAAGGCACAGAGTGGTGTCTCCGTATAATGACCTCATGTTTTAGGATCCACCTTACAGTGAAATCACTGGTGGCATGAAGAGGTTAGACCACGGAGTTTCCACCTTCAGCTGCAAAATTTTTTTTTCTTAATCACTTAATTCTAAATCAAATTTTAAAATTCTGGCCGGCCATGGTGTGTCATGCCTGTAATCCCAGCACTTTGGGAGGCTGAGGCAGGCAGATCCTCTGAGGTCAAGAGTTTGAGATCACCCTGGCCAACATGGTGAAACCCCATCTCTACTAAAACTACAAAATTACGCGGGTGTGGTGGCACACGCCTGTAATCCCAGCCACTCAGGAGGCTGAGGCAGGAGAGTCGCTTGAACCCGGGAGGCAGAGGTTGCAGTGAGCTGAGTTCACACCACTGTTCTCCAGCCTGGGCAAAAAGAGCAAAACTCTGTCTCAAAAAAAAGAAAAATTAAATGTCTTTATAGAATGACTTTCACATTTTAAAGAACCCTCGGATAAATGATTCAGCTGGGAATGAAAACTGTTTATGTCTAAAGAGGACATCTAGCATGGAAACCCCTAGAAATGCATTGGCCAAGGACACTCAGGGCATGCTGGCGTGGGGAACAAGATGCGCCCACAGTTCCTAATGACCCAGCGGTTTCTTGGCATGGAAAATAATCACTTTTATTTTAAAAGGTTTTGACAGTCCCTACAGGGTGCTGAACAGTCTAGAAATTCATAAATTTGACCTTTTCCTTCAAAATTATTATATAACTAAAATGGCTAAGCTAAGGCGAAATTGTGTGTGTTAAGGTTAATCATTAGAAAATAAAAATGTTAGCAAAAGAACGAGGTGGCCTATGGAATATCACAGAAGCTGTTGATTAAACCTGATGTGAAAACAGTAACTTTTGGGCCAGCCTTGAGGGAACCAAGATCTGGGTTCACTGTGTGTGTGTGTGTGTGTGTGTGTGTGTGTGTGTACAATTTAATTCTCTCTTTGATGCAAACATCAAGGCAAACCTTGAACACACAGCGAATGTACTTTAGGGATTGCCAGGAGACTATGAATTAAATAGAAGAAATCAGGGAGTGCTATATTAAATTTTTCTTTGACTGAGAACAGATTATCTTCATAGGCTTTGCACTCAAAGAAATAAAGTTGGAAGGCAATAAGCTTCCAGTTTTCCTTGGTGATCTCAGACAGCTCTGCAGACTAACCTCTGAATGAACTGGCAATCATTTCTTGGAAGCAGAGGTTGAAATGTCTGTGTTTCCTTCCATGTCCATCTCAAGGACAGTGTTGAGCCTTGGGCCACACAAGGGCGGCTGTTATCTGTCGGGATGCCCTTGCTTCAGAACAAGGTGTACCAGACAAGGTGACCCACAGCCCACCTCAGCCCATGGACCTTAACTGAGTGGTTAACAAGAGCAAAAGGGTGGGCTTGTCATTCCCTTCTTTATTGCCTGTTTCACTAACACAAATCTAAATTCCTTGAGTGTAGGCGTGTCTGACTAGTTTGCTGTTGTATTTGCACCACCTACACTAGTACCTGGCCATCAGAGGCATTCCACAAAGACTCACTAGAAGAAAAGTCCCATGGAAACAAGAGCAATCATGTTTTTAGTGGGAGAAAATTTGAAGTTCACAAAGGAATGAAATTTCTGTTTTAAAAATGCAATAGTCTTTTAATGTAAAAGACTTGGTAAGCCTAGAGTTTAGGACACCTTTTAATGGAGCCTGATGCTAGGAATGTCCAAACGTGAGAGCATAGATTCTTCCTTGTGTTTGGGGAGCCCAAAATACTCCATTTGGTCCTGTTGCATGCTACCCATAGGGAAAGGAGAAAGTCACCATGCTGTCACTTCTTCCAGAACAGCCAAAAGGATGACTTTCCCATGACGGTCCTGGAGCTGGGGATGGAAATGACCTAGCCACTCACCAAGCCCCCACTGATAGTGTTTATTCATCATTTGCGTTGGTGTGTGTCTCCTTCACTTAAGATCCAGTCAACTTCACAGAAAAGCAATGCAGCTTAAATAAGAAGATGAGTTGGAAGTGACAAGAAGGCTGGCTTGGGAGCAGAGTGTTGAATTGCAGGGTTGAGAATTAGCGGGGGAAGTTGAAAGACTGACGAGGGAAGGAAATAAAATTCATTCTGTGTGGACTGGAGATATGGAAGGAAAAGAAAAAAATGAAACTGAAGAGGTAGCAGGGAACCTAAGGAAAGTATGTTAGGAAATAATTTCTTATTACAATTTTACCTTTAACATTCTTCACATTAAATATGCAATTAAAGCAGAGTGTACTGCAGCTGTGTCAAGGTTTCCATTTGAAGGGACAGACACCACAGGATATGACTCAAAAGACAGGAAAACATGTTTAATATATTTTTAATAGATATATCTTGGCTGGGTATGGTGGCTCATGCCTGTAATCCCAGCACTTTGAGAGGCTGACGTGGGTGGATCACGAGGTCTAGGAGTTCGAGACCAGCCTGGCCAACATGGTGAAACCCTGTCTCTACTAAAAATACAAAAATTAGCCGGGAGTGGTGGCTCGCACCTGTAGTCCCAGCTACTCGAGAGGCTGAGGCATAAAAATCACTTGAACCCAGGAGGTGGAGGTTGCCGTGAGCCGAGATGGTGCCATTGCACTCCAGCCTAGGTGACAGAATGAGACAACGTCTCAAAAAAAATTTTTTTTTTAAATTTCAAAAACGATGTATCTTATGTTGTTAATGTTGTATTCTGTTTTTTTTATTTGTTTTGTTTTGTTTTGTTTTGTTTTGTTTTTTTGAGATGGAGTCTCGCTCCATCACCCAGGCTGGAGTGCAGTGACGCAATCTCGGCTCACTGCAACCTCCACCTCCCTGGTTCAAGCAATTCCCCTGCCTCAGCCTCTCGAGTAGCTGGGATTACAGGCACATGCCGCCATGCCCATCCATTTTTTGTGTGTTTTTAGTAGAGACAAAGTTTCACCATGTTGGCCAGACTAGTCTCGAACTTCTGACCTCAGGTAGTCTGCCCGCCTCGACCTCCCAAAGTACTGGGATTACAGGCATGAGACACCATGACCAGCCAATGTTGTATTCTTTAAAAAAGAGGATTGTCCATTCCATTTCTACTACCCAAACATGACTTCTTGATTCAATTCCATTCAATGGAACACTTTTTCATTGTCTATAAAGTGCACAGCAAGGAAGAAACTATAAGAAACCTTCTCTGTCCTCAGTGAGTTTACTTTGTCCTGGAGGAAACCGGGCAGTAACAAACAACTCCAGCTCCACGGTCAGGCATGGTTCCTGATACTGTAGGGATGTGTGCGGTGTGGGGCCATGGAGGCACACCATTGCGGGGAATGGAGAAAGTTTCCTAAGGAGATGGCTGTGGTTTGTTTTGGATAGAGAGTCTGGGCTAAGTGTGTTTGAAGTTAGAGGAACAAAACTAGCAAAGATACGAAGGCAGACATTCCAGGGTCCTCTCAGAGAATATAATTCCTAACTCATTGGAGCCCTGTGTATGGATAGGAAGTAGTTTGAAAGAAGCTGGAAAATATTGGCAACAGACTCTGGGGACGTTTAATTCAAATCTAAGGAATATGAAATTTATTCTGTAGGGCCGGGCGCGGTGGCTCAAGCCTGTAATCCCAGCACTTTGGGAGGCCGAGACGGGCGGATCACGAGGTCAGGAGATCAAGACCATCCTGGCTAACATGGTGAAACCCCGTCTCTACTAAAAAAATACAAAAGGCCGGGCGCGGTGGCTCAAGCCTGTAATCCCAGCACTTTGGGAGGCCGAGACGGGCGGATCACGAGGTCAGGAGATCAAGACCATCCTGGCTAACATGGTGAAACCCCATCTCTACTAAAAAATACAAAAAACTAGCCGGGCGCGGTGGCGGGCGCCTGTAGTCCCAGCTACTCGGGAGGCTGAGGCAGGAGAATGGTGTAAACCGGGAGGCAGAGCCTGCAGTGAGCTAAGATCCGGCCACTGCACTCCAGCCTGGGTGACAGAGCGAGACTCCGTCTCAAAAAAAAAAAAAAGAAAAGAAATTTATTCTGTAGATCATGGTAAGCCACTGGGTAGATTGGACCCATAATAAGAAAACTCAATAATATTTTTTCTGTGATTTATGGTTTTAATATTTACTCAGTGTCAACAAAGTGTGAAGATTTATAAAAGCATTATAGTGTGTATGTAATTCCTGCCCAAAGGGCTTACTGGTTGATCTATGTAGATAAGTGGGATGTAAACACACGGGAAGAATAGGGGAAAGAAAGTCAGACGTTATGTATCATGCCACCCACTAATCATTGACATTACCTGGAGAGCTAGGAAACTATTGCTGAAATCTCACCAAGTGCTCTAGGCATCCATTTATAAAATGGAGAACCATGGCTGAAAGGTGGTGTTGATAATTAAATGCTAATGACCTGAACTCTCAGGAACTTCAAAGCTGATCTCAAACTTCTTATGCTCTCAAATTTACTGTTTTCTACAAAATCATGACCAGTCACCAATTTGCCCACTCTTTTTTTTTTTGTTTTCTACTTTTATTTTTTATGAGTATGCAGTATTTTGTAATTAAGTTTTAAAACATTGTAAAATGATGCTTATATTTACATAAGTCACTAGAAGCAAAACCTGTCGATGATTTGGCAGTACATGGTGAGCCACAGGCCTGGGACTGGGGTGAGGCTGCTGAGGCATTGGCCTGGGATACAAAATTTAAGGTGGTATCAGAAACCTCAGTGATAAAGATGAGTAATATATATATTTTAACAGTTTTGGATTCACAGCAAAATTGAGAGGAAGGTACAGAGATACCCCATGTACCCTTTGCCCTCGTACATGTCATAGGTGCTTAGTCTTTCCCATTATTAGTGTCCCTCACCAGTGGGATACATCAGGGGTCCCCAGCCCCGAACCTCGGGCTCGTAGTTGGCTGTGGCCTGTTAGGAACCGGGCTGCACAATTACTGCCTGAGCTCCAAACACTCTTTTAAATCAATATTTTAATAATTAGGTTTTTTTTACTATGTAGAAAGAGAGAAACCATACTAGGGCCCCTCAAAGGTGTAAATTTGAGCATGATAATCACATCCTCATGACCTGTTAGATGTCTGAAAAGGGCTTAGCCAGTGGGTCATTACTAATAAGAAAACACTATCTATCAAGTTTTCAAACTGAGGTTGCAAATAACGTTTCTTAGTTGTTCAGCAGGGAAGGTACATCCTGTTGGATCTGATTCTGGAAAATCATGCGATGGGTCTCAAGTTTCTTGCAAGACACTTAGGTCATCTGGTACATGTGAGCAGAACGTGTGTGACTGATGAGAATTTGCACAATCCTTTATGTGCAGATCATTCCAGAGAGGGAGGAGGGCAGACTAACAGATGAAGTAGGAAAACTGCCAAGCAAGAGTACTGGCAAACCTGTCAAAATTTAAATCCTTAAAATAATTTAAAATTTAAAAAAAATACTTTTTACATTAGAACATAGAAGAGAAATATTCAATGTTCTAGTAGAAAAAAAAAAAGTTTTTCAGTTGTTTCCAATAGAAAATGATATCATGTTAACCACCAGTCTTGAGAACAAACTGATTTCAATTTCCAAAGCCTTCTGATCCCTCATCTAGGAATTTTAACTCAACCGCTGATGAAATAAATAGATGGAGATGTGGTGCAAGTGATGCATGGCCTCTTCTGTTCTGAGAAGAAATTCACTTCTCGGTTGTTTAATGATGCTTTGAAATCTGTAAAATGCTGCATAGGAATTTTTTTTTTTCCTTTTAAAAAAGTACTTTCTATGAAAATACAGACTTTAGTGAAATAATTATGCAACTCTTATTTGTTAAATTATCTCATTTTAAAATATGCTTTAAAGCTATAGATATCTACATGTGCCTAGAATGGTGGTTATTTACAGGTCATTTTTGTATATATTTTCTAAATGGTGGACTTTTTTCCCTCTAATAGGTGATAACAGGTTTTATTGGCACCAGAATAATTAGATACTATAGAAAGCTTTAGATATAATGTTGGGAATATACTTAATTTTTCTTCACTTCTATCATGCAACATAAATTTCTTAGTCAATTGGGAAGAAAGACTGAGTATTGGGCAGTGATTGATAGGAGCCAATACCTCAATTTTCCTCTTATTAAATATTTTTTTGAGGCCGGGCATAGTGGGTAGCTCACACGTGTAATCCCAGCACTTTGGGAGGCCAAGGTGGAAGGATTGCTTAAGACCAGCCTGGGCAACATGGTAAGACCTCATCTCTACAGAAAAAGTCATAATAATAAATAAATCTTTTTAAAAGCCTTCAAATGAAAAAATAATTTTTTTTTGAAAAATGTTTTCTCCAAGCAGACATGATTCGTAAACACTCAGACCACTTTCAACAATAACTGTCCAACATCTTTTATCTGATGTCTTATTTCCTTAAAATGAGAACAATTTTAATTATTTTGAATATATCTTTTTAAAATACTTAGAATATGTTCACATCTTTACATTTAAATATGGGTGTTTCCATGCTAAGATTGAAATCCGCCTTCTCCCTTTTACCCTTTGTTTTATGCAGATAATTCAGGGATACAAAATTTAAGTGAAGAATTTGTGTCACCCTTGTCAGTTTTTAAATTTCAGAGTCCTATATTCTGTCATTTAAATCATGGCAGCTGTCTTCTCGCTGGTGTTTTTGCTGTGGCTGTTTGTCCACATCGATCCTCCCGTGCCACTGCTATCCCTGTCCTATAGTGCCTGTCTCCCCACACCCCAACAACCTGCCTACAGCTATCAATACGACCATGGTCACAGCAGTAAGTCATCAATTTCAATGTTCCCCTTCTTCAGTTTCAGCAGTTCTTGGAGTATGTTTTCCATGTATCCAAGAACAAATTCACTCCAGTTGGCCCCACGCCACCATGCCAAGCAGCACAGCTGCTCCTGTCAGGTCTGACTTGCAAGCATTCAGGTGCTGCCCTGTCAAGCACTGTGGGTGCAGGTGATGTCAGAGCTGCTGAAGCCACTTGGAGATCTGAGCTGAGGGGAGAGGAAAGGGCTTGAGAGAAAGAGGCAATGTTTTTCCCCTTTGCTTATCTTCTGTTAAGAGTCCCAGAGATGCCTAGCTCTTGCCACTTGTTTTACAATCAGAATGGAAATTGCTTCTCGGACTTTTGGCTAAGATCGAGTGCAGATTAGAATGAAATGATTCTTTCCCATTTTGACACTCCAGTTCTCTCTTCCCAGACCCAGACGTGTCTGGGAAACTGGAACAAGAGAGACTGAGTTGTAGTCACTGGGCTGCTCTCAGCATCCCGACCCTCCTCTGCAGCTGACAGCTTTATTGCTGAGGCAACACGTGGGAAGCCGTCCTTCTTCCTTCCCTTCTGCGTCCTCCTGGGCCCAAAGGACCTGCTCTATCACGATGTCAGATTCTACTCAGCTTGGGCCCTTGCTAGATGAGTAAAGGGCATGTAGGTCATGCCATGCATGCTCCTCCCTAAAAACTGCTGCTGCTCCTTTTTAGGATTAAAGAAAAATGTGAGGAGCCCTCACCACCGCCAGGCAGAAAACACTTGTATCTTACAGTTGTCCTTTCCGTGAGCTGCACAGCAGCCTTGCCGGGAGACGGTGTAGTCTCCATTGGGCCACAGAGGTCACTGAGGCCCAAAGCAGCTTGGGGCTTTGCTGGGAGATTGGGGTGCATCCAGGCATCTGCTCATCCTCTACCGTGCGGTGCAGGGATGGTTCTTCATGCTGTGGCCACGTTCTGCTCCTCTCGCCTGGTTTCCCACAAGGCCTCGCGTCTTGCAGAGCAGCCCTCTCCTCCCTCCCACATTGCCAAGTTTTTCCAAATGAAAGGCTGAGAAACCACAAAAGACAAAAGAGAAGCTGTTTGTTTCACCTCCAGGGCCTTTCTCCTGAAGGCAGTGCCTGAGAAGGCCCCCCAGTCTTTCTCCGCCCAACCCCCTTGCACTCCACCCTCAAGAGCCGGCTCCCAGCAGCCCCTACGCAGGAGGCCTTTCCTCCGCTCTGATCTCACTCTCCTGCCTCTGCCTAGGGTAATCTTGTTCCTCAGTCCTCACAATGCACCCTAGCGATTTCTGTACATGTTTTGGTGAGTGCAGATTTTAAACCACAAACTTAAATGTGCAAGAAATGCCACACTTCTTTAGTTTCTTAAAATCAAATTAAATCTCTTAGCTGACCAGCAAATTCCATCTCAGCATTCTCGGTTCTCTTTTCCGCCCCGGCATCACCCAAGCCTCAGGGAGGCCTCTATGGAATCTGAAAAATCTCTGGATGTTGCCCTATTCCACACCTGTGTGTTCCCAGGTGGTTGCTCCACTGCTCCCATGCCCAGTGGAGCTGCCTCATGGGGTCCACTGGGCAGCCCTCCCTGTGGACACCTGGCCACCTCCCATGGGGGCTTCCAGGGAGCTGAGCCCAGTACGTGCAGAGCACTGGGCTTTCCTTTCTTCCTCTTTCGGTATCTGCCATCTTTACCCTGTCCTCTTTCTTCCCCTCACAGCCACTTATCTCTGGTTCTCTCTTTCCTCTCAGGAGTCCCAGGAGACTCGGTGAACTGCAGATTTCATAGAACCCAGTAAGTGGTCCCTGGTCTTTCTGCAGGAGCCCTTTGCTCTTGGATGAACTGCGGCTTTCACAGAACCCAGGAGGCGGTCCCTGGTCTATCTGCAGGAGCTCTTTGCTCTTGGGTGAATTGTGGCTTTCATAGAACCCAAGAGGATGTCCCTGGTCTATCTGCAGGAGCCCTTTGCTCTTGGGTGAACTGCAGCTTTCACAGAACACAGGAGGATGTCCCTGGTCTATCTGCAGGAGCCCTTTGCTCTTGGCATTGCAGACATCCTCTGCACAGGTACAAAGGGCTCTATGCCCTTTGGCATGAAGAAGAACTTCAGGTGAACACGACGTGACTTAGTACTTTATCTGGTCACACACATCTGCATACCCCTTGGGACTGTGAGCTCCAAAGGGCAGCGGCAGGTCCTGACCACAGCTGTGTCATCGACCATGTACCGTCTGACGCTGGGTCCTCCTGCAAGTGTGTGGCCAGCAGCGGCAGGTCCTGACCACAGCTGTGTCATCAACCATGCACCGTCTGACGCAGGGTCCTCCTGCAAGTGTGTGGCCAGCAAAAGCTCCAGTGCCACTCGAGCTGCCCATCAGAACCAGGAGTGAAGCCACCCGGGGTCAAAGCGCAGCATGGATAATGGCTCTCTGAGGGTCTAATTTTCAAAAAAAAACACGTAAATGAGCATTGTAGGAAATCAGATGCGATTTTAAATTTATTGTTACTTGCAATCATTGAAATGAAGTATTTCTGGATCAGTACTTCCAAAGACAATCAGGAGGAAATAAAAGATTTATTTGGACTCTTTAAAAAGAGTTGCAATTGGAAAAGGTAAAATGATAACTTATTTTCCTTATCAAGTGTTTTCTAGTGATCATGAAAAGAAATTCCAAATAATATTTAGTTGCTGACAAAAATACGTCTTTTGCATTTTGGCCACAAAAGCATACCCATCTTTAAAAACCTATTAACAAGGCTGGACACAGTAGCTCATGCCTGTAATCCCAGCACTTTGGGAGGCCTAGGTAGGCAGGTTACTTGAGGTCAGGAGTTCAAGACTGACCTGGCCAACATGGCAAAAATGCTCTCTACTCAAAATACAAAAATTCATTAGGCGTGGTGGCAGGCGCCTGTGATTCCAGCTACTGTGGAGGCTGAGGCAGGAGAGTCACTTGAGCCCAGGAGGTGGAGGTTGCAGTGAGCTGAGATTGTGCCAAAAAATAAAAAATTTCAGAAAATGTCTCAAAAAATTTCAAAATAAAAAAAAAAACGAAAACCTATTACCAGACGTGAATAACATTGCTTTTAATTCTGCCCTTTTCCACTTTGTGACTTTTTGCAGTTGTATAAAATCTTTGATTTAATTTTATACATTGCCACAAGTAAGCTACTTAGTACCTTTTCCTTTTGTGTGTGTGTGTGTATATATATGTGTGTGTGTGTGTGTGTATATATGTGTGTGTGTATATACATATATGTATATATATTTCAGGATGTTTTCAGAGCCCAAGCACTGTTTGCCAGACACCTGCAGTGGTAAACAGAAACAGGCTTGTTTCTGCCCCCTGAGATGAAGTAAGTCTTCTGAAAAGGTGACTCTCCTTTGCACTCCAGTCTAATGACAGCTGAGATTTTAAATTAGCACATGCCATTTTAATACTCACTGTAACATTGAACAGCATGCTCATTGCATTAATCAAAGTGTCACCTTATTCCATCAGTGAAGGGCACCCCTCATTTAGGCCACTACTCAAATGCTCGAGGACGGCCTCAGAACTCGGCCATTCACAGGATGTCACCGCCACACGCTGCCCAGTGCTGCAAGGATTTACAATTGCTTTGGATAGTAGTCCATATGGAGATATTTATTTGTTTATCAAAGCGTGTTAACCTAGCTAGCAATTGGAAAATGGAAGTGTTCAGCAGATTTATGTCCTGTAGTTTACTGAGTCAGCCTAATTCATCACAAATACCAAGTGCTCTAATTAAGGAGAAAGGGGGAAAGCTTCCTTCAACATCCTTTATGATGTGTTGTGCATTTCCATCTCTTGATGAAAAAGGTTATTTAGAACAGCACAATGAATGCTAGTGTCTTTGCTGCCGAGCAACAAGGACAATTGTACCGGAATTGTCCCGCTTAAAAATGGCTGGCTCTGGCCAGGCACGGGAGCTCACACCTGTAATCCCAGCACTTTGGGAGGCCGAGGTGGGCGGATCACGAGGTCAGGAGTTCGAGACCATCCTGGCTACCACGGTGAAACCCTGTCTCTACTAAAAATACAAAAAAACTAGCCAGGCGAGATGACAGGCGCCTGTAGTCCCAGCTACTCGGGAGGCTGAGGCAGGAGAATGGCAGGAACCCGGGAGGCGGAGCTTGCAGTGAGCTGAGATCCGGCCACTGCACTCCAGCCCTGGCGACAGAGCGAGACTCCGTCTCAAAAAAAAAAAAAAACGGCTGGCTCTGAACTGAAAACATTTTTTCTTTAAATCCTGTTTCTAAAAATAAAGGGGGGGTTCTATGATAAACTAAAGATACCTATTACTAAAACTTGCTTCCCCGTTTTCCGTTTTCCAGTACTTTTATACTGTCTAGAGATCTCTAGGTTGGTGTTAAAAAAACAAAACAAAACAAAACAAAAAAAGCTTGAAACTCCAGCTTGCCAAGAAAGAGCCCAAGCGGAAAGTACTTCCGAGGCTTTGGTGGAGGGAGGGAGGCCTAACTAGGACATTCTGAGTCCTCGTTGCCCAAGCGTGCGGTTCCTCCCGAGGGTGGCTCAGGGGTCAGAAGCACAGCTGTCCCAGATGTTTCCAGCCTAGCTCAGCCGCCTGAAGCAGACCCTCCCAGGATTTCCTCCAGGCCAGTCTTGCAGGCGTCTTTAGTAGCCCCAGGAGACAAGCCTCCCTGGAATGTACTGGCTTTGAAAGATAAAAACACTGTATCTCTGCAGTATTAGTCGTATAGGCACTGAGCTGCAGTAGCTTCTTAGAATCACATCTGCCAGGCCCAAACCCATCACCTGGCGATGCTCCTGAAATCTGTGTCCTCTATTCAAGCTAGAAGTTGAGTGAAGGGTGACTGTTCATTATGTGTTGCTGTGGCATCAGACACTCTCATCTGGAGCTGTGCTGGTTGGCCTAATCTATTTATACTATGTTTAGAGGCATGTGCACCTGCACACACATGCACGTGCATGTGTGTGTCTGTCCTTCCCTCAAATAGTTCATCAAATCACACTGTAGATGTTTCTCCTGGAGGTCAACAATAAGCATCATGAAATGGGTGTGGTTTTTCTTTATTTGTTGCTGTTCCTGAAAATTAATTTTTAAAAAATAAAATCAGGCACCTAGGCTGAGCACGGTGGCTCATGCCTATAATCCAAGCACTTTGGGAGGCCAAGGTGGGTGGATTGCCTGAGCTCAGGAGTTCAAGACCAGCCTGGGCAATGTGGTGAAACCCCATCTCTATTAAAAATACAAAAGAATTAGCCAGGCATGGTGACACACACCTGTAATCCCAGCTACTCGGGAGGCTGAGGCAGGAGAATTGCTTGAACCCAGGAGGCAGAGGTTGCAGTGAGCCGAGATTGTGCCGCTGCACTCCAGCCTGGGTGAGAGAGCAAGACTCTGTCTCAAAAAAAAAAGAAAAAAACAAAAAACAAAAAAAGCACCAAAATAAGAGTGGAATTTAAAGGTTTTTTGCTTAAATGCCAGATTTGATATATGACCCGTATTTATAACCAAAGATACATGACCACTTCTGATAATTTTGTATGCTCTTAATTTGTGCTAAGAGCTTTACACTTATCTTATTTCATGTTTGCGACCACTTTGTTAATACCATTATTATACTTTTCCGCATTTTATAGAAGAAAACGCTGAACCTCAGAGAAATTAAGGAATTTTCTAATTCTCACACAGCTAGGAATGGTAAAGCCAGAATTAGAGCCAAGATCTTGTGGGCCTGTGGTTCACCAAAAAAAAATGTGATTCAATATTGTTATTAACCACAAAATCTCAGATAAATTGTGTTCTAAGCCTCAATAAATGTGTCTTTTATTTCTTGACTCTTACTTTAAAGAGTAAGAGTATTTTAAAAAACAAAATACCATTCGAAATAGAGCTTTTCTACTTTTTGCCATTTAAAGCAAATAATTGGCATTTCATGGTGAGGTTAAGGTTGTCTACACAGTCTGAAAACCACCATCCTTGACTATTTACAAAATAGCCAACACTCCTGGCGGCAGTTCTTAAAAGATTTTTTTGCCCAATTCACTTCAGTACAACTGACAGTTTGAGTCCATGAGTAGCTGGTTTCACCTCTATAAAATATTATTCTTGTTTAGTGGTTATTTGTGAGTCACAGTGAAGGAAAAGTTTTCATTTTCTTTTAGAAACACTGATTCAAGTCAAGCACCTTGATGTTAGTCAAGCTTGAGATTTGGTAATAACATCTCACTTTCTCCACTTAGTGTCCTGCGGTTGATGCTCGCCATTGAGAAGTTTTTTTAAATTTCCACCTCAGGATCATAAACACTGTGTTCAAATTTCAGTATGCTCTTTGGTGTCAGTCGTGGAAGTTCCCATCCACCAGTGCAGTGCGTGTGCTGCCAAGGTGAGCACTAGCTGCCAGCGTAGAAGGCACCTTTGCTCGGTCTACCTCACTAGGAGGTCACAGCAGTGCTGGCTTCGTGCTACCACTTCACGGGAAAGGAAACCAAGGCCTGGCAGCAGTCAGTGGTTTGTCTTGGGCTATGTGGTGTCGAAGAAGCTGACACTCAGTTCTAGCTCATCAGAGTCCGCATTTCTATTTGTGATATCATACAGTATCCTGTGATATCACGTGATACCATGCATGGCATCAGTGACTATCTGCATCTCTCTCAACGCCACTTCCCCCATCTTCACCCTCCTCACCAAACTCTTCTCCAAGGCTGAGATTTCATTGTAGACAACTATTGATTCTCTTCTGTATCAGTCCTACTTTTCCAGATCAGAAGGGACCTAATCCACTTGTATCACCCCTGTTTCCTGGATAACTCACCTAGAAATGGTCTAATCTGTTTACATCTTTTTATCCGGGTGAAAATGCCTTAATGAAAGGCATCTGGGGCATTTTATGACTTGCAAAATCACAAGAATTGATGTAAAATAGAGCAGAGGAGCCAAGGCAAATATATATTCATTAAGGGCTATTTGCAATTATAGTGAGCTGAGTGGTTGTGTGCACTCTCCTTGAACATGATAAAAGACTGCAGATTACTCTAGCATCATTGCAGACAAAGCTACTTAAACTACTAATTACACCACCAAGGAGCTTTTTTTTTTTTTCTCATTCCTGCAGTCTGACAGAGCCGACTTTTTTTCCCCAGAATGTTCTTCCCTGCTTGTGTTTCACCCTGTCCTTCAGAATTCAATCAGCATGTCTCACAGCAGCACCCTACATGAAACCAGATTGCTGGAAAGTCCCCAAAACAGGCCAGCCTTTGGCTAGGCCTGCCACTCTAAGGCAAGGGTCTGTAGGCTTTTCCTGCAGAGAACCAGATAATATTATATATTTTGGATTTTGCAGGCCATAGAGTCTCTGTCCCAGCTACTCAACCGTGCTGTTGCAGCACAAAAGGAGCCCCAGACAGTCCATGAACGAAGGAGTGAGGCTGCTGAGTTCCAATCAGACTTTACTTACAGACACTGACATTTGAATTTTATATTAGCTTCTGTCCTCATGAAATAGTATTCTTTGAAATTTTTTCCCAACCATTTGAAAAAGTAAAAACCATTCTTAGCTCAGAGCCAGTTTGCTGACCCGAGCTCCAAGGCATTTTAGCTGGCCTGGAAATGGCTGGGCTAGAAACTGCTGCAGGAGCTTTCTTTACCTTGAATCCTTGATCTATTGAACTCCAGAGCAGATTATGCAAATCAATGTAGCGGGTCCCTGATTAAAAGAAACTCAAGAACTCCTTGTTGGAGAGACCTTATTAGATAGCACTACATCCTACTTCTGTCGGGTGGCCAAGGACGAACCCAGGCCAGCATCTCTCCTTCGTGGCCCACAGTTTCTAGTGGCACCAGAGTGCAGCCAGGGACTGCAGGCTTGGAAGATCGTGGAGTGCAAGAGAGGGCAGGAATTGTTTAGGAATTGCAGTCACTGCCGAGTACTACCCATTTAGGACTCAGAATGCCTCTCAGAGGTCATATCATTCAGGAAACTGGAAGGAAAGGATAACTCAAGACTTAAGCCGAGCTCTTGCTAAATGTTGTTGCACCCTGAAGCAGCCTCACATGAGCACTGCAAACACTATTTACATTTCAAATGCGTTTTCAAATTTACTTTTATGGCTACTCTCGGAGGTGTGTTTAATACATGTAAAGCACAATCTTCACATAAAGGCTTCCACAGGAACTGGAAAAAATATTTTATGTCTTTATTTCTAAAAGTCCTTTGTCATTCCTCGAGGACCTTCTTGTGAGGAATATAGACTACAGGTCACGATGCAAAGGAAAAAGTAAGTGGAATAGTAGGTTAGGATGTATGAGCTGGGAAATATAATGAGGAGAAAAAGACAAAACGGCATAGTAAGCAGCAAGAAAGCAAATAACAGGTTGACAAGGAGATGAAGAAGATTCATGCTTGCTGCTCACACCACTGCCCGTGAACTCAGACACCGGCACCCCCAGAAGTAAATTACAGCTTCGCAGTTGTCTTTGAGTTTTTATCAGACAGAGTTATTAAATTGCCTGTTTCATAGCACAGGTGATTATCCTCTCTATAAATGCTGCATTTTGTTATCATTCTAAAGGATACATTTGTTGTGTCTCTGCAAGGATATAAGTGCTCCTCTCTGTGTTTCCATGGAGACTACACCAGGATCTAGGACTGGGCACTCACACAGGATACCTTATGTGACCGTAGTTAGTCGGTGATCTTCAACTACCGCAGCCCGGGGAGGGAATCTGTTGTACATTTCCTCTGAGGTTGTAGGCCACACGTCTTTCCAAATACTGGGGAGTTGGGTTTCAATTTAAATAAAACATTTATTGAGCACCAGCTGTATTTATGCATTGTGCTCAATTCTGGGGATTCACAGGTAATACAGACACGGCTTCTGTTCTTCAGGGATGTATGACTCCAGGGGAAAAGAACGCCTGGAGAATGAAACCAGAGCAAACCCTTATGTAAGTTTCCGACTATCTGTCTTCTTGCTCAGGCAATAGTCACTGGAGGTGTATGACACCCAGAGCTAATCAACAGCAAGCCCTAGGCAAAATACGGTGACTGTCAAGAGGCTTGCCCACAAGGGGCTCCCTAGTGCTACCTCCTTCCTACCCTTGACTCTTAATCATCCCAGTAGACACTAGCCCCAGAGGGCAGCCGTGCAGAGGCCAACTCTTCTACTTGTGCATCAACTGAAGGCAACAGAACAGAGCTGTGACTTTAGAAATACATATTTTATTTGATCAGAGCTAAGATGTCACAGATTATATAATGCATCTTTTTTGTGTATTCCTCTAAGAAGGAAAAAAGAGCATCGGTTATGATTGGAAATGTCAGTGTTAGGGTGATGAGTAGACTAGAAGCCCAACCCCAACCATCACACATGTAATATCCATGAAGCAAACAAGCACATGTACCTCCTGAATCTAAAATTTAAATTTTTAAAAAATTATAATTGTAAGATGCTGTCAATTGTATGATACATTGTGATTTCAGGGATGTTAAAATGTGGGGAAAAAAATGCATTTAAGAATAAATGAAACTTAATCATTCTTGGAGTAAATCTTTGAACAGCCACCAGCTGTGGTTAACCTAATAGAGACTATAGGAGCAGTCGTGGTAATGCAGATGAGTGTGTAATGTAAAATTTGCAGAGCAATTTATTTAAATGTATTTGAGATACAAGATTATAAATAACACAATTATATGGCAAAGCCATCCTTTGACAGCCAGTCTACTATGTTGACAGCTGATAAGCCTTCAGTTCATACTTAGGATACTTCATGATATTATATGATCTTGTGGTTCGTCTTTAGCTCCCAGCCCAGAACTCAGTCTAAATGTTGTGATTCCCTGGGGCTCGGTTTTAGACCCCTTCTCCTCTTTTGTTTCTTTTTTTCCAATCTGTACTCCTTCCATAGGTAATCTCATCCTGATACTCACCATATGCTGATAATTCCAAAATATATAGCTTTAGCTCCAACTTTACCCTTGATCCCCAAAATTAAACCTCTAGCTGCCTCCCTGACTTCCCCATAGTTCCTAATGGTGTCTTCTGCTTCGTAATGCCAAATATGAATGTGTGATCCTTCTTTTGCGTCAGTCTTCATCACCTCCATAAATGGACACAAGCATCACCTCCAAGTTACCTTGACTCCTCTCTTTCTCTCACACTACACATGCTACCCATCTGCAAATCCTGCAGACAATTCCTTCCAAACACTTTCCACAATCTGGCCGTGGCTTGAACCATGGCCCAAGCCACCATGGGCTCTTGCCTGGATTACTGCAACAGCCCCTAGCTGATCTTCCACCTCCACACTTCTCTACTGCTTCTCCTCCTTCCAGCCTGGTCTCCAAACAGATGCCAGAGCAGTCATTTTAAAATTGAAGTCAAATAACATCCCAACTCTGCTCAGACTCCAGTGGCTTCTCAGCTCTCTTGGAATAAGCCAAAGTAGTTAAAATGGGTGCGTGGCCAATGTGCCCTGGTCCCTGCTGAGTCACTGCCATCCTTTCAAGCCTTTCTCTCAATCCTCAGTCTGCTTCCTGTCAGGGTCTTCTTCCCCTGTTTCCTCTGCCTGGAACCCTTTCCCAGTTTCCAGAAGGCTCACACCTGACTTCATTTAGGTCTCTGCTTAAAAGCAACTTTATCATCAGTGGTCTTCTCTGAGGACTTGCATCCTTCTCCAGGCATTCCCAGCTCCCACCCCACACACTTATTATCCCCATGGGACTTGGGTTTCCGTAGTTGTCTCCTGTGGTCTGTATGGTGGGCTCTGTCTTGTCTTCTTGGAGGAGTGTGTGTGAGGGTGGAGACCATCTCGCTACGATTCACTCTCTATCCCTAGTCCTCAGGGGAGTGCTAGGCTGAGTGGACAGCATTCCAGAAGTGTGTTCTGCATGGGTGATTATGAAGTTAGGTGGCTGGGTTCGCTGTGTGGTTCATCAGTCCTCTTGCTTTGTAGTCATGAAGGATCTCATCAGTGCTGCCCAAGATCCTTGTAGGTTGTGCATGTTCCATGGATACTGTCATTTGATGCCTGGTGGGTGGGAAATTCATAGAAAACACTTTATAATAATTTCAATTTTGGATGATTCTAGAATAGGTCAGAACTCAAGAGTTCTTGTGAAATAAATTGCTTATAGTACAGGAAAGGCCTTATTTCATCATATTTTAATTTTTTTTTTTTTTTGACAGAGTCTTGCTCTGTCATCCAGGCTGGAATGCAGTGGTGTGATCTCGACTGATTACAACCTCCACCTCCTGGGTTCAAGTGATTCTCCTGCCTCACCTTCCTGAATAGCTGGGATTACAGGCGTCTGCCACCATGCCTGGCTAATTTTTGTATTTTTCCTAGAGACGGGGTTTTACCATGTTGTCCAGGCTGGTCTTGAACCCCTGGCCTCAGGTGATCCACTGGCCTTGGCCTCCCAAAGTGCTAGGATTACAGACATGAGCCACTGCACCCAGCCATATTTAAATTTTAAGTTGAGAATGTGCTGGGATATCTTTAAGATTAATATTAGAATACCATAGCATAGTTCAGTGAAAAGCTTGTTAAAATGAGTAAGAAATAAATCTCTACATTATTTATACTTATTAAAATTGTATTTAGACATATACATGGGCATAAAGATTTATTATCTAGCATTCACATTTGTTAAGTTGACATATGGTAAATTAATGGTGTTCAGGGTTTGGAGTTTTATTTTCCTATCAGAATTGCAATACAATTTATACATTTAGTATCTACATGTTACCTGCATCTTCTTGTCTTTTGTCCGAAATCAGACTGTGCTGCCTAGACTTTAGGGCGGTCCATTGTTACTCATATAACCTGCAGGTTGAATAATTTATTAGTGTGGTTGATTTGTCTTCAAGAGTCACCAGGAAAGTTGAACTCAGCTTGGCATAACATATCATTGCTGCTTAAACAAAGGAAGTGTGTGGACTGCTCCAAGGAAGAGTGAACTCGAAATTTCACTGCAGTTTCCAAAACCATCGGTTACCACTGTGGAGCAGCAGAACTTTATATTAGTCTGTACTAAATCCGACTGAGACCAAAAAATGTGTCTAGAATAAAACCCTCGAAGATGATGACAAACAGAGGCCAAGACAACCGAGGGACTGGGTAATAACATTAACTGACAAACACAGCGTTGTTTATTCCGGTCAACATTACATTTTGTCTCTTCTCTTTTCAATTTATGATGACATGCTCTGGAAAGAAAAAACAATGGTATACAAAAATGATAATCTTTTAATACAGTCTCTGAAGGACTGCGCTTGCTTTACGACTTTGCTCTTTCCGCTAGTCTTCACTTTTATTGGCCGGCCAGTTCACGTCCCCCATCCAGATTATTCAAATTACAAACAGGGGAGGAACTACAGTAGTCAGTCAGTCATACTGTGGAATATTGAAAAGGTCACATCCATACAGCATCGCACTTAATTTATTGATATATGGAGCATTCAAACCTTGAACAGTCCAACTCATAGCCTGGATGGTAACAGAATAAAGAAGCTCCATGCTGTAGATGGGTACACCAGAAGGTGACAATGCAGTCAGCTGTAGTGGGGGTCTGAGCCCGTCTTATTTCAGTGAGAGGCGCTGTAGCCTCTATTCCCATGACATGAGGTTCCTGGGATGCATGTACTGTTCAGACCGTCATGTCAGCCTCATCACCAACACTTAGAAGGAGGTGCACTGCTGCTCATTCTTAGAGATGTGTCAAAAATGCAGCAGAATCTCTTGGCTTATTATGTTTCTTTGAGCAAGACACAAGCCCCTCCCCATGCAGCTTCCCCATCTGCACCTGGGCTCAGAGAGTCCTGCTCACAGAATTAGATTTTTGATTCATGTTGTCAGGAGCCAAATTGCATTATTTTTTAGTGCTTGAGGGAGAAAAACAAGAACACACACCAAAAAACACTTCATTTCCTGTCATGGGCTGAATTATATCCCCCGAAAAGATAATGTGGACGTGCTAATCCCAACACCCGTGAATGTGCCTGTATTTGGAAATAGAGTCTGTGCAGGTGTAATTGGGGTAAGATAAGGTCATACTGGATTTGGTGGGTCAAAATTCAATGCGACTGGTGTTTTTTGTTTTGTTTTTTTTTTTTTTTTTTTGAGATGAAGTCTTGCTCCGTCACCCAGGCTGGAGCGCAGTGGCTGGATCTCAGCTCACTGCAAACTCCGCCTCCCGGGTTGACGCCATTCTCCTGCCTCAGCCTCCCAAGTAGCTGGGACTACAGGCGCTCGCCACCATGCCTGGCTAATTTTTTTTGTATTTTAGTAGAGACGAGGCTTCACCACGTTAGCCAGGGTGGTCTTGATCTCCTGACCTCGTGATCCACCCGCCTCAGCCTCCCAGAGTGCTGGGATAACAGGCGTGAGCCACCGCGCCCGGCCTGACTGGTGTATTTTATAAGAAGAGAAGGAACACAAAGACACAGAGAGGAGACTGTCGCATGCATACAGAGGCAGAGATTGGAATGATGAGTCCACACACCGAGGAATGCCAAGGGTTGTCGGCAGCCACCCAAAACCACGAGAGAAGCTGGAACAGATTTGCCCTCAGAGCCTCCAGAAGGAAGCAGCTCCACCAACACCCACTCCAGAACCGCGAGAGGATGCTTTTCTGTTGTTTCTAGCCACCCAGTTTGTGGCTGTCCCACGAAGCTAATCACATCCCTTCATTTTCTCCTAGCTACTCTCCTAAAGCCCTGGCTTGAACACACCTGGGCTCTCAGGAGCGCACAAAGGATAGTACCTGGAGAGTCACTTCCTTGAAACCACTCTATTGTTCTTTACCTGCCAACACCCAGGACTTCAAAACAGAAAAGAAGGCGTAAGGTCAAAATTGTGAAATACTTCTGCCACATCGCTTATGTCTCTGGGAACTTCAGTCATCTCTAACACACATTCCTATGAGACTGGATGCCAGACTGAGAGCCAGAGACTCTTAAAAACCAAAAGCTTCCCATTTCTCAGGGCCTGTTCTGCAAAGGGGCAGCATGCTGGGGGCTGAGAGCCTGTGCACTGCAGGCTGGGCTCACCTGACTCCCACTGCTGCTGCTTTCCAGCTCTGTGACTTCAGTTACCTGGATAGTGAAATGGGACTAATGACATCACTGCATCCAGATGATGTGAGTTAATAGATGGAGGCTCCTCACACCATATGTACAAACAATGATCATCCCACAGTCAGCCGTTGTTACCAACGCTGCAGCAAAAAAAAAAAAAAAAGCATGATCAGTTCTTCACTTTCTTTTGGGAGTTGAGAATCCCTAGTGGTTGAAGCAGAAGAACCATTTTTAAAGAGACTTAAATGAACCTGTCTCTCTGTGGTAAGAGAGGTTACATTATTGGGCATGCTGACCCTTGAAGAACAATCCTTAGTAAATTTTGCTTCCATTACATGGGAGCATCGG
Source organism: Rhinopithecus bieti (assembly GCF_001698545.2). Lineage (NCBI taxonomy): Eukaryota > Metazoa > Chordata > Mammalia > Primates > Cercopithecidae > Rhinopithecus > Rhinopithecus bieti. The sequence continues at coordinate 5,354,614 of NW_016804646.1, forward strand.
AAGCATACAACCCTGGCATTAATAAGATTTCACAGTGAAACCCAACGGATGGTCATTTTTAGCAAGTGGTGTTCCAAGCCCAACCAAACATTGCTCTGGCTGCAGGGGAGGCACTGACTGGGGCTGACTCCTGTGTGCAAATTGGATGGGGGAGGGGGAAGCAGTCCCATAATTAAAAGGGGCAGTAGCTGGAGGTGGTCACCGTGAAGCTGGTGTCTTGGTCCCTTCAGGCTGCTATAACAAAACTTCATAAACTCAGTATCTTACAAGCCACAAACATTTATTTCTGACAGTGCTGAGTACTGGGATGTCCAAGATCAAGACACTGGCAGATTTGGTGTAGGGTAAGGGTCCACTTCCTGGTTTGTAGAGGGTGGTGTCTTTTTGCTATAACTTCCCGTAGTGAAAGGGGTAGATGAGCTCTCTCAGGCCTCTTCTATAAGGGCACTAATCCCATTGATGAGGGCTCCACACTCACCCTCATGGCCTAATCACCTCCCAAAGGCCCCACTTCTTCACACCCCCATAATGGAAATTAGGTTTTAACATGAATTTTGGACAGTCACAAACATGCAGACCATATAGCATGTGGAGAGGAGTGCCTTAGTCACAGTGGGGTAGAAGAAGGTCAGTGGGGTAGAACAAGTGGGCTAGAAGCAGGTCACAGGATGTGGGTGAGATAGACAGCTGGCCTCACGTGAGAAGTCACTGTCACCACAACATGCTTAAGAAAAATCTTCCTGTGCCGTAGGATTGTTAATTAGTTAATATTGATTATCCATCTACTATGTGCCAAATATTTGTAAGAATGATATATTTTTTCCACACAATATAGACTATTTTAAAAGAAACCATCCCAGGCCTCATTATAATAGGTCCATCCCTCCTGTACTTGTCAGACCCTAACTGCCTACACAAAGAGGAATTAATGGAGCTTAATGTCTTAGGGACCTCTTGTTCATGTTGCTGCAACTCTTTCTGGTCATGATGATGATAAACATTACAATCTGCCCTAATGTAAAAATGTTACATGACTAAAGCATAGAATCCACAGGTGGGTTTTTCCTGTGCTCATATTATGCTTTGTTCATTGTTGTTTGTATTTTAATCAGCAGGTAATTTTGCCTTGCATTTAAGAGCATGTGTGGTTTTGTTGTTGTTTTATGCTCGTAATGAGATCTGTACCCAGTTTCATGGAACTCTAGTTTTGGTCATGACATTCAAGATGCCAGTTGCACTGAAGTCTTTTTTTTTTTTTTTTCCTTTATATGAAAACTTGTTTCTTTCTTTCTTTTTTTTTTTAATGGGAGTTATTTCTGGGCTAAAGGTCTTAATAGAAAAATAGAATCATATTGTTACATGTTAGTAAGTGTCAGCATATACTACCAAAGATTTATTCCCAGCTGAGTGAGCAAGACTTATAATGGTAAGATGTATGAACCACTTAAGCTAATGAATTAGGTCAGAACAAATTAAGAAAACATGCATCAAGAGCTAGAGAATTCCAATCTAATTTTTATTACACTAATCCATACATTCATGTAAGCAGTGGTAAGTCCCTGTAATATTTAGCAGGAGAGGTCAACACTAATATTAGTACTTAACATTATTTGATTATCTGAAATGTTAAATAAATAAATCCAGGTTTTCCTCACTCTTATTTTCTATGATTATTGCTGTGATAGGAAATTTGGGAAATGAAGAAAAGTTTAAATATTATAGTAAGAATTACCCATAATTTCACTGCCTGGATTTAAGGAACTATTAACAGTTTTGTGTCATAATATGTTGTCTTTAGTGAACTAAAATAAAATTTAAAACATAATGCTGACTTAATCATCTATTTGGCCAACACATAGTTATTGATTATGTAGCATCTATCAGGGACTGGGGATGATACTAGAGATACGAAGGTTGATAAAACCAGGTCTTGACCTCAAGGAGTTTATAGTTGGCTATAATTATGAAACCACCCAATAAACCCTCTAACAAGGATATTAACAAAGGGTTCTGGTAGTTTAGAGAAGATAATAAACTGCATGAAGGAGTGGAGAAAGCATTGCAGGAGGTTGACCTGTGGGGCTGGAGAAAGAAAGAGTGGGGATAAGCCTGGCCATGCACAGCTTGCAGGATCCACAGATGTGCATCAGGGGATGCTTCAGGCAGGGGCCAAGGATGGAATCCCTGAGGCCAGAGCATAGCTGCCTGTCAGCAATGGACCAGCAAGAAAGTCTAGCAGAAGATGGGGACTGCAGGGTGGAGGGCCTTGTAGTCATGCTAGGAACTGTGGAGTTTATCCCATAATGGTGTGAGATCCAGGGTAATAATGAGGATGGCTAAAACTCCTGCTGAGTTTTCTATATGGTGGATTGAGTTGGGTTTGGAAAAGCTCAAGCACAAAGCTCAGGCTGACTAGTGTTTCTGCAAGGCTGCTCTTCCTCTGTGGGCCAGACTTTCCTTGGTTATGTTAATCATAGAAGACAGACACTGGCCTAAAAGGCTCATTCATTGTCTTATTTCTTCTCGTAAATGCAGCACGGGGTAAAGCCTGGAGTTACCCGTGAGCCCGGCTCTTGCACAGAAGGTGTGAGTCTCCCATTACATGAAGGTCCAGCGCCCACTGTGGGGACAGGTGAGGTAGGGAGAGTAGGCATCTTCAGCTGAGTGTCTGCCAGCAAAACTCCCTGGCCATTCCAAAGTGCGCTGGAGTATTCTGACGCCTTTCACTGCTTTCTTCCAGGCAGCAATGTTAGACTCATACTAGTATCCAATCAGATAGTCTTACATCATTCAGGACAGTGAGGGGCAGAGGTTTTTATTTTTTCCTTTTCTTTAATAAAATACGTTTTAAAAAGCAATCATAATTTCTGGGAAAGTTAGACATTTTGAAGTAAATTTGCCCTGCATGTAGTTTTTATTTGTTGCAATGACTCACTGATGTTTTTCTTACCTAAAATCCATAAGCAAGGGTGAGGGGTAACTATGTGTGAGTGTTGGAGGAACCAAAGATCCTATAGCAGAGGTCCCTAACGTTTTTGGCACCAGGGACTGGTTTGGTGGAAGACAATTTTTCCACAAACAGGGTGAGGGGAGTGGTTTCAGATGAAACTGTTCCACCTCAGATCATCAGGCATTAGTTAGATTCTCGTAAGGAGCACACAACCTACATCCCATGCATGTGTAGTTCACGATAGGGTTCATGCTCCTGTGAGAATGTAATGCCACCACTGATCTGACAAGAGGTGGAGCTCAGGTGATAATTCTCGCTCACCCACTCACCTCTGGCTGTGCGGCCTGGTTCCTAACAGGCTACAGACAGGTACTGTTCCATGGCCCAGGAGGTTGGGGACCCCCTGCCATATGGCAGGTTTGTCTGAGGATGTCCCAAAATGATATTGTAATTTATTCTCCATCTTACTGACGAAGAAATAGGATAAAAGAGGTTCACGAGACTGCCCAGGTGTGATGGGCTCGTAAGCTGCCCTGCCGGGATGGAATCCAGGCAGTGCAGTCTTCTCAGCTCCACACGCTGCCCCCAGCTCCTGAGCCAGGAGGCAGGAGCAGACTCTGATGGCCATGCTGGGCATGGGCTGGGGTGGGTAGACACCCAGCCTGACAGAGAAGACAAGACAGAGGGCCCTAATATTCCCCATCAGTGGTGAGGATGCCTTGGGGCTGCTGAGAGGGTAAAGGGGAGGCTATCAGTTCAGCGTTTCACACAATGGAGTGAAGAAAAGGCCGATGACATGTTTTGTTATTGTTGTCGTTATCGAGTTTAAAAATCACTACTGGAAGTCAGAATTGCCACCTTGACCTAAAATGTTGGATACTAATGTAGAGTGAGTGAACCAACTTCCAAAGGACATTTTGATGTAGAATGAACAAGGCTGAGTGACCTATTAGAAGATGGGCACAAGGAAAAAGCATTTAAGATGAGTCTAAATTTCCAGCATGGAGCCTACCTGAATGCTCAATGATAGTATTAAGAAATCAAAAGAAATTTCAGATCTGATTTGTAGGGGTAGAAGATGCTGGACATTGCCTCCTGTCAACCACATGAAAATTACATAAATCTACCATTATGCAATAGTCATGAAAACTCAAGAAAATCAATAGAAAAAAAATTTTTATGGTCTTCATAGGTTGAGTTTGGTGGATGCATGTAATTCTCTTCCATATCAGCCTCAGTTACCAGCCATATATAGAGTTGGCCTTTTTTGGTTTTTCAACAGAAAAAAAATAGCCATATCCCAGACATAGGAATATAATACTAAATCTATATTAAATATTAAAATATAAAATTATTTAAATATTCCCATGGTTTAGAAGATAAATAAGAATGTTCTTTGGTTTTTCTACTAGTACAATTTAACTAAAGTCAGTTGTTGGCCAGGCATGGTGGCTCACGCCTGTAATCCCAACACTTTAGGAGGCTAAGGTGGGTGGATCACGAGGTCAGGAGTTCAAGACCAGCCTGGCCAATATGGTGAAACCCCGTCTCTACTACAATTACAAAATTAGCCAGGTGTGCTGGTGCACACCTGTAATCCCAGCTACTCGGGAGGCTGAGGCAGACGAATTGCTTGAACCCAGGAGGTGGAGGTTGCAGTGAGCTGAGATTGCACCACTACACTCCACCCTGGGCGACAAAGCGAGACTCCATCTCAAAAAAAAAAAAAAAAAAAGAAGTCAGTTGTTGTTTTAATAAAATAAGCTTAAATAAATTTTCACCAGTTCTTTTATTGGTCAGTTTTGTTTTGAAATAACTTATTCTTTTTAAAATGCAGATTGAAATTCTTCTCAGTATTTGGAAAAAATCCACCTGCCACTTTATAGACAAGCCAGCATATAGGCTTTGACATATATAAGCTGTCATGAATAACTTTGTTCTATTAAATGACTAGTCACAATTTAATAATTTACCCTACATTTTTTCCCATCTGGCTCTAGTATTAGGCTGTATTTTAAAGGATACCAGTTCTAAGAAGTTGCCATAACTATAAATAAAGTGACAGTTACTCGAACAGATAGACTGTACTCAGCCAATAGCCTGGCCATTTAGAAAGCTGAACAGAACCACTTTACCCTGTGTTGACAGTGAGAACAAATTGAACATCCTTGACTTAAGTGCCATTTGTACACCCCTTTCCCGTAACAGAAAGACCCTCTATTTCTTTTGCTCTGCTCATCTCTACCCAATAAATTTAAACCATGAGAGGGAGCTGTGTCTCTATTTTTCCCTGAAAAGTGCTTGTCTGTTGGCATTTCTGGTGGGCTCCCCACAGCTGGACATTTGGGGTCGCTTTACATAGCCCAGCACGTAAGGCACCCAGGTCACTTCTCCTCCTCCACAAGCTCCTAACTTCCATGCCCTGGAGAAGCTTGCCTCCCAGGGAGAGACTTACCAGAAATGGGGCCAGAATTGATAAATCAAAGGGGTTTAGGGGCAAGATCAATGTGGAAGCGGGCCCCAGAGAGAAGCTGCATTGGCAGAGCTCCTGGGAGCCCTGCTTTGACCTCAGGGTTCTGTTGATTCTGGGGCCAGCTAGGGGCAGAGCCAAAGGCAACCCAAGCCACTCCCCCATGTGCAGCATCCCAGCCTGTCTCCAGGGGGCTCCTCCTCATGGTCCACCACCCACCCTCTCACCACCAGGCTGGCTATTGGGAGCTTAGAGAATCATAGGAAAGGAGGCAAGGGAAGAATGGAGGGAGAAGGACAGAGTTTAACTTAGGCCACATATAACAGAATATTGTTATTAAAATCATACATAAAGTGAAATCCTTTGCAGTTTAATAAAAAGTCCAAGTTATTAAATACATTAACCTGACAGATAAAGTCTAATATTGCTGACTCATCTGGAGACGAAACTTGCCTGACCTGCACTCTTGGTGGCAAATCCTGGCATGAACTGCGGTAAGGCTGTTTATATCCCTGATTTATCCCACTAGGTATGAATATTCATATATTTCACCACAGATGTATCCATGTGTTTGATCAGACCCTGCTGTAGGTCTACATAAAATACGGCCTGTACTCTGTATTACCTTCCTAAAATCTGAAAAGTTCTGAAACCTCAGATTTCAGACACGAGTTAGGAACCCACATTCATATTCTCAGATTACAGAGAAGAAAACAAAGACACAGAGTGGTCAGAGACTTCGCCAAAGTCAGAGGTCCAGTGTCAGAGCTAGGATTTCACTCCCCAGAGGCTGCTGCACTTGCCACCGCCACGTGTATTAGTCTATTCTCATGCTGCTAATAAAGACATACCCGAAATTGGGTAATTTGTAAGAAAAAAGAGGCTTAATGGACTCACAGTTCCACAGGCTGGGAAGCCTCACCTTCATGGTGGAAGGCAAAGGTAGAGCAAAGTCACATCTTCCATGGCAGCAGGCAAGAGAGAGAGCATGTGCAGAGGAACTCCCCTTTATAAAACCATCAGATCTCGTGAGACTTATTCACTATCACGAGAAAAGCACAGGAAAAACCCACCCCTATGATTCGCTTACCTCCTACAGGGTCCCTCCCATGACATGTGGGGATTATGGGAGCTACAATTCAAGATGAAACTTGGGTGAGGACACATTCAAACCATATCAATATCCTTGATTTATCCCACTAGGTATGAATATTCATGTATTTCACCACAGATGTACTCGTGTTCGATTAGACCCTGCTGTGAGTGTTCTATAAAATACAGCCTGTACTCTGTATTACCTTCCTAAAATCTGAAAAGTTCTGAAACCTTGGATTCCGGATACAGGTTAGGAACCCACATTCGTATTCTCATATTGCAGAGGAGGAAACAAAGACACAGGGTGGTCAGAGACTTTGCTAAAGTTGGAGGTCTGATGGCAGAGCTAGGACTTCACTCCCCGGCAGCTGCTGCACATGGCACTGTCTACCATTCGCCAGGCAACCCTTAGGCAAAGTCAGAAGTTCAGTGATGGGGCTAGGATTTAACTCCCCGGAGGCTGCCGCACCTGCCACTGCCATGTGCCACTGTCTACCACTCACCAGGTGGCCCCTGTACTTCCAAGGCAAATAAGCAAATAAAAATACCACCACCACCACCATCCCTCAAAACAGCAAAGTCCATTCTCCCTTCTGTTACTGTCACTGTGGAAGCTGCTGAAGTTCAGCCGAGTGGGTGAACCGATCCACGCCCTCCTCAGTGGAGGCAGCGACTGTCTTCATCCAGGTCAGCACAGGCAGAGTGCAGTCAGGCTAAATCTCATCGCAAAATAGCACGTTCCTCCTAGAACCCCCTCTGCTTGCACTTTTTAAAGCTTTTTATTCCATCCCTGATGGCTTACTGAAGAATTTTGTTTGAGCCAACATTCACGTTACGAACTTTCACTCTCTGCAACTCTTTCCTCATCCTTCCATACAGAAATAGGATACTTATTTAAGTGTTTACTTGTACCACATGGTTGGTCAGTGTGTTTGTTTGTTTGTTTGAGACAGAGTCTCGCTCTGTTGCCCAGACTGGAGTGCAGTGGCACAATCTCAGCTCACTGCAACCTCCGCCTCCTGAGTTCAGGCAATTCACCTGCCTCAGCCTCCTGAGCAGCTGGGATTACAGGCGCCCACCACCAGGCCAGGCTAATTTTTGTATTTTCAGTAGAGATGGGGTTTCACCACATTGACCAGGCTGGTCTTAAACTCCTGACCTCAGGGGATCCTCCCATGTCGGCCTTCCAAAGTGCTGGGATTACAGGTGGGAACCACCACGCCCAGCGTACCTGTACCACACATTTATTAAATACGTATCTGTCAGGCACTGTTCTAGATGTTGATGACGTGGCTATATACAGTGCAGCACCTCTGCCATCACAGAACCTGCACTTTGGTAGTGAAAATGGACAAGAAATTAATAAGCAAATATACAGAAATGAGATAGCACTTGTTATGGAAAAGAAAAAAAGGAAGCAAGTGACAGAGGCTGGGGCAGGTAGTGGTGGGGAAGGGTGTTCCTGCGGTCTAGGAGGTGGTACGGGAAGGCCTCTGTGGTACATGATACCTGAAGATAGATCCAAGGGAACTGGGATGGGCGGCCACACAAATGTCTGGGAGGGGAGTTCCAGGCAGATGGAGCTGCAGACGCACAGGCCCTGGGATGGCTCCTGTATGGCTGAGTAGATAGCAGTGGATGTAACCCGCCGGGGTCCAGTGAGTGCAGAGAAGAGCGAGATGGGTGCAGAGAAGTAGCAGGGCACTGGGTTCAGAGGGCCCTGTCAGACTCCATGAGGGTCTCCACTTTTCTTTAGTATAAGATGATAAAGGATGGAAGAGTTCTGAGCAGAAAGTCAGACCTTGCTTTAGGGGCTACCATACTGGGAGAAGTCTGTAGCTGGAGTGAAGATGACGACACAGAAGTCTCTTGTGCTAACCCAGATCAGAGATGACGGAAGTTTCCACCAGCAGTGGGCATGCTGAGGTCAGTGAGAAGCCTCCAGTCTGCACTTACGAGAGGTATGTGGATTAGGTACTGGCGTGAGACAGGGAGCAGAGTGAACGATGGCACCGTGGGATTCGGCCTGAGTCACAGAAGACTGGGCTGTCCGTTTAGTGAGATACAGGGGGCAGTGGGAGGAGCAGGTTTGGGGTAAAAATCAATTGTTTGAGATTCAGCGTCCAGTGGGATGTTCAAACCGAGTCAGGATGGGCCATCATCATCAAACAGGTGGTCTTTAAGGGCAAGAAGAATGGATGATATCGGGAAGGGCATGTGCGCAGAGCAAAGCAAGGTCTAAGCCTGAGCCTGCAGCAACAGAGTCCAGACCTGTGAGTCCAGACCATTGCTGCTGTTCCCCAGACAGCAATGGGGAAAGAGCAGCCCAGGACATGGGAAGGCAGCTCAGAGAAGTGAGGCCACTGCCACTGTTCACGTCTGGTTTTTACTTTTGTTGACAGTCACACTCCTTTCTAAGGAATGGGCCATGCTCATCATCTCTCTTGCCAGCTCACCGTTTTTTCCTTGTAAATCTTCAGCTTGTACGTCTTTGATCTTCACAGAAATCACCTTTTAGTTTTTATTCCATCCCTGGTTTTTCCTTTCAAATGGTTTTTAGAATTATGTCTGTCCTTTCAAGTTTCATAACCACCGTATTCATCCCTGGCCCTATTAGTACTCACTGAGTTATTGCAATAACCTCCTTGATTTACCAACTCTTCCACTTTGACCATATGGTTCATCTGAGTCCTGCAGCCCTACCAGGCTTCCAGAGCGCTGCTATAATTCTGTGATTCTCCTGCTTCAGCTCAGCAATGCATTCTATGTGAATCAAGGCCAAACCACCTCATTCAAGCAGAGCAATGACCTCCATCCACTACCCTCCTAATTAAATAATATTATCTGTGATCATAATAGCAGACTAATAGTTCTAATCATTATGGTAATAGTTGTAGTAGTAGCAGCCGTAGCAGCCACAGTCACAGTGCTTTTTGAGACCTTACTAAGTCCCAGCTGCTGCCGTTCACATACATCATCTCATTTAATTGTTACAGCAACTCTAAGAAGAGTTATTATAACCAGTACCCCTCCCTACCTGAACTCTGACTACATGAACTCAGTAATGAATGGGATTTAGATAACACATCGCTGCCCAGACTCAGTATCAAGCGTCTCATGATCCACACATAGAACCTGAATAAGTGTGGAGAGTAAGCAGTCCTGAGTCACCGCCTCCTTCTGCAGAGGGTACCCAGGGGCTTAGAAAGACCATTCAGAACTTGCCAAGGTCACCCAGCCAGTGACGACAAGCCGAGATCTGACCCCAGGCCTGTGTGACTCCAAAGCCCAGCCTGTAGACCATGTCCTCCAGGGCCTCTGCCCACCTGCTTTTGTGTCAGGCTTCCTCCCAGTCCCTCAAGTGACACCAAGCACCTTACCACAGCTGTTTCCCAGTGAGAGTCCTGCCCTGTCCATCCTTACACCAGCCCATAGCCCCCGGCCCTGTCTGCCCCACACTTAGCACAGCTCTGTATCCTCAGCAGTGAACTAGCCTTCCAGAAAGCTCTGTGCTTCAATCTCATACCAGCATAGACAAATAGGAAAGTCTCAACCACTGCACCATCACTGGGCCTGCTTAAACATGTGTGTGAAATTCAACATATCATAAATTTTTAGTGTCATCTACATTGTGCAAGGCTCAAAATAAATGAGTCCTCAAAGAGGCAGTCATTGGACTCCTATATTAAGAATAGAAATATATATAATTGATTTTGAACATTTGTGACACAGCATATATGCTCTAAGTGCCCAGGATACATTGACATCTCAATGCCCTGGAATACTAAGTGGCACTGACTTAGAGCCACGGTGAGCAGTGCTATATAAACCACATCTTCTATACCTACCCGAGAATGTGGCGCTCGGCATAGCTGAAGCACGGAACATAGATTTGTCAGGCAGTCACAGTCAAGGACAATGGAGAGACCAGCAGTTATGGGGCAGTTAAGTGTGTGCTAGATGGCAGCTGCTGTGCTCAGCACAATGTGAGTTCCAGGGACTCGGCACTGGGCCTCCTCTAGTCCTCAGTTGCTTATTCTATGCCCTCTGAAGCAGTTTCAGAATCTTCTAGACAGACAGAGTTAATGAATAAAAGAATGAATTGTCACACATAGAACTTTTAATGTACAGGACCTAGACAACATAAGGGGTTAAAAATCAAGCCCATTGTAATAACAGCTCCTTGCCATTGATACTTACTTCTTCTATTTGATCCTAAAACAGTGTGCTGGGTCATAGAATATCACATTCCCTTCCTGGGCAAATATTTTTTTAATGTCTGCTTCTTAAGAATGAAATATTTGTAAAGTTGGAAGAGCTACTCAAAGACCTATTATTTCACATGTCCCCAAGCTCCACCTCTGATAAATTTTTTTGTACCAATAAAGACAGCATGTGATTTGTAAAATTTGTACCCATAGTAATTAAAAATATGACCTTTATCCAGATCCTGTTGCAGAGGCACTTATGAATTCCTCTAAAGTACACTCTCCAGCTGTTATTGTTGTTAGAAACATGTTTCCACTGGTTGACTTTTCAAAGATGATTTCTAGTTTTAAATGATTAACTTTGCTGCTGTGTTGTAAGTCACTGGACTGAGAGGGGGTAATTGTGGTTGAAAGACCAGTACAGAACTCTTTTCTCTTTGTTGAAAGGTGATGTGATCTCATATAATAATTGACCAACACCTCCAATTAAGAGAGCATGGCTCATGAATAATGCAATTATTCTCTTGATTAAAGTGATCTCAGAAAGAAATTGCATTTCTGAAAAAAAAATACAATTCAATATATGCATGCCATAGTAAATTCCATTGCTTTTTGTTGATGGAGTTTATCATGCAAGGTAAATAGAAATAAGAAAACTCTACAATTTGGCTGAAATTTGTGTGACATCCTTTTAAATTGTGAGTAGTTTCAACTAGCATACCCTTTTTTTCTTCTCAGTCTGTTGACCAGGCTGGAGTGCAATGGGGCAATCTTGGCTCACTACAGCCTCTGGTTGTACAGGTTGACCAGGTTCAGAGAAGGCCTCTGTGTCCCTCACCAGGATCTGGAATTCAAATGAAAGGTCGGGGCTAGAGACAGAGGTTTGGAATCACCCTGGTTGAGATGCTGGTTAAAGGACTGAAATGTTTCATTGGATTTAGGAACCAACAGGCATGCTCTGCGGCATCTCAGATTCCCTGGAAGGTCCCTGCAGGCCTCCTCCCTGGGGCCCAACTCCAACAGCTTGGAGTGATGGGGGTGCAACGGAGAGTGACCCTGTCCTGTGGGGTTAGGTCGTGAAGACTGTTAGCAGAACCCCTAATGCTGTGTTCTGGAGGTGGCTGGAAAATCAAAGCCAGTGAAGCCTATCAGGGCATCAGTCCAAGGATATGCAACACTGGGGCCTAAGACAGGGAGGAAAGGAAATGTGAGAGGTGTGGATGGATGGCAGAGCAGACAGGTGGGAGGTTCCTGAAGCAACTCAACGATGCAGCAGGGGCTGCAGACTTTCAGCCTGCACACCCATTGCTGAGGATTTCGCTCCTTGACAGAATGTTTTGGAGAACAAGTCTTCTTTCAGAATGTCATCTGCCCAAAAGTTAATATTCTGAAGTGGAGAAAACAAGATCCAAAGTTACCCGGGCTGCCACAGTCAGCTTCTGGAGGCAGTGGGCCACCTCGGCTGTCTCCCCACACTAGAACGCTGTAACAAACGTGGTTTATTCTGGAAGCAGCCAGGCAGATGCTCAGTTGCTTTCTGATTTATACCATACATGTAAATCAAAGAATGTGACTGAAATATCTCTGTGTGTGTGTGTGTATGTGTGTGTGTGTGTGCACACGCACGCATATGTGGGTGTGTTGTGTGTGTGTGGTGAGTTTGAACTGGAAATCAATAATCAACATGTGTCAACTCATTTTATTTTCTGTAACTTTTCTTTGACAAGCTACCACTTTCTCACAGCAGCAGGAGAACTAAATTCAATCCAACCCAGTAAAATCAGTGTAATCATTTTTAAGCCACTTCTGGTTTAAAACCTAGACTCTTTTTGGCAATATCCAGTCGAATCCAGTATTGTCATTACTGTGGACATTGTTCACAGTTTAAAGCCTTTCTCTCTCAGTTTGGCAGAGCTTAGCCCCAGATGGAATGGACTGTCTGCAGAGGGGTCTCTTCCCTGTTCTCTTCCTCCATGTGCTGATAGAGGTGAGAGGCTGGGTGGGCCCAGGAATGCCTCGGGGACAGTGCACCTTGGTGGTAATGAGGGGCCCATGCCAGTGGTGGTGAGAGCCTGAGTGGGCCCAGGAATGCTTCTATAACAGGGCACCTTGCTGGTGACAAGGGACCAGGCCCATGCTGATGGAGATGATCGCCTGGGTGGGCCCAGGAACGCCTCTGTAACAGGGCACCTTGCTGGTGACGAGGGGCCAGGTCCATGCTGACACCTCATCTGGCTCTGGCTACAGCTGTCCTCACCCTGTCAGCTCTCAGACCAGAGCTTCTACCCTTGTTCCTTTGGGGCTGAGTGGCACACTGTGGTCACACCACCCTGTCTTCCAGGATCTAGGCAAGGCTGCACCCCTAGAGTGGGCCATCCACCCCCGTCTCTTCTGAAAGTGTCCCTCCCGGAGGTGTGGTAAGCTGGTTATGCCCCCATGGCCTTTGCTGGCCTCCTCCTCTCCTATGGGAAGCCATGCCTCCATGGGAGACAGGTGGCCTTTCCCCACCACCATGCTCACTGTATCCCTTTGTCTTCTCTACGTCCTACGTAGATACACACCCATGGGAGGTGCACACAGTAGGCCTGAGGTTTCCTTGTCTGCATCCGAAGCAATTTTTAAAAGCCCCACTGCTCTGGGATTTCCTAAACTTTAGATGTTAGAAATTTTCGAAGAAACTGCCACCTTCCAGACTGTCAGACCAGGAAGGAGACTAGGAAAGGGATCTGGGTCCAAGCCCCTGGCCCTCCCTTGATGGTCTTCTATCCTTCCCCCTTTCAGCATTGCAGGGGCCACGCTTCTTCATGGCTGCTGCAGACTTTGCCGCGCCATCAGTGCGTCCTCCCGGAAGTGGCCTTTGCTTCCCTTTCCCCTGGAGCCATAATAACTGAAGGACTTCGGGGCACATGGTTTGATAGCTTTCACAGTAGCCACACAGGTCAGCATAAACCGAATGCTGTATACATTTTCAGGTAGGACCCACCCAAATGCAAAGGGAAAATAACATAATTAAGTTTATTAAAAAATGACCCTCTGGAGGTGAAAATTTGCTAAATTGTTATTGACTCGACTTTTTAAAATTGTTTTTACCTTCATTTTTTAAAATGCATTTTAGAGCCAGGTGCGGTGGCTCCTGTGCTCCCAGCTACTCAGGAGGCTGAGGCTCAAGGATCACTTGTGGCCAGGAGTAGAGACCAGCCTCAACAACGTGGCAAGATCCCTGTCTTTAAAAAAAAAAAAATGCACTTTATTCAGTTATCTCAGTCACATTAGAGACTATCAGATCACAAATGTTTAATAGAGTACTGTTATGTGCAAGGCAGTGTGACTCCAGCGTGCCTCTGTGTGATTTTTTCCTGAAGGTTGGCCGGCCAGTTTATAAGCAGAATTTCCCTCTTAGGAGTCTTCACAGTTACATCAAAGCATATTCAGTCCAGTAATGTTTCCAGTCTTTGGAATCTTACCCTTAAATATGCACTCCTAACAAAAGAAAATCTATAAAGACCTACAATATACAATAGATGCATCAGACCCAAATCATGAATGAAACATTTATGGTAGATGTACAATGTGCTTCTCTATTCTGTGGTGGAGGACGGACAGAGGGAAGTGTGAGCTAGTTGTTCCTAAATGGCTGGAGAGAATGTTGCAGTTAGTGGAACAAAGTTCCTAGAGGAACTGCATGAAATTCATGGCACGTACCCAGATGATATTTCCTGGGAGTGTTTTAGGATGTGTGTGAGATGGAAAGGCTAATACTGGTGATAGTGGTTTTCAATGAGGGAGCATGCCATGAGTACTCAGCCAGGCGCGGGTGAGTACTTCTTCATGCAGAACTGTTCATTTGCATCTTTTTTTTTTTTTTTTTTTGAGATTGAGTCTCACTTTGTTGACAGGCTGGAACGCAGTGGCATGATCTCGGCTCACTGCAACCTCTGCCTCCCTGGTTCAAGCGATTCTCCTGCCTCAGCCTCCTGAGTAGCTGGGACTACAGGCGCCCGCCACCATGCCCAGCTATTTTTTTTTTGTATTTTTAGTACAGATGGGATTTCACCATGTTGGCCAGATTGGTCTCGATCTCTTGACCTTGTGATCCGCCCACCTCGGCCTCCCAAAGGGCTGGGATTACAGGCGTGAGCCACCGTGCCCAGCTGATTTGCATCTTATGTAGCAAATACTTCTAAAGAATCAGAAGTATCACTCACGATAATAAGTCAACATGAATTCCGATGAGGCAGGATGTGTACAGGATAGTGAAGGATTTATGGATTTTATGTTTGGGTTTAATGTCATCTAGGTACTTTTCAGGAGTTTGTAAAACTATGTTGAATTGGTATTTAAAGGAAATTCAGCTTTTATAACTTCACATCACCTGGGGCTCTTTGGAAGTTTCCTTTCAAGTATTTTCTGCTTTGCCACCTCCTCTTAACTTTTAATAACTGTTTTGGTTATATTCTAGCATGCAATAAGTAATTTCCAAAGTCACATAAAGAGCTAGAGAGTATCACATTATCTTCTCCATTGGAACCATATATCATGTTTTACTTCTTTATATCTATATAAATGAGTTATTTCTTAGTTTCTATATCAATATTATCTATTGTTTTAAAATAATAAGAACAAATAACTTACTATAAATGTCAGTAATCCCTTATCCCTACACACTAGTATGTCTCAGAAACCTGGACTGTAGTTTAAGAATGTAATGATAAAACTAGAAAAATACTTAAAGCAACATAAACCCTTATGTGTGAATGCAAGGTGAAAAGATTTTCTCATATAAATATGATACGATAGTCTCCTTGATAGACCTTCATTTATGAATGATAATTTAGTGATTATATCATATCCCTTTCCCCACAAGGGCTTTAAATCAATGGCATTCCAGGTACCTCGTGAGGCTGATTGTTGCTGCCATACCTTGACTTGCATTTTCTCCTCACATTGATACATTAGTTGTGTCTATCACTAGCGTGACTTTCTTTGATATAAGTAGCCCCATCTTTAGATATACATGTGTAACAAAACACCATTCCCTGATGAAGCTAGTGCTACCCCTGTTGCATGCTATGAGTGATTGAGATGCTTTTGGGCAGATGTCTACATTAAATTAAAGTGCTACACTATGAAACCTTACCAGTCATTCAGATTGATGATGCCAAAAGAACAAGTTGACTCTAGGTAGGATAATAAGATGAGGGATGAAAACAATTTGTAAATTGGTTGGGAAAACTTGCAGAGTGTCATGAATTCTGTACTTAAGAAACATCAAAATGTTCAAATGCTCGGTGATCAATGTTTTTCTGTATAACACAGATGACTGTCGTATGGGTTTTACAAAATTCCTATAACATAATGGAGGAACACGTGACCTTTGATTTCCATCTGTGGGTCCCAGCTCAGGGCTCTTGGTAAGGGTGTGTGATTCATACAAGAAACAGTATATAGAGACATCTGAAATCTCTTTTGACAAGAAACTATTTGCAATGTTTAATTTAGAAATGAACTTTAAAAGGTATATCAGCTTATGGAATACTAAGGGTTTTCTTTGAGTCACTGAAAAGGCTGCCCTGTATGATAACTGTCCTCTGCAATATCTTAATATCCTGCCCACTCTTCCAGGATAGGGCTGTGGTTTGGGCTTGCTTACACTACTCGCGGCCCCTGCAGAGATGAGAAGCACTTGGTAAGTGTCCATCAGATAAACCTAAAGATACCATAGTGAAAATGCCTAAGTGCTCAAGAATAGTATTTCTCAAGCTGTATTTTCCAGTGAGATTACTTGGTGTTCTTGGTAAAATGCAGACCCTGTGCTCCCACCCTCAGGAACTTACTC
The DNA here is from genome assembly GCF_001698545.2 of Rhinopithecus bieti. Taxonomy (NCBI): domain Eukaryota; kingdom Metazoa; phylum Chordata; class Mammalia; order Primates; family Cercopithecidae; genus Rhinopithecus; species Rhinopithecus bieti. The sequence goes on from NW_016804646.1 coordinate 5,371,173, forward strand.
AAGAGGAACGTACAGGTTGGCAGCACCTGGCCCATACTTGAAGAAACCTTATCAGAGACTTAAAGATATGGTGCTTGGTATTTGCTGGGACCAAGAAGAGTACAGATAATTAGTCATAGGAGAGAAAGAGACATCAAAGGGAATAAAGTGCTTTTGATTTACTTATTTTGACCCTGCTAATTAGAACCTAATTGGTAGATTCCAAACACAGACATTAAATATCTACTTGCAGTGATAAATCTTAGATGCATATGTCTTAATTAAAGCCAAACCTCTCTTCTTAAAGATAAGCATTAGATTTCCCTGTGATAAGGCAGTCTTAATCCATTGCTTGTCTTAAATGGAATCTATTAGATAAAGCACTGATACATATGAACATTTAACAAAAGTGCATAATATTACCAGAGACACGAAGGAGATTATAATGTAATAAACGTATTATGTAACAATTTCGGGATGTTAAACAAATGCAAAATGTAGCACACCCTTGGAAATAACAAATAGCTGTTATTAGAAAGAGGTCCTCTGAGGATATCGTGAGAACTAAGGTAGCCAGGAAGGTGAGACGCACATGCTCCCTTCACTGTGCATTTAGTAAACATTCTCCAAGGCTGACTGTCTACACTCAAGGCCAGATACCATGCCAGGAGCCAGTGAATGCACAGCTACTGATGGACAAGGACTTCATAAGCTCCTAGGTCTCCTGGATATGAGATTTGCTGAAATTCCTCATTGGTCGTATTACAAAATTGAAAGGCCAAGTACCAAAAGAGGTTAAGTAAAGTGATGTGGATGTTTACAGAATTAATGAATCTCTCTCAGTCTCTATTTCTCTCTGCCTCTCTCTCCCTCTCTCTGTTTGTCTTAATCTGCTTCTGTCTCTCTCTCTCTCTCTCTCTCTCTTTTCTCTCTGTCTCTCTCTTCTCTCTCTTTTCTCTCTCTCTCTCTCTCTCTCTCTCTCTTTTCTCTCTCTCTCTCTCTCTCTCTCTCCAGTCCAGAGGCGTCCCGTCCGCTCATCCCTCTCCCTCATTATTCGCTCTTCTCTACTCCGCTTCCATTCGTCCCCGATCTCGCTCGAGGTCTCCCCTTCAGATCGTCTCCCCTCCGCTTCTGGCAGATTTCTGGTGACACGAGTTTGTTTGTACATATGTTGGTTGTAGTGCTGGGAAGGAGAGAAAGACAAACCGTATAAAACACATAGAAATACCACACTGAGACATTCGGGCACTAAATACATCAACATACCTTAAATTATAAATGTCTGGAAAGAGAATTCCTTATCATAACAAAGCATCTTATCTTCAGGGTCTGGCGTCTGAATACCTTAATTCTCTCTCCCTGTGCAAACTCATAAAGAAAGTTGGTAAAAAACTATACCACAGCTTAGTGACGTAAACAAATATTGCGTTATGCTCGTGGACTCTGTGGGTCAGGCATCTAAGCAGAACATAGGAGCTGGATTGCCTCTGTTCCAAAATTACTGGGTTATCATCTGGAAAGACCTGTATGTTGAGATAACTTGACCTCTGGGGACTGGTATGATCTGGGCATCATCACAGTGGATGTTGGCTGTCTTCTGAGGCCTCAGCTGAGACTCTGGGCTGGCGCACCTGCAGCGGCCCCTCCATGTGGCTTGGGCTTCCTCACAACATGGTGGCTGAGTTCCAAGATGGATCCTGTCAAGGAAACAAGGTGGAAGTGCATGACATGTTTATGACCTTAGCCTTAAAAGCCACATAGTGTCACTGTACCCTGTTGGTTGAGACACTCACAGTGTTCTGCCTGAGCTTGGGGAAAGACAACATTGTCCCTACCACTCAGTGGCGGAGTATCAACCTGACATTGTGAGAAGAACATTTGAATGATAAATATGTGACAGCCATCTTTGCAAGATACAGTTGGCCATATTTTGGGTCTGGCATTTTAGTCATTTAATTAATTCCTTCTGATTACAAGTCTTAAAATATATTACTTCAGAAGGTGAGAAATAAAAGCACAAAAGTCTCTTATGTCCTTTTTGTAGGAAATAGGCCCATGAAATATGTCTCTAAACCATTCTGAACCTGGTTTATATACGCAGCTTAAGAAGTATGTCCCAAATGCTTGTCGGCCATTGGGTAAACTCAAACACATACTTCTTTTATTTTATATACAGTCATGTTGCAAACAGAGAAGCAATCAACACCATAAATCACTCATCATTTTCTTTAACCCAGAGATGCACCCTTACTTTTTCAAGTACTGCTTCACTGCTGCATCGTGACAATAATGAGTTGAATGGCCCTGGTTCTCAGCACAGGTGCACTCAGCCCCTAAGGTAAGCAAGAGGCCAGGAGTGTGCATTGTGAATAGCGCTCACCATAAGGAGACTATATAAGAGAGGGGGTCCGTCATGCATATGTACTGATGTGAGTCAGCTGGGCCTCTTTCATGTTCCTCCGATTTTGAGAAGAGTTGTCTCAGTGTCTTTTCAACACTTTCTCTGGTTGGAACTGATTTCAGCCCATTTGACAAAGGTAGCGATGCTTTGTGAGGATACTATGTTATCATTAAACTAATAATTATAGGTGGTGTATTTAGCTACTTGCAAATTCACCTATGGCTAATATAGTCTTAAGGATCCCTGAAGAAGGTTGTATATGTGACTAAGGTCTTGCAGAAAGAGTAAAGTAGAACATTTAATTTCTGAATTAATTGCTTTATTCCTAGGAGACATTGCCCTTGATAACTTTGTGTACTCTGGAGGATTTTCCAAGTTCATGATTGGCTCTATGGCTGTGGTTTTGGCTCTAGGACATTGTGACATTCTGTGAAATGTGTCCTAGACTGAGCTTGAATGCTTAAGTTTAGTACAAAGAATTATGCTTTTGATCTACTGCAGACACCCGGACCTAAGCTTGAAATGCAAATAATAGGTTTTCTGCAATGAATTACAAAGGCAAACAGAAGCCATCCCTATCCAGAGAATGAACTACACCTCACAGTTAAAACAGAAAACTGGGGAGGAGGTGATTTACTATGGCTACTCTTAATAGTGAAGACAGAATAATACTGTTTAATTTCATGATAATCCACATTGGCAATTAATTAAGAACCATAGGGCTGGCTCCAAGAACAGTTGCAGGAAAGTCCACAGACTATCCCTGGCCCCTGTAAACATGATCTTAGAAGTTTGTTCTCTTCCCTAGTGTTTCATTAAACTCTGATGGACACGCACCCTTGCCCCAGAACTATTGATGGCGTATATACTGGGATAATGGGCAGAAGGGATATATACTCAGTAAGACCTCCCTCGTGGATCAAAGCTTTGTCTACATACTACTGAGCTGTTGACTTTGAGGCTTTTATTACACTTTCAGAATATGAAAATGCATTTCTGTACAATCCACGTCTGTGTGAGTTTAAAAAAATAATAAGGCTAAACTACAGTTACTTTTGGCCACTATCCTTGGGCATCTCAAGGCTATCAGATCTTTTACTGGAGAAGCAAGCTTGTTTTGTCTTCATCCGAATAATCCCCAGCTGGAAGAGAGCCAAAAGACCAGATTTCAGCATTTCCACCCATTCTGTGCATCATACACCGGTAATAAAAGCCCAAGTAAACAAAGAGATGAAATAGCAATGCTATAGCAATAAAGCCAATTCTATTGATTTTATTCCAGCGAATCTCATACCATACTAAATTTCTTAGAAGCATGAAAATATCTAGGCCTTTATTGCTCAATTAACTAGGCTCTTTGCATGTTCTTATTTTGTTTTAATAAATTATCTGAAAGGATTAAAATTAAAACATGATTCTTTTCCTAATGCTAAAAGCGTTTCTGTGACACAATATGTTTAACACTGAAGAAACTCAATAAAACAAAATTATATCCCAGGGTAGAAAGATTTAGAACATTAGCAAACTTCTTCATTTAGATGGCTAATATGTTTTTCTTAATGGGATTGTGAGCATGCTTGTATCAGCACAGCTCAAATCTGAAAACTCTTACTATTTCTATTGAAAAAAAAATGTTGACAAGGAATATACTCTCTAAGTGTAGGCCCATACCCAGTTGTACTTTTAAACACAGGCAGTTTGTGCTGGCAGCAGGATTTAATTGACTGAGTTGTAGTGTTGGCTCCACTTGTCATCTCTGCTTACTATGCTCTGTTTTTAAGGATTCACTGACTTCACACACTCTGCACGATGGCTGATCAGAGACCTCAGCCTTGACTGAAGAAGCCACTGCAGGATGAGCAGGGGCAGAGACCCACGCCTGTCAATGAGATGCTATTAACCAGTTTTTGCTCTGCCCTTGTGGTCATGCCCTATCAGACCCTTTCTTATTTTGTGTGTTCTGCATACTGTTTAGAAGATAACAGTTGGAAAAACTATTTTAAAAGGCTCTGAATGGAAATCCTTATAGGTAAGGATGTACGTCTCATGGGGGAGTTAGGTGAATCACCCTGGATTACACAGCTGGTTGGGGATAGGTCTAGGACAGCTTCCACAACCTGACTGTTACTATTAATACAATTTCCCCTACACCATATTACATTATGAGCACAATTTCCTTCAGAGAGAAAAATATCAACATTCAATGTCTCATATTTCCACTTGATTGCCACTGATCTTATTGTAGTTCACAGCCAATAGGAAATTATGTATTTTATCAAAAATAAATTTCAAACAGATAAATGTACTTTCTTTCCTACAGGGGCCAAACAAATTTAGTGTGAATTTTATAAAAGTGACCAGGATTCTAGAACAGCAATGGAACCATCGGTATAAACTGTAGAGGACCAGAACTAAAAGAGTCTGAAGATTCTAAACTCAAGATCCCAATCCTGTTTGAGGTTGTGGCATTCAACTCCCAGGGTCCAACTGTGCTTAACCAATAGGGGCTATTTGTAAACGCATCCGTGGCTTATTAGGCTGCATAAAACACCACCCATCCATACAATGAGCCCTGTCACTGACGCTTCACCTCCTCTGCCACTCATGCACACAGGGCAAACACTGTCCCTGATACTTCACCTCCCCCACCACCCATGCACACAGGGCAACCACTGTCACGGATACTCCACCTCCTCCGCCACCCATGCACACAGGGCAACCACTGTCATGGATACTCCACCTCCTCCGCCACCCATGCACACGCGGCGACCCCTGTCACTGATACTCCACCTCCTCCGCCACCCATGCACACGCGGTGACCCCTGCCACTGATACTCCACCTCCTCCGCCACCCATGCACACGCGGCGACCACGTCACTGATACTCCACCTCCCCCGCCACCCATGCACACGCGGCGACCCCTGCCACTGATACTTCACCTCCTCCGCCACCGGCACTGGCATGGCTGAGACAACACCCTTTTCTAACTTATTTCCCTTTTCAGGACTGTTCCTACTGGACATATTGGCATGATTTCATCTGTATAATGATTTTGAAGAAGGCACAGTGCCATTCGTCTGCCCTTAAACCCCATGTCCATGCAATACAAAGTGATGGACACTTTACTGTGATTTCATTGATGAATTAAGGGAAGTTTTAATTAGGCAACATGGCCAAATGCACATATAAGTAGGACATTAACATACGTCCAACGTAATATAAATTGAATGAAAATAGTTGAATGGGAATAAAACCAAATCAGTCAAACTGCTTTATAAAAGGATTATGCTCTATAAAAATTTTTAATAAGAATTTTCATTTTATAAACTTTTAAGTTGAATGTTTTGAAATGATTGCTATAATGACTACAGTTATTTTCAGGAATTTGGAAATCCAGTAATGTTATCATTTATCCCAATGATTAAATGAGCCCAGTAATTCGAACTGACTTCCATGAGTTTGCCTGAACATACCTTTGTCATGTACATTTCAGATCATGGTTGACAAGTTGAATGGTATCTGTGGTTTAACTTAAGCATCTACATCCCCAAATATCGGTTAGTATGTTTCAGTAATTTATTTCTTTTTTTTTTTTTTTGCTGTTTATTGAGGAAATTCGTGCTGAGTTTATTCCATAAGATTTTAAAGCATCATCAATTATATATTTTGCACAATTATAGTAGAAAGTAGAGTCAGAATACCTGGGTTTTAGTCACTGTTCTGCCAAATATTAACCATCTAATATTGGACCATTTGCTTCCCATCTTTGAATTTGTTTTTCTTATCGATAAAATGTCACAGAAACAAAATCTAATGAATTCTACTCACTCATGGGTTGGCTATAAGGATAAATGAGATGCAGGTTGGCAAGGACAGATTCTAGGTCTTACCCCTACTTCTGCTTCCAGTCTGGTTTTTATTCGTCAGGATGATATCCATTGTAATAGAATCCAACTAAAGTTAGCTTTAACAAAAAACAAAATTATTTGTGCACCTGAGTCATTTTGGGCAGCCCCGGCTGTTGGCCTGCCTGAGTCTATGTCCTCAAATGACGTCTTGAAGCTGTCTGTCTTCCCTTACTTGGCTCTCACGCCATGTTTACTGCTCTCAAATAGACTCTCTCCCCAGGTGGTAGTGGGGATGAGCACAGGTAGTTCCCCATCTATATTCTCCCAGCTTAGCCAAAACCATATGTCCAAGCCAACAGATGCCATGAAGACATGAGAGATCTGAATGGCAGCGCCTAGGTCAGACACCCAGGAGATGGAGGCAAGGGTGGACCTGGGAGATGAGGCAAGCACACTTGAATCAAATGAACTAAGGGCGGGGAAAGGCGTCACTGCCGGAAGACATGCCAGGCAGGTGAAATCCGTGTGTCTACCACCTCTTCAGGGAGGACAGACAGAATCCAAATGCACCTTATTCCCATTTATAAACCTTCAAAGACTACCCTTAACTAATATGCAACTCTCTCACATGCAATAACAGCAAGATGAGTAGTATCTTTCAAAACAGACATGCATTTCCTAGCCTGATCCAGATACCATTTTTATGGATTATCAATCTATAGATAAATGCCCTAAACTGAGTGAAGCCCTGACTTTGCACACAAAAATCTGGTTAGTTTGGGTCAGGGAATTTGGGTTTTACAAATTTTAAGCCTCCTAATTACCTGACTCCAAGCATCCCTCATTGCTCACAGCCAAGAGTTAGAACCCCTCTCAAAAAGGCTGTACTTTTACGCTCTTAAGATTGGAGGTGAGCCACCTTGGAGGAAAGATTCTCCTTCCTGCAGGACCCTACCAGTTGTCACAAGAAGCAGCTACTGAAGTTACTAGTTTTGCACTTGCTCCTCTGGTATTGATGAACCGTGCCCCCCCCCCCC
>NW_016804646.1:5378724-5391242 GCF_001698545.2 Rhinopithecus bieti
AAACTGGCATATAACAGACATTCAATCAATGCTAATTAAAAAAATAATACTAGAGAAAGTACTTTATGCCATGGAAGTAATTTTGTAGATGTCGTTGTTATTGTTATTCCTAATATGAAAGTTTAAAAAAATTTTTTTTACTAGTTTTAATAGTAAAAAACGGGTCAGGAGAGAGATTACTCTAATGAGAATAGATGGTATAAAACTCAAGATTCACATAATTTTTGAGATGTCACTGATGTCCCTCTCTGTGTAATGCATTAGCCAAATTTAAGAACTGAATCAGTTCTTAATTATCTCTTAAATGAAGAGATGATTGTATGACATCTTTGGAATACCTAAATAAAGTAGATTGCAATATGCACTTTTTAATATCTGTTCCCTGGCCTATGTTTAAATGAATTTAACTTTTGGTTAAAGATGTCCATTTAGAATATATGATTTTCCAAGAGTAAACACTATTGAATTTGAGTTATCTAAATTTAATAGCATAAAAAATGTTCTCCTAGCAATGTATACAGAAGAGGCTCACGATTTAACCAACATCCTTCCGTTCCTCTGGAATATATCCCTTTTGATATATTTGGCATGCTCAATATTTGAGACTAGAGGTCTTCAGTGTTTCCGCTCCCTCCGGTTTAATTGTGTGTGTTAACGAGTCAGTTGTGTTCCTTTGCAGACCTGTTTTTGCTAATTGTGCTTAATATGGAATTTCTTAATTTAATTAAAAAATCAAGTAAGCCAGGGAACCATCAATGAAAAAAGAAGTGTTTCTACAAAAAACTAAGTTGAGGGATTTGCAAAGATTTAATAAAGCAGGTTTATTAGAAAACTATTGTTGAGCTATTTGCATGCAGAATTACTATAAAAATGAAAGGAAATAATCTAAAACTCAAAACCAATTCTGACTTCAGATTGCATTGTTCCTGTCCTTATGTTCTAGTTTTATTTTAAAGAAATTGAAACCAGAAACTAGAAAAGTGGATTAAAAAGAATGATGACTGGACACCCTAAGAAGTGGATCTATGCTTTAAAAAATAAAACAGGTTTTGATCTTCCGTTAAAATATTGCTATATAAGTGTATATTTAAATGTTGTTAAAAATAATGAAACATGCACCAATTTTCTGATTAACCTACCACATTTACATCATAGTAGGGAGTTAGTTCCTTCTATCCTTGACTCTGCCTCTCTTCTCACCTGAAATTCTTATTTTGGCTTTTTTTTCCCAACTTCTCTCAATTCCTCCACTGACTTTTTGTTGTTGTTGTTGTTGTTTTTAAAACTTTTGTGGGTACGTAGTACATGTGTACCTCCACTGACTTCTTAGACCTCTCCTTTTTACACCTGACACCTTATTTTTTGTCTTTTTTTAAAAAGTGAGTGACTAGTAACTCAGCTGAGACTCCTTCGATCTTCCTTTTGATTTCCAGAATGCAAGAGGATATTGTGTTCTTGTACACATCAGAAATTATCTATTACATTCCATAAACATCACAATGATTCTAGAAAGATACAAATTTTTTATTAAAATAAACAAGCACTGTGATCATTTTTCTGTCACATACCAAAGAAATCCAATAAGCAAGGCATCAAATATCTGTATCTAATTTACATTTGTATTAACTCAAGTTAAAGGTATACTTTATCATGAAAACTCTAAATCTGTTTTTTAATTTGATGACTTTATATTCCATATTGATTACATTTATGGACAAAACTAATTCCCTGATAGATGGAAATGCTAAACCAAAAGGAACAGACAGCTAAATGACTTCCAGGTAGGTTATCAAATCAGCTTGGAAAGATTTTCTTTTATTATTTTAAATAAGACAGACCCTTTTCTTTCTAATCCATTTCATGAGATAATTTAACGTACAGTAGTGGGGGGAAAATCCTTATTATTTTGTGGCAGCCAGACATTCATAAATTAAACTTCTTTCTTAGAGAATTGCTTCCCCACACTGGAGGGGAAAAGAAGTATGTAAACTCTTTACACCAGCAGAAACTTCAGCATTGTTGGGAAATGTCTGCTAATGAGCTTGGTTCGTTAGTAGGTGCAGACACCTGCCTTGTAATATTGTCTGCAAGGGAATTTGCAGGAATGGTACTACGCAGCCCATCAGGATGGCATATGGCACAGGAACTTTAAGCGCCACAGGGCACTTTGCCTTTGTTATACTCCTTTCTGCCTGGGGCTGTGAAAGTATTCTGAATATGCTGCAAAATATCAGATGAAGAGTTTGAGTGGCTGCTTTAAAGGGTCCTCATCCTATACTGCCCAGTGGGTTCTCCTTGCCCAGTGCCTAGACAGAGCCGATTTATCAAGACTGGGGAATCGCAATAGAGAAAGAGTTTAATTCACATGGAGCTGGCTGTATGGGAGACCGGAGTTTTATTATTACTCTGTCAGTCTCCCAGAAAACTCGGGGATGGGACTTTTGAGGATAATTTGGTGGGTAAGGAGTTGAAAAGTGGGGAGTGCTGATTGGTTAGGTTAGAAACGAAATCACAGAGAGAAATGAAATCAAAGCTGCCCTCTTGTGTTGAGTCAGTTTCTGACCAGATGAGCCAGTGTATCCATCTGGGTGGTCCCAACTGATCCATTGAACGCAGGGTCAGCAAAATCTCTCAAGCACTGATTTTAGGTTTTACAATAGTGATGTTATACCCAGGAGCAATTTCAGAAGGTTGAGAATTTTGCAGCCTCCAGCTGCATGACTCCTAAACCATCATTTCTAATCTTGTAGCTAATTTATTAGTCCTGCAAGAGCAGTGTAGTCCCTAGGCAGGAAGCAGGGTTTGTTTTGGAAAAGGACTGTTACTTTCTTTGTTTCAAAGTTATCTTATCAACTAAGTTTCTCCCAAAGTCAGTTTGTCCTATGACCAGGAATGAACAAGGACAGCTTGCAGATGAGAAGGAAGATGGAATTGGTTTGGTCAGATATCTTTCACTATGATAATTTTCTCAGTTATATTTTCACAAAGGTGGCTTTAATCCTGCAAGGAGCCGGCTTTTCAGCCTTCTCGCTGAGCACAGGGCTTCGAAAAATCACTGGACATACCCTTCCTATAAAGTTAATTTATTCAGCATATCACCCTTTAAACTTTATTTCCATCCCTCAGAAATACAATTGTTAGCTTTTTTTCTCCAGTTGATCACACTAACCTGAGAAAACTGTGTAAAATACAGCAATTCTGTGTTAGTTCTGGGGAGGACGTGGCTGTTGCTGTTGGTGCCACCAGCCTGAATAGTTCCCCTTCCCCTGGCATCTTTCCTTTCCTGAAAGAAACCTCAGTGGTAAAGGCCATGGCTGAATCTGTCAACTCAAACCTGGTCAAAAAATATGAAGTCGACCATTGCTGCCAGAGTCCCAGTGGGCTATCCTCCCTCTTTATTCTCAAACTGAAAAGGTAACCTATTATGTGGGCCAACATTTTGTATCCCATATCTCGTCTCTTGTTTCGTACCCGTTGAGACTGATTGGCACTAATAATCACATCTGTCTGTGTGACATAGCTAAGCATAAGTAGCTGCTCAGATGCCCGTATGTGCCCCAGGACTACCCCAGTGAGTGCCTTTCCAGAGCACATAAAACTAAAATGCTTCATAAAGTTCTGGAATTTTCACTTTATCTATGTATGTTTTAGAAGCTAATGGAAAGCAAGTTTTTAAGATGTAGAATGGCTTCTTTCATTATGTGAAACAGGTCTCGCTGATTTTAGGAGTAAAACTACTACAACCAGAAAATGAGGGTGGAGGAGAAGAAAAGTATTTTCATATGAATGAGGAAAGTGAGGCTTTTGCATAGTTTTAATAGGAAAAAGGATTAAGTGGTTGGAAATAAACAAAAAGTGCAAAAGAAGAATAAAATACATAAAGCACTGGTTAGCCTAAGCACAAGACCACTGCAGTCCCCAGGAGACATTAAAAGAGCTCTGGTTCTCTAAGGACTCAGGCCCCCTGGGGACTTGCCAACAGTTTTGAATGAAATCTCTCTGGAGCCCGTAGTCATATGGGAAAGAATTTTACTAGAAGCAGCCTCATGGTTTTCTGAGTAGCACAGTCAGCAGTCCCCCGCAGAGCAGAATTTGATGGGGTGGTAGGCATTGCACCTTGTGCAAAAATATCAACTGCTTTGTGTTACAGGATGAGCGAATCCAATAAATAGCCCCTCCTGCTCGCCTGAGTTCTGAACCAACTGAGACAGAGTTGATTGTGACTAAAAAGACTAATAATGGAGAATGTGGCAAAGATACACAAAGGATTGGCCAAGGCTGAATCTCACTCTAATCCTGTGCGGGGCAGACACCTGAGGCCTCCCTCTCCATGGGGCTGGGTGGGGGCTGACTCTGTCTCTAGCAAACATATTTCCTGGAGGTACAGTCTAGGCAGCGTACAGTGCAGGCAAACAGGGCTGAGGAGGCGGGAGGGCCAGGGCTGAGCATTATAGCCAGGCTTAGCTCCCAAATTTCAAACACTCCTTTTTCCTTTCCTAGGAAAGAGTGAGTGAGGAGTACAGGCGAGGCAAGGAGTGGTTCTGCTACCGAGTGACCCTCCATGGGGAAAGGTGAAGCCAGAAAACAGAGCATGCTGACGTTGCACTAAGACTTGCTTTTCAAGATGTGAATGTACTCGATCCTGTATGGTCATTTGACTTTATCCCCAATGGTCATTTGACTGCAGCATAGTCTACAAGAAGTTCTGTACTTGGAGACTAGGTGTATTAGTCTGTTCTCACACTGCTAATAAAGTCGTACCTGAGACTGGCTAATTTAAAAAGGAAAAAGTTTTAATTGACTCAAAATTCCGCAGGGCTGGGGAGGCCACAGGAAACTTACACTCATGGCGGAAGGGAAAGCAAACACATCCTCCTTCACATGGTGGCCGCAAGGAGAAGTGCCGAGCAAGAGGGGGAAGAGCCCCTTATAAAAGCATCAGATCGACTGGGCATGGTGGTTCACGCCTGTAATCCCAGCACTTTGGGAGGCTGGGGCAGGCAGATTACCTGAGGTCAGGAGTTCGAGACCAGCCTGGCCAACATGGTGAAACCCCGTCTCTACTAAAAATACAAAAGTTAGCTGGGCGTGGTGGCACATGCCTGTAATCCCAGCTACTCAAGAGGCTGAGGCAGGAGAATTGCTTGAGCCTGGGAGGCAGAGGTTGCAGTGAGCCGAGATCATGCCACTGTACTCCAGCCTGGCCAAAACACCAAGACTCTGTCTAAAAAAAAAAAAAAAAAAAAAATCAGATCTCGTGAGAACTCACTCACTATTACGAAAATAGCATGAGGGTAACTGCCTCCGTGGTTAAATTACCTCCCACTGGGTTCCTCCCACAACACATGGGGATTGTGGGAACTATAATTCAAGATGAGATTTGAGTGGGGACACAGTGAAACCATATTACTAGGGATTTCTAGTCCCAGCTATAGGACTTCCTGGCATGTGGCCTCTGCCAAGTCATTCTCTGAGCCTCTGTCTCATTTGTAAATCTGGGATAAATAATGCCTTCCTAGATGGATAAGATTGTTTAAGAAAATCAGCAGTGTGGCCCGGCATGGTGGCTCACGTCTGTAATGCTAGCACTTTGGGAGGCCGATGCAGGAAGATTGCCCGAGGTGAGGAGTTCAAGACCACCCTGGGCAACATGATGAAACCCCATCTCTACTGAAACACAAAAAAATGTAGCCTGGCCTGGTGGCATGTGCCTGCCTGTAGTCCCAGCTCCTCAGAGGCCGAGGCATGAGAATGGCTTGAACCCTATAGGTGGAGGTTGTAGTGAGCTGAGATCGTGCCACTGCACTCCAGCCTGGGCGACAGAGCAAGACTCAGTCTCCAAAAAAAGTATATATATATATACTGATATGTATATCGGGATGAATATTAGTGCAGACTGCAAGACTCTGTACAAATATAAGGTTTTGTGGTTATTATCTGTGATGTGGTAGGCATTGTTTGCCCTCGGACTGAAAGAAAATACCTTGGCCCAATAAGGGGATAGAACAATAAAAGCACAAAAGAAAAAAGTTTAAAGTATGGAAAGCCAACTCTACCTCTAGCTACTTTGACAGGAAACCTGGGAGCAAGTCCTTTGCCCTAGTCACACTTGGGATCAGTCACCTTGCATTGGGCCACCTCCCCTCTGGGACCACACCCAGATTTTGCCTCTAGGTCAACAGCTATTTGCTCTCAAATAAGGGAAGTAGAAAAACTGTATCCTAAACAGAACTGGGGCCAATACAAAGAACTTAACTTTTTACAAACCTGTGAATTTTTTTCTTTTAAAGACAAAAGGCAAATGAGTCCATTTTTTAGTTTCATCCCAAGATAAGCTCTACTACCTAAAGAGGAGCTTTTAAGCAGTTCTTTAGAATTGACAACAGGCCTGGGAATGCAGAAGAGAAAAGGCTACCTTGTTCTGTAGAAACACGAAAGGCAGGTCATGCTGCAGTCTCCAAGGGGGCAGTAAGCTGGGTTTTGTTCTTTTATTCTAGGTAAGAAGTTAGAGGCCCAGAAACATTAAATTATGTAGATATTTTCATTACTTTTTCTTTCCTTCTTTTTTTTTTTTTTTTTTCTGCCACAGGAATAAAAGTTTTCTTCTTACACAATTTTGTTCTTGACAGTTTAATCAGAGAAAATGTATGGCTGCCATGTGACATTTATTTATGGTAATGAAATGGATTCCCATGATGTAACCTCCTTGCCTGCCAGGCGTTAATGGGCTCCCAAGTCACACCTAGTACATTTAAGTGGCGGTGCAGAAGCATGGTGTCGCCAAGGTGAAGGGACCCTCAGAAGCATTTCCTACATGCATGAATACCTTAGAAAAACCTCAGATCCTCAGTAGACACACTTTCCAATTTCAGCATGATTTAGCAGTTTATAAAAGCATCTTACCTCTTCCACCAACAGAGGTTTACTTTAAGCTTCATTTCAAGCCTTTTATAGGTCATGCTCCATCAGCCTCTCAGCGCTGCAGTGGCTGATAAATTCTGATGAGGCATTTTATGTGATGGCATGACACTTTTGATAACGGGAGTTCTTTTTCTGCAAAACTTCATCTAAAATGAACATGAACAGACATGAGCGCTCAGGCAGTTCTCCAGTGTGCTTACGGCTGTTGATGTGCGGCCCGTCATCTCTCCTCCTGCCTTTCTGTGTGTCGGATTGAAGCTCTGAAACAGCCTGCAAACATCCCGTGTGGACCACAGGCTTTTATGCTTGTGTTTCTGTTGGGCCTCCTGTTTAATCTCGAATTTGTATTTTTTTATATGTGCATAGAGACAGGGTCTGGCTATGTTTCTCTGGCTGGTCTTGAACTCCTGCCTCAAGCGATCGTCCTGCCTCAGCCTCCCACCGTGGCTTTGTGTATTTGCTCTTTGGCATTTCCATCCTTCCTGTGGGCACTCCAGAGCAGGGGCAAGTGGCTCTTTTTTTTTTTTTTTTTTTTTTTGAGACGGAGTCTTGCTCTGCCGCCCAGGCTGGAGTGCAGTGGCCGGCTCTCAGCTCACTGCAAGCTCCGCCTCCCGGGTTCACGCCATTCTCCTGTCTCAGCCTCCCGAGTAGCTGGGACTACAGGCGCCCGCCTCGTCGCCCGGCTAGTTTTTTTGTATTTTTTAGTAGAGACGGGGTTTCACCGTGTTAGCCAGGATGGTCTCGATCTCCTGACCTCGTGATCCGCCCGTCTCGGCCTCCCAAAGTGCTGGGATTACAGGCTTGAGCCACCGCGCCCGGCCGCAAGTGGCTCTTTCATTGCAAATATTTAAGTCGGGAGAACTCTGTATCAAATGGGCACTCCCACGTGTGCACTGAGGACCACGCTCCCTGCTTTCACTCACAGCAGCCCCCATGCCATGACTGTTCACCAGCAGCTGCAGCAGCAGCCCGAAGGACAGGGGATTCCATCCACAGAGGTCCAGCCCAGTGTCTTCAGAATGGACAGCCCCCTTGTGAGAGGTGACAGGGAGAGCCTTGCCCGCTCCTCCTGCCCACTGACCCCTGCCAGCCCCTTCTCTCAGCCTCCTGCCCACAAATCAGGGCTGGGCGACAAAGATGCACATCCTGCACAGAGCTGCGGATAGAGCAGGGGCAGCGGACATGCGGCTGTCCCAGGCTGTCCTGTGCTGACATAGTGAGTGCTGTCATGTGCCCAGCACATCGCATGCCCAGCACAGCGCCTCCTCAGGGTGGCCTTGTCTCTAGCTCTGTGCAGCCGTCAGCACAATGGGCTGCCCACAGTGCCTGGGAGCACTCGAGATGGGAGACTCATGTTTCAGGGACACCGGGATGGAGAGGACTGAAGGAGGTTGCAGGGTGCCAGGGCTGAGGACACAGCTCTGGGGCATGTGTGGATGAAAGGGCACCTGTCTTCACATTCAGCCCTTGGTGGGCTCTTACAAGCACTTCCCCTCCTGCAAAAATTTGATGAAATATAAAAAAGGCATGGACATATTTACTTTAGTTTTAATTAGAGCTCTTTCAGGATTGTCCAGGGAAGTGCGTTAGTTACTTAAAGTTTTGAGATTTCCTTGATCATTAATCCCCCACCAATTCAACAGCCCCCAAGCTCTTCACCTACCTGGGACTTTGGAGCTCTCCACTTTTCACCGAGTCTCTGCCTTTGCAGCTGTCAGGCTCCTTCCAGCGGGCCCCTCCTCCAGGAAAAAAAGCAGGAAAATAAAACCAAACGAAGATAGCTTTGCATAAAACCTGGGATTCTTTCAATGCAGTACGTTTGATAATGCTCACATAGAGTTGTACGGCAAATTGTTGACAAATGCCTCCACACCAATGTCCTTGTAATAGAGATTGCCTCTCGCATGAATGGGGACTGAGGAAGGCACCTGAGAGAGGATTCGGGTTTATTAGGATTTGTTGTAATCAGACTAACAAAGCATTTTCGCTGTGGGCCATCTGTCAGCACACGTAAATAGGCTCATTTTATAAGACCAGATGTTCTAACAGTATTCATTTGAACAGGAGTCTACCTGTTCTTTGATTATAGTCAGTTATGGAGAGAAGCGATTCTACTATATTCCAAAATGATTTCTCTTTGGCTTTTAAATTTTTCTGGTTGATGTTTTTTGTTTGTTTGCACCTTATTTACAGCATACAGAGGAAAAGAGATCTGGATTAGAAACCAGAAATCTACTCTCTTTTTTCTACTTCACCACTAAGGAATTTGGGGTTTGGTAAATTATCAACTATCTCTGGCCATGGTGTCTCCAATAAGGAAGTCAGACAAAATGATTCCCAAGGATTCTGCCAGCTCCTAAGTCCCCCGTTTTAATTACGGCCCAGAGGAAGGAGCATCGGCCTCACTGTCTGCCCGCTTCAGCATCACTCTCCTGGCCTCAGGTTCTTCACAGGGATGCTATGCACAACCCGCAGCTTGCTCTAGAGAGAAGATATAGAGAAGTTCCGAGGATAACGCCAGCCACTCAGCAGATCTTTAACTCTTCTCTTCCTTTCTCTCAATTGTGAAACAGTATTTTAAAAGGGAAAGTACTCACATTTGTTGATTGGTTTGACTTTTTTGAGTTCTTACAACCTGCTTGAAGGATACTAATATGGAGGGCAGCCTATGATGAACAAATTTGAAACTGATGAGGCCCAAGACAGAGCATCGCCAGGTAAATTCCACGGCTCTTCTCTCCCGGGAAGACCAGCCCCAAAGGATGGCGAGCCCGCCTCAGCTTCTTCCATCCTTCTGTCCAGATGATCCCCAGCTCTCCCTGAGTCCTCGTGCCTGTTCTTGGGGTGAGTTGAGTAGAAATTAAGAGTGCTATTGACCAGTTAGGCTTTGGAAATACCCTAGTGCTTACTAGCTGTGTGACCTGCAGCAAGTTGCTTAACTTTTCTAAGAACGCACTTGTCTTTAAGATGGGGATACTTGGGATTAAATGAGTTGCTGCAGGTCAGTGCTGAACCCATTCTACTGTATACAGGAGGCTCGGAGCACCGTCTGCCTATGGAAAGATCCCACTCAGCCTGAGAAGGCCCTCCCACTGCCCTACTGCAGGCCTTCATGGGGACTGAGCCCCTCTGCAGGGAAGCTCACCAGGAGTGTCTGCTGTTCTTTTTATTCAGCTCATCCAGATCTTGTGGTTATAGGCCGACGAGGGGACGTGCTTTCTGTCTCTGACAACACTGCCTTGCCACAGGCATCTGTTTCTCCAATCTGACTCACCTATGGGACAGAACCCATTCCCATCAGTAACGATGACTCACAGTCTTAGGAGTCCCAAAAATTGCTGGGGTTTAGGGGGTGGGAGATCTGTTTGTGTGTGTGTGTGTATGTGTGTGTGTGTGTGTGTGTGTGTGTGTGTGTGTTTAAGTTTTCCATTTGGTTAAGGCCCCCTCCTCATGCGATGTACACACATAGACACATTTTTAGCACCCAGCTTTAGCCCATAATCATTTTAATTCATTTGACAGGAGACATTTTGGACAGAGGCCCCTCCCATTCTCATGCTGTATGAACAGCTGCCTGGCACCTGTATCTTAGTCCCCTGTTAGAAAAATCGAGTGGAATGATTCTGTCAACTGGATGGGGTCACATAGGCAGGACACTGAGCGCTTTAATTAAATTATGATAGTTTCAGGAAACCAAAAACAACTCTGAAGTGGCAAGAAAGCACTTTTCTTTCTTTAGAAGATTCATGGGCAACAGAGGAGAGGAGTGCTCCTGGCCTTGCAGTATCTCAGATTCTTTTAACTGTGCCATGCTATCTTATTCCACCAGGAATATTTAATATCCACCGTATGATATGGCTTTTACAAAATCCTCATGATATTCTTTGCAACTGTCTGCAGTGTCTGTTTAAAAGTCAATAATATTAACTTGTTTGATAAATTTCTACAGATCCCAACCCTATTAAGCTGTTAACTGAATGCACCTGACTTTTAACAGATGTCTTAAGGATTCAATGTTGCTGAGGGGAATATAGTATGAATTGAAGTACACTCTTTGGAACATTGTATTTTTAGGCATAACATCCTCAATTGGAAGGAATGTAAAAACACAGTATGATAAACTGGAACCATGATTGTAGACTTGCAATGTATTTAGTAGAGAAATTTATTTGGCAATCAGAAAACAAAGAAAACCAACTAAATTATCTCGTTGGGAGTGTATGTGTGTGTGTGTGTGCAGTCACACGTACACATAAGTACGCATGCATTTTTTTCTGAAATATATTTCATACCTTTATGTTTTCCAGGACAAGTATTTCTGTTTTAATTTTTATTGCCCCAAATGAATACAGTATTGTTTGTACAGCAAAGCCTGGAATAGAAACTTAATTAAATAATCATAGGTCTTACAGAGAGACAATGGTCTGAAAAGCTTCTGATATGGTTTGACTGTGTCCCCACCCAAATCTCATCTTGAATTGTAGTTCCCATTATCCCCATGTGTCATGGGAGGTAACTGAATCATGGGAGTGCTTACTTCCATGCTATTCTCATGATAGTGAGTGAGTTCTCATGAGATTTGGTTTTATAAGGGGTATCCCTCTTTTGCTCTGTACTTCTCCTTGCTGCCTCCATGTGAAGAAGGACATGTTTGCTTCCCCTTCTGCCATGATTGTAAGTTTCCTGAGGCCTCCACAGTGCTGTGGAGCCTTGAATCAATTGAATCTCTTTCCTTTATAAATTATCCAGTCTTAGGCATGTCTTTATTAGCAGCGTGATAATGGACTAATACATTTTCCAGTGGTTTATAGAATATTTAGAAACAGATACATTTTTCAGACAACTGGATTTATTTTGACTTCTATTATTTCAAAATGTCACTAAAACAAAAGGGAAACTATTTTTTTTTCTAATTTCATATTAAAGTAAAACAGTAAGATCCAATGAATCAAGATGCAATGTCACCCAAATGTCATATTAAGTAAAAGACTAGATAACGTTTTGGCATTTACACTATAGTTACAGGTATTTTACAAGATGCTCACAGATGCCTGTGTCTGCCTGGGTTGCCATTTATGGTTTTTTTTCTCAAGTAAATCCTAGAAGAACCCATGCAATTAAGGACGATTCTTACCACAGCTTTTGTAACCTTAGGCCCCATCTATGCTAATGAACAAAAATGTGTGACACTATGACCATCATTAAAACTACAAAGAAAATTTGAAAAAAATAAATAAGACCTCTCTGCCATGTTGAGCCATGAGTCATCAGTTCCAATGGAAAGTCTCTTTTAATTGGAAACAGGAGCTACTCTCTGACATTGGTGTACAGTCTTGGTTTGGTTTATTTTAATGCACTTTGAATGCTGAAGTTATCAATTTGCACAGACCATTGTAATGTACAGCTGGGGGGAAAAGAACTCAACAAGAAATAGTTAATGACTTACACTTTTTTATTAGTTTTTCTTCCCGGATACTTTCTACAGTCCTAAATGGGATAAGTTGGGTAAGAATGCATGTCAGGATATGTTTTTATTTCAGTGGCTGTGTTTGGCTATTGCAAATTCCCAATGGATAAAAAGCCCTGAGGAATTACTC
>NW_016804646.1:5391592-5403150 GCF_001698545.2 Rhinopithecus bieti
TGTGTGTGTGTGTGTGTGTGTGTGTGTGTGTGTGTGTGTGTGTGTCTGTCTGTCTGGGTGTGTGCGCATCCCTAGCAACTGCATATAGAAAATGAAATAGAAATGCAAGAAGAGGAGGATATTCCTCTAACTACAGATAGCAAGACATTTCAAAAAGCATTTTTATCTCCCCATTGAATGAAAACTGTCCAATAAATTCCTCATAGCCTGAAGTCATCCTCATATTATAATGGATACATTTTTCAATAAATAAGATGCCTTCATGCCATAGGAAATTATTTTTCCAGATTATTTTATTTTCTATTTGCACTCATTGCTTTTGAGGGCCTGTGATATTTGTGCCATGGATTTGTTGCACCTGTCACTTGGCACTTTGCATAAAACACGTGGCAAAGCTACTCTTCTCCTGTCTTGTCTCTTACCAGTCTGACTGAGCTACTTGTGAGTCTCGTATGATTTACTGGTACTCTAGTGCTTTGCAGATGTTAAATGCTTGATAAAGAATTTGTTGCCTTTACAACCACCAGGAAACTATTTCTCAGAAAAAAAAAATTCTACCTGTGGAATCCCACAATGTTGAAGGCTTCAATAAGCACTAGCTCAGGTGTGGCACATGGTGGGCACTCCTGTCTGCTACGGCAGAGTCATTCTGATGTTCTCACCCCTACTGAACCATTGCTTGGCTCCCACCCTCTCTTCCTCTTCCATGTCTGTGGCTGGGAGCACAAAGTTCCAAGAAGGTAGCAGGAGCAGCCTGCCTAGAAAGCATGGCCCCACCCTTCTGGGGTATGCAAACAGTCCTTAAAGGATTGTTTTTGTCTGTATCCTATTTTGTTTGTGACTAACATTTTGGAAGAAAACAGTTTTTGTGTTTAGACACTCGAACTTGCTGTGTCACATGGTTCCCTTCCAAGTGGTTGACTGTCGCTGTGTGGTCTTTTACAAGCCCTTTGCTAGCACAGAGCCACCTGTCGTTTTTGATTCATCACAGCTTCTCTCCTCAAGTGCCTAGTCTAGGCCCTCGATATGGTAGGGTGCAAACATCTTCACTGATGATGATGATGATGACAAGAGAAAACTGTGGGTGCCTGCTGAGTGAGTCTTCAGTGAGCGCCATAACTTAAAGATGATGAATTTGTGAAAGTGTGAATTTGACTCTAGTAAATGGCAACACACTGGTACTTCTGAAATGGCTTTAAAAGACATTGTAAAACAATGTAATTCTTGGATGTACAGGAAGATTTAAGATACTCTCTGCTTTTGGAAACTCATTAAATTAAATAAATTTGGTTTATTTAATTAATTTCAGTTCTGAAATTTTACTATGATGATAGTGTAAACTATGTCAGTGGTAACTTCCCTCTACTGGGGACATACCATGTGTGCGACCCAAGTGCCAGTTACTTCAAAACATCTCATCTACGGCTCTACGAGGAAGCTGAGCCTCAGAGAGGTGCGCTGATTGGCCATGTTTTCAAACAAGGGAGTTATTGGTGGGTGCCCAGCAGTGCCTTGGGTAGATGGTAGGTGTTGTCAGACCTTCAGATCTCAATTTTTCAGACCCTAAAGGCTCTGCTTTCATATTACGTTACGAGTTTCCCAAGGAAGAGTGGAACTTACTCTAGTACACAGTAAAAATATATGCCTTTTCAGGGTGAAATTCAATCAAATTGAAAATTGAAAAGGCTTCTGTTATTATGATACCACGGGTGACTAAGCACAATGAACGCTATGTGAGCTCATTGACACAGCTCCTCTCAGGGTGTACCAAAGCTTGTGAACTCCTTCAGTGAAAAACCTGAAAGCATTTCACAAACCCTTAAGCTGGAGACTGGGACCTGGCGCTATTGTCACAGAGTGGAAGCAGAGTGCCTTTGAAAGGGGTTGTCAACAAAGCTTTTATCAGCATTAGCAAATCACAGGGATGTGGGTCACTAGGTAACCACTGTCGCCCCAAGATTTTAGGTCTGCTCCACTCACATTAACTGGATTCTTCAGCACGAGTTTATATGCAGCATCTTCCTGAAGATCAAATTGGCATTTGCTAGGTGGGTGGGGAAGGAGGCAGGCAGAGTGAGAGTGCGGAGGATGGTTGGGTGAGAACACCAGGATGGAAAACATTAACAACGCGTCCATGGTTCAGGGCCAGCCTGGGAGGGGCAAGACGGGAGGTGGGAGATTGGCAGAGTCATGTATAGGGTGCCTTTTGTGACCATTGCATAATCTGACTTCACGGGTCAAGTAGTGGAGGTTTTAAGCAGAAGGGCTGAATGTGGATGCGTGTTAAACGGTGACTGATGGAATGTGGAGCCTGGGTTGGGAGAGGCTAGATGAGAGGGAGGGGTGATTGGGGCAGCAGCTGCCGGGGTGCAGATGAGAGGCCTGCAGCACGGCTTCTGAAATCGCTCCTGACTGCCCCAACCGCTGTCAGTACCTCCTCCCTTGCTTCTCAGTTAGACTCTGCCGGCTGAGAGCGTTGCCCTAAACTCCTGGATCCACATCACCCTGTTCATGTCTATCGGAGTCATTTTTCTGAAACACCAGTCTGATAAGGTCCCATCTTTGAGCAAGCACCTTCGAGGAGTCTGTCCTGCTTCCTGAACAAAGCCCAGACGCCATGAGCATCCCGAGCCTGCCTTCCCCGATCCAGTCCATGCCCCGCGAAGACGCCATTCCTGGGTGCTAGTTGTCCTCAGTGCTCAGTGTGTTCCGGCTCTGTGTCTGCCTTCAGCACTCTTTTGCCTGCCCATCATGTCAGCTCCAGCTTACAGGATATCACTTATTGAAGATTTCCCGTGACTATAAATTACTCAGTTAAAGCTGTGTGTCTTGAGAATGGTTCTCTTCATTGCCTGCCCAGCCTTCTGGTTATCTGCATGCATGGTACACTCTCATCAGCTTCCTGCCTCAAGGACCTGCCTGTTACCCACCTCTGCATCCTGGCAGGGCCAAATGTAGCCCTGCGCGGTTCTGTCTGTTGAATGAATGAGTGAATGCATTAATTAACAATGAACGGTACTGCAGTTAACAGCAAGTCCAGTTCTGGAGATGTCAAACACCCTCTTCTAAGTGCCATTTCTCTACTTCTCTGCAAAGGCTGGCTTGTGGCCTTCTTGGCTAGTTGGAATTTAATCCTTTCACTAGCAAATATTCAAGCACTAAATGTTTACCCACTGCTATGAACTGAGGATTTGTGTCACTCCAAAATGTATATGGTGAAATCCTAACCCTCAAGGTGATGGTATTAAGAGATGGGGCTTTTGGGAAGTGATTAGGTCATGAGGGTAGAGACCTCAGGAATGAAATTAGTGTTCTTATAAAAGGGACCTCAGAGATCCCTCATCCCTTCTGCCATGTGAAGACACAGCACGAAGACAGCACTCATCAGACACAGATTCCACCATCACCTTGATCTTGGCCTTGCAACCTCCAGACTTGGAGAAATAAATTTCTGTGGCTTATAAGCCATCCAGTCTATAGTATCCTGTTACAGCAGAATGAACAGACTAAGACACTCATATTTCCTCAAACCATATTAATTGAACAGCCAAATCATTACACTCTTTATTGGACTCAAATCATGTAAATGACATTGATTTTTAATTTAGTTTTTCTGTAGAATAAGAAAAAGGAGCACAATAAATCAATACTTAGAAGTATGTTATACTTCCATTTTCCAACACTACTCTGACATGATACATGACACCATCATGTTTGTTTGTTTAATTATCAGTTTGTTTTGGCTAATACTGATTTTGCAGCTGCCCACAAAGCAAATACCCACAAGTCAAAAAAAAAAAAAGGAAGGATGAATTCTCAGAGACATTTTAGGGCATCATAAACCCATGAAACACAATTTATGCCTAAGCGAAGTTTTTAATTGAAAACCTCCAGCTTTGTATCATTCCTGAATGAAGGGCAAGGTAATGCAGCAGAAATACACCAAGAGCTATCCTAGTCATGCAGGCTCATCTCTGCACCAATGGGGTTCACACAAAAGATGTGGCCATTTGCTCCCTAAATTGGGGATCAAACGTCAACAGCTAAAGACATGAAACACTACTGATTCTCCCCAAAGAGCAGCACGTCTTTTGGTGTGGGTTCCACCCATCTTTTCTAGAACTCTCTGCCAAAAATAAAGACCTTTAGTGGTCTTCTCAGTGTTCGTAACTGACTGTCTGGTGATGGGTTTTATGAAAGCATTTGATGACGCTCGCTATACTCCTCTTGTTCTTTATAGTAAACACTGTTTTTAATCCATTTTAAGTAGCATGTAACGTCCAAGGCTGTACATCACATGGCACAGTGACGTGTGCACCATATTCCATGGTGTTCTCTTTCTGGTAAAGTAGGTAGAGTTCTTTCAGAAAATAATATGTACTTTAGTTGCCCTTTGATTCAGAAAACTGAAACTTGGCTGAATTATTTATCAAAAAAGTATGAACTTTACTAGATCACATAATAGTAGATCCTATTTCATTATTGGTAAGATGGTCTTAGCATGACTGATAAGGCCATCGGGGCCCTCTGTTTCCTAGGCTTTTCTCCAATGCTCTACCTCCTTCAGTGGAACGCCTTGAGAAAATGCATATTGTGGTGTGTAGGAGATTGGTCAGGGTGGTGGGAAAAATTGTAGAAAGATGCAAACCTTCTTGGAAGGCCAGGGGTTTGCAAAGCTTCTAAAGAAAATTTGGCTGAAGGCAGCTGAATTCTCCTAAGAGCTTAGGTTAGGTGATAAGGGGATGTAAAGAAACTGATCTAGATAAGTTAGTTTCCTTAGGCCTCGGAACCTGGCCTTTAATCATCTGCGCACAGGACTGCTCTGGGTTGGGGAGAGGGCGACCATGTTAATTATCCACAAGTGTGTTGACTCAAAGCCTTTGTCATTAAATCTGTGCTGAATAAATGCCCACGGCGCCAGCTTGTCAGGGCCGCGGCTGCTGACTCTTTACAGCACCCTCCTTGGGGTCTGTAAGTGCCCGGGCCCCTAGCCTGCTCTTTCACTAGATATCTGTGTCTGAGTGCATTTGTTCACCCATCGTTTGGCCAGGGTCTGTGAGTCTGACCCAACAGTGGTGGGAGCAAAGCCTAGGCTGGCAACGCTATAAATATCAGTGGATGCAGCCAGAGTTTGGCTTTTCAGTTTTGCCAGCATCCTGCAGACATGCTCTGTATTCTTTCAGTTTGGCAACATGTGCCCTGGGACTCTGAGGTCAGCAAGCACTCAGCTGAAAGGAAAGAATATCGGTGTGTTCCCTTTATTTTTCTTAAACGGTTGAAGGAAGGACTGGTGCCCACTTAAGGGACTTGAAGCATCGTCAGTCAGTGGCCCCTGTTCATGTATACATGGGGGGTGGTTTTGTCTGCACTCAATCTGCCCCACACTGATACTTTCCGGAACCATCCTTTCTTTGGTAAGTCTAGTAGAGAGTAAAAAGCCACAGGAAATCAGAATCCTAACAGCCGCACAGCCAGTAAGCTGGTTACGCCACAACAAGCCGGTTACCTCGTTTTATTCATGCACCAAACAGTAAGGAGTTGGAGCCTGCTCTGTCCTGACACTGTGTGCAGGGTAAGGAATACACAGTGAACCACACCAGGAATACACAGGAGTGATCTTAACTTCTGAGGCATTCATTTAGCCTCTCTGCAGCCCAGTTTCCTCATCAGGAATGAGGAAATTAGATCAGACGATGTACAGATGTAAACTGCTGCTTTTAATCAGCCTTTAATTTTACTTTATACTGTAATGAAACCTACTTCTTCTACTGGATGACTTTGGGAGGGGTCTTGTTAGGTGGCGGCCAGACCTTTGGCCTCCAACAGCTATTCCACAGGCCCTTTGTAAGGAAATTTTGTGACTAAGGGAGGGGTATTAATAAACCTCAGGAGGCCTGGAATATGAATAGGCCTGAGCAGAAATGTTCTGGCATTTTTAAATTTTACACTTGTGTGTTGAGCCCTGAGCTGACAATTTGTGCACATGATCCCATGGAAATCTTAGCACGAGTGTTAGATGTTACTCTCCCTGTTAAGAAGTGGTTCTACGTAGCCGCCACATTGCTCCTTCGTGCTTACCCCTCAAGGATAAGTTATATGCAGAAGAAATAATTGAGAAGTCATCTACTTTTTTTCATTGATTTTTATTATACTTCAAGTTCTAGGGTACATGTACACAACGTGCAGGTTTGTTACATAGGTATACATGTGCCATGTTGGTTTGCTGCACCCACCAGCCCGTCATTTACATTAGGTATTTCTCCTAATGCTTTCCCTCCCCCAGGTCCCCACCCCCCAACCAGCCCCGGTGTGTGATGTTCCCTGCCCTGTGTCCAAGTGGTCTCATTGTTCAACTCGCGCCTGTGAGTGAGAACATGCGTTGTTTGGTTTTCTGTCCTAGTGATAGTTTGCTGAGAATGATGGTTTCCAGCTTCATCCATGTCCCTGCAAAGGACATGAACTCATCCTTTTTTATGGCTGTGTAGTATTCCATGGTGTAGATGTGCCACATTTTCTTAATCTAGTCTATCATTGATGGACATTTGGGTTGGTTCCAAGTCTTTGCTATTGTGAATAGTGCCACAATAAACATACATGTGCATGTGTCTTTATAGTAGCTTGAAAATCATCTACTTTAAAAAGGGCATAGGACTTTTCCTGGAGAAGGATATTTCTAAATAAGAAATCTTGAATGGCATAATGTATTCTAAGAAAGGCCAGTGCAGACCAACTTGTTTATTTCAAATTTATTTCCATTGTCTTATTTTCCAAATATTTTGTGTTCACTATTAATAGAAGGCAAGACTTCTGTAGGAATTCAACTCATCATATCTTCCAGCTTTCTTCTCAAGCACTTTTTAGATTAACAGTAATTCAGGAAAATGTTTTTAGTAGCAGCATCATTCCTTTAGGGAACACTTTTAATAAATTATCAGACCAAAGTGTTTTAATAAAAATGATATTAGTAGAATGTGTGTGTCCATCTGCAACCTTGAGTTTCCTATGGGATGAAAATATATTTCCCAAGGTCTCAAAGTCAGAGGCATACAATTCCTATGGGAAAGAGAAGCGAATGTGTTTTTCTCCCAATGCTAACCTTGCATGAATGATCATAAGAGCTGTAGATTTATTCTAATTTTGCTTATAAGTTTTTTTGTTGTTGCCTTTCTCTGAAGCATGAAACACTGCCAGAGGCAGGAACCCAGGCTTAATGGACCAAGAGCATGAGCTGAGAGAGCATCTCCCCAGTTTATATTCATTTGGCAATGAGAAAGTATTTTAATGTTAACACATTATGTTACAGTATTGTGAAAACAAACATTTTGGCTTAAGTACAGTAGGATTCTTGCTTTAGTTATTCCAAAGATCATCTCAACTCTTCTGTCTTCAGGAAAGTTTTAAGACTCGTTTTATAAATTGTAGTTTAGCCTTTTTATTAGAATTGGAAATAGCTGTTGGCGCCACTAATGAATTTTATGTGTTTCTGCTGGTGTCCCCAAAGTAAATTACTGTAACTAATGTAGCACTGTCTCTTTTTATAACTGTTAGCTGCTGAAAGCAAAAGAGAAATTTGTCTAAAGTCAAAATATTAACAGTTTTATTTATTACAAGATGTCAAGAGGAAAGAGTATAATTTCTGCGGATTTGAGACCAGACTGAGGCCTTTCATAATGAGGCTTTTCATAGTAAGACTTCCTTCCTGTAATTCAAAGAAAAGTGAAAAATTAATGTGTTGTGTTTATTGTCAAATATGAGATGACCCTTTAGTAGAAGTCAAAGCAACCATTAAATTAGCCAGTTCAATATAAACATACTTATTTCTTATTTCTTTTAACCATAACCATATGTTTACTGAATATTAAAGCACAGTGCAAGGAAAGGTGCTTTCTTACCATGTTTTCTGTTTTCCTTCTCTCTTCATTCTTTCCTTTTTACCCATTTTTGGCTGATCTGCAAAACCAGTGTAGTTTCATTAAATCATTAGGAAAATAATGGGTGGCTCCAGCCCAACTTAGAGAATATATACAGGCACTAAGGTAGTTGTGACAAAACCAAAACCCACACGACTTTCAGATTAAAAAGCAGGAGCATAATCTAATAATTTTATTCAAGAGCTCTGTTGACATTGCAAAAAAATAACGAATGTCTGATTTGGATATACTTTTCAAAAAAATCAGTTTTTAAAAAGCTGTCTGTCACTCCCTTACTGGTCTATATTTGCTTACAGCTGGGGATAATATTTATACAATTTAAAGAGACATCCTGAATAGTGTGACATTGGAAGTGTATATACCCATATTTTTGTGTTTCTGGAGAATACTACAATAAAATCTTTTTGGATCTGTTATTTATACATTCACTTACAATACTTATGTCCGTATATACATCTTTTTTAAGGGAAAACATCGTTGAAGAGAGGCAGAAAAACTAGGATATTATAGTAGGAAGCACACCAGAGAGCCAGAATAGGGAAAGTAATGGGAGTCCCAGCTTGGGGATATCTCAGACTTCTGTTGTTAAGGGTCTTGGCAGGTGCCCTTAGTGGACTCACCCATAGGCTCTCGAGTGTTAACTACGGCTCTGTACATTATTGTATTTTTATAATTTTATACACATTTTTCTATTGTCTTTTCTTAGAAACAAGCTGGGTCTCATGCAATCTATTGTAAATAGCTATAGTACATGAAATAGACAGCCTAAGAAAAAGCTGAAAAGAAGAGAGACGTTGCCAACTCAGATATGCTTTTGCCAAGACAGGTGAGCAACGCAGATGAGCCACGAGAGCAGATGATTTCTAAACTGCCTGGGTTTGATGTAGGTCTGGTTCTTTTTAAGTTTGTCAGCACCAAGAAGTACATAGCATTCTGAGAATTTAGTGTTTTAAACAGAATAATAAGTCACCTTGAAAATTCACTTCAGAAGGAACAAGAAAATTGTCAAGTTCTCCGATTTCTTTTTTTTCTCCAAAATTCTTTCTTACTCTTCCTCTTCCTCATAAATCAACTTTCCCAGAAGCCTAAAGTTAATACAATCCCAGGAGAGGGCAAGAGGTAGTGGAAGCTCTGGTCAGATAAGAGACAGAAGAGGAATAGAACCTCTCTTTCAGGCTCACATGGACTGTGGGGTGGAGGGAAAACCTGTATTCATGACAAGAAGGCTTCATGGAGTGAGGGGGAGGATGAGCGGTGAGGGCTTATCGCTCTGCTTCCTACTGGGGCCTGCAGCAGTGGCCAGGCAGGAGCACAGTGGCTTCTGGTAGAGAACGCCTGGGCACAGCTCCCAGATCCTCCCTTAGGGGCCTGGGGAGGGGCAAGGAGGTCGCTGGAAAGGGGCAGGCCTGGTGCTGGCTACTGAGCAAATGGAGCCTACCATCAGAGCCTACAGGGCAGACCTGCATGCCCAGGAATTGAATGCGAATGGCAGTCAGATCTTCAGAGGCTACACAGCCCTAAGCAAAGAAAGAACTTTCCCTTTTCAAAGAAGTTAGCAGCCAGAGCAGGTGGTGATGGGGAGACCACTACTGCAGCAGCTGGTGAGGAGCAGAGGGCAGCCCCCGATCTCCAAACAGCTTGGGGACCCCTCCTCTCACTCACCATGAGGACCCAGTCACCACCTTGGAAAGGAGGTGTGAGGAGATGGAGACAAGGGGCTAAGAGGTACCAAACACACTCGTTACACCAGCAGACACTGAGAGAGCCGGCATACACGTGGTAAGGCATCCTCTCTGGGGAGAAAAGTAGAGGGTGGCTTAAGCGGAAAGTGAGAACAGATATTGAGGAAATTAAGAAGTGACTTTTTTTTCTACAATGGAGTGTGATGTGTGAATTTGCCACTTGGTAACATACTAGGAGTGAGTGTGGGTGGTCAGTGTCCTAGAGCATGTCTCCTTCTTCCTTGACTCACATCCTTTCTCATTTATGGGTGACCGGCAAGGTTAACTAGATCAAGAGCTTTAAAGTTCTTTCCTATGAACCAAAATGTGTGACTGTAATGGTTAATTTTAGGTGTTGACTGGATTAGCGACTGGCTGGAGAGCTGGTAGTGTTACTCTGGGGTATGTCTGTGAGGGTGTTTCCAGAGGGGGTTGGCGTGCGAGTCCACGTGAACTGATGGGGGAAGATCAGCACTGCATGTGGACGGGCCCCATTCAGGCTGCTGGGGGCCCATATAGAGGAAAAACAGAAGAAAAGCAAATTAGTTTCTCTTTCCTGGAGCTAGGACACACTCTCCTCGTCCTGCCCGTGGACATCAGGACCCAGGGCCCCCAGCCTTGGAACTCAAGGCCTTTCATCAGCACCCAACCCCTCCAGCCTCAGACTGAGAATGACGTCAGACATCAGCTTCTCTGGTTCCAAGGTTTTGGGATTTGGACTGAGCCACATGACCAGCATCCCAGGGTCTCCAACTTGTAGATGGCCTGTCTTGGAACTTCTCAACCTCCATCATCACATGAGCCAATTCCTCTAAGAAATCTCCCTCATATATATGTGTGTATATATAAATATATATATATATATATATTATATATATAACTAAAGATCTATCCTATTGCTTCTGTCTCTCTGGAGAAGCCTGACTAAAAGAGTGGCACATGTTGGACAGCAAAACCCTGGCCCCTTTGAGCCTCTGCCCTGTACCCTTGGCCAGGCTCTCAGGGACACTGATGGCAAGCATCAACAGAAGAAGGTGGAGACTCACGTGAGGACTTGAAGCACTGAAAGTAAAGGTGGACAGGAGGCACCTTGCCAGAATCCCCCTGGATAGTCATCGGAATTATACAGCCTATCCTCCACCTCACTGCCTTCCATGGTGACCATTTCCTGGCTGAGAATCTTTGTTGAAATGAAAGAGGTGTGCTGATAAAGGAAAAAGATGGAGAACCTTTTCTGTAAACCAAAGACATGTTGTCTCTGGCCCAGTGCTTGCTAAGAATAGCTTGAAGGTTTTTTAACACAGATGAATCAAAACAAAAATTTTCCTTCCATGACTGTAGGGTGTTCAAATATCCATACATTGAATCCATTATTTACTATCCTGACCAATAATCTATGTGAATTCTAGAAGTTGGAGTCTTAAAGTTGAAAGATCACCCTGTCCAGGAAATATCAACGTAAAGTGGGATTCAAATTCCTCTGATGTTCCTGTCTACAGTGATAGGTGATGCTAGTAGCGGTTTCTTCCATCTTATCCCTGAATTCTGTCCTTCCATTCCATATGATACCTACATCCGACATAATTCCTATCAAACAAATCAATTCAGTGAGAGGAATTACCAAGGTTCAGGTCAAGAAACTTGACAGAATTTCTTAACATCATTCATTTTCCTGAGAATGGTGAGGAAGAAGGTGTCTTGGGACAATGGGCCATATAGTGTGGGAATCAAGGATCTAAAGCCAACAGGACCAATGGAAATATAATGTGTACCAGCTGGGCGCAGTGGCTCACACCTGTAATACCAGCACTTTGGGAGGCCAAGGTGGGCAGATCATCTGAGGTCAGGAGTTCAAGACCAGCCTGGCCAACGTGGTAAAACCCTATCTCTACTAAAAATATAAAAA